>NW_024344240.1:18235493-18705439 GCF_902729225.1 Pteropus medius
GAAGGAAGGAAGGAAGGAAGGAAAAGAAAGAAAGGAAAAAGAGAAAGGAAGGGAGGGAGGGAAGAAAAAAGTGCTGACAAGAATGTAGAGAAATTGAAACCCCTGTGCACTGTTTGTGGGAATATAAAATGGTGAAATTACTAGAAAAAACAGTATGGAGTTTCCTTAAAAATTAAAAGTAGAACTGCCATATGATCTAGCAATCTGGATATTCATCAAAAAAAAAAAGAAAAAGAAAAGAAAAAGAAAAAGAAAAAGAAACGAAATCTCTAAGAGATATTTGCACACCAATATTCATTGTAGTATTACAATAGCCAAGAAGTGGAGACAATCTAAATGTCCACTGACAAATGAATGGATAAAGAAAATGTAGTATGTACATACAATGGAGTATTACTCAAATTTAAAATAAGAAGGAACTCTTGGGGTATGCTACGTGATAAAACTTGAGGATATCATGTTAAGTGAAATAAGCCAGTCACAGGACAAATACCACATGATATCATTTATTTGAGATAGCTAAAGTAATCAAACTCATAAAACAGAAAATAGATTGCTGATTGTCAGGGACTGGGGAGGAAGAAATGGGGAGTTGCTGTTCAAATGGATATAGAGTTTCAGTCATGCAAGATGAAAAATCTCTAGAGATCTGCTATACAATAATGTGCATATAGTAAATACCACCGCACTGAACACTTAAAATTTTAAGAGGGTAGATTCCACATTATGTGTTTTTAGCACAATAAAAAATAATAATTTTTAATAATTTATTGCTAGTACTGATGGTTTGTAAATTGTCTTACATTTAGTACTCTCTTTTAAAAACAATCTTGAAAGAATGAAAATATTTTTACAGCCTTGCTCCTTTAGTACCCTGGGACTAATTCTCTGACCAGAACCTGCCTCCAGAACGGTGGTTCTTTACCTGAGTATCACAACAGTTCAAACAGAAGGTGTGCCAAAAGTAAAATCATATATAGTGGAAGAACTCAAGCGAAGGAGGCAAATCCCAATCTCGTCTCTTACTGGCTTTTTCCTTTGAGCAAATTATCTGGGCTTTGGGTGCCTTTATTTACTTAGATGTAAAATAAAGATAATAATAATGCTTTCCTCATAGCATTAGTATTATGATTAAATGAGATAATACATCTAAAGCACCTAGCTCAGTCAATAAAACTATTACTGTTAATTTGTACTCACAGTAAGTAAAGAACTCAGATGCAAATAATTATTTGTGTTTTTGTGTGCATGTAATTGGCTTGTTTTATACAGGTTAAACCTGTAAAAAGCATGATCCCTGCTTTTCTACTACTGTTCAAATAACTATTTCATTATGCATTTATTTCGTCAAGTTCACATTTATTTTCAAAGTGGGTCACTTTAATCTTTTCATCTATAAATTATGAACTCTTTTAAGACAAATTATATGTGTTTTTTTTTTCTTTTCTTATATCCTTTCCTCATTTTACCCCAAAATCTAGTGGAGTAGATTGTCTATTGCAGGCTCTCAGTAACATTTTTTTGAATGAATGAATAAATATTCATAATTTTTTTGAAAAAAAAAAGTACTGCAAGTATATCAGCAGAAGAGAACAGAACTTACTTCTTCTCCAAGCATGTCAAATTCTGCATACTTTAACTGGAATATTCATGCAAACATTTGCCTTCTGAGGAAGCTATTGGTGGAAAAGTTTCTATTTTGTATAACTATACAGTCAGGAGGATTATAAGAGGACTGGAAGTTTATATTATGATTTCTATGTCCATAAAATAGGAAATTAAATGCAAATTGACCCAGAAATTGACTATTGAGGACTCAGGCCACAGTCTTCTCATTTCTGTACTCCGCCGCATTTCACGAAGATCCCTGACTTCTCTGCGGCAGAGACAGCAGCTAATGTAACAGCTTTCAGGGGACCTCCGAGTATTTTTGTCTATTGGGAAAGAAATACATTAGCATTGACTCCATAATTGCCTCTCCCCCCCTCTCCTCTAGAAATTACACACACACACACACACACACACGTTTTTACATACTCAGACAAGGAACCCTTGCAAAGTCTGACTGACCACCAGGGGGCCACCAAGAGAACGGACAAGCCTAGAACAAACTACTGCCTAAAATATGCTTCTCATTCTGTCAAGGAAACAATTGTGTGAATACTAGAATATGAAAAATATTGCTTTTCAGAAACTGGAATCTTTGTTTAAATGACAGTACTACAGGTGCAAAAAAAGTCATTCTGTCAGTAAAATACAATGTAGCCCAAGAATTTAGATTCAATACATTTTCATTCACTAACTAAATTGAAATTATCATTTCACTCCAACAGCAACTGGGTATTTTATGATTTTAAGAAATGATTATTAAGTCTCAATGAGAGAAATGGTATTTTAGATAGTTTTTTAAGACTTTAAGCTTTAGAAATATATTTCAATTATTTATGGATAAAAATAAGATAATTTTACAATTCACTTCAAAATATTTCAAGAAATAAAAAGTATATGAAAAATAGATTAAAGAAATACGGCTATGAGCCTTATATAATAATCCAAACAACACAAAATATTTTGCATAATATATGTATACTCATGCAATATAACTTTATATTTAAATGACATAGATGGATGACCAAAGAGAGATAATAATAAATCTCAACTGTAAATAATATCCAGATTTGTAAGATAGGGTTACAGATAATTTTTATATTCTTTAAGTTCTTTTTGCATTTTGCATAACAAATACATGTGAGTAATATAACCATAAAGACACTATAAACACAAAGTGTTCAAAAAGTATAAGTATTTAGAGACATTAAAAATTGTATAAAGGTGAATATATATATACATAGCTACATCCCATTTTCCTTTGATATGTTATAGAGTGTAGCCATATCAAGCCACTATTGGAATTTAGTGATGGGTTAGATGTTTCATATGTAAAATATAGTCAAATTCCTTCTTTTCTCCAGAGTATTTACACCTTATGGTTTTCTTAGAATAGTGGTTTTCAACCAAAGATGCCTCCCACTGAGGGCATATTTGGTCATGTTTGGCAACATATTTAGTTATCACAGCTTTGTGGGGGTGGCATGTTAAAGGCATCTAGTAAGTTGAGGCCAAGGATGCTGCAAAACATCCTACAATGTACAGGATAGCCTGCACAATACAGAATGTTCCAGAACAAATTATCAGTAGCACCAAAGAAACCCTGCCATAGAGTCATATTATTTCAGAGATGGAAGCAGTCTTAGTTTTACACAATACCTCCATGTTTAAGATCAAAAAACTAGAAATAGCTTTTTTGTTCCTCAATAAGTATAGAGTCAAATACTATCTGCTAGTAAATTAGACTTGAATCAAGGAAAATCCTGTATAAAACAGCTCACAGTAAACAGTTCTAAGATTTGTGTTTTGTGGGATCTAGAGGCCTCCTCTGAGAAGATTCTAAACTCTAAGATACTAGTATGGTTAGTTTTGGCCTATCCCTTGCACAAAGTAAGAGCTCAGCAAATCTATTGAAATTAATCTAGACAGAACTTATTACAAGAAGGAACTTCATCTTTACTTCAGAACTTGGCTCAAAATTTGTTGTCCAGTTAGACTTGTTGAAAGAGATTTTGCTCAGATTTGTTATGAATGTCCATGGCCATTTGTAAACATGAGAGATCAATTCAGAGACCAATTTTTCAGCAGTTTTAAATTGAACTCTCCCAGTATCTTTGAGATAACACAGAGCCTCCACAGAGTTGTACATTAGAGTAAAATTAACAAGGTTAACCTGCTGTATTAATATTAGAGAAATTATATAAGCATTTCCAAACCACAATACTACCAACAATCATAAAAGATATACAGTTTTAATACATTAGTTATTTATGTATGCATTTGAAATAATCTGTCATGTAAAAAATTAAGTCCAAAACATCTCCATAGATCGATGGATCTGAGAATGGAACTTCAATGGCTGCCAGCATCACAAAAATAGAGATGATCAAGCATTCCATGTCCCCAGTTTGAGGAATGCATCACCACTCATGTTAGCCCCTGTTCTCCCCATTAAAAAAAAAAAAGCACCTTGAGTCTAATTAAGTCTCTATCTAACTATTCACATAAAATCCAGACGATGAAAAACTTTATGGATCAAATTACTGATGTTCTTCCATAAATAAGTTGGAAAAAAAAATGTTTCAAAAGGAGTAAAAATGGAAAAAATGTTTAGATAAAAAGACTTAAACTGGTGTTTAGGAATGTCCACTTGGGTGATAAAACTACTATAAAGAAATGAAAGAAAGTAATTAAAGTCCAGGAGAGTGGTTTTATTTAAGAAGAGAACTGTGATCGAGACGTGGAGGAAACGTGGAGGGTCTCTTAGGTTATTATCAAAAGTCTGTTTCTTAATCTGAGTGATAGATGCAGCATAATAGTCCATTAAGTTCTACATGTGTTTTATGCAGTCTCCTGTATATTTTATAATACATATTTTTAAAATTTTATACTAAATATTTTACTAAGTTTTATTTTATGATAAAAAATTATTTTATATAAGCAAACCACTTATGGTCTAACATATGCTTAAGCATCTCAGGTGATCTTACACATAAAATTGAGGGAATGACATACAAAAGTCATATGCAGTGCCCATGGTGCCATAGGGTAGGCATCGCCCCCTCAGATGACAACTTGGAGGCAGAGTTTGAGTTGAATGTTCTTCAGCCATACTTTCAACACACATCCTTTGCCTCACATTCACACTCTCACCACTTTAACTGGCACAGCTGAAAAAAACTTACTCTCTAATATAAAAGGTAGGTATTTCCACAGTTGTAGTGCTTAATCACTATTTCTACGACAGTTTACTACCACTGGAAACTCATAAATCTAATCCATCATGTGTAATAAGTATTGAATGTTTACAAAAAATACATTAACATTTTATTGAATATACACAGTAAAATGGGTGACATTTCAAATGTCCTAATGACTTGTCATTTGCTGAAATTATTTAGATCAGTTACTCTGATTGTGTTGTTCATTTGTAGCCAATTCGCAGTTATCCACAGGTAACTTATCCACATGAAATGGTACATTAAAATTCACATCAACTGTCATTGCTTCTGGTCTACAGATATGAGTCCATAGGGGCACTTAAAAAGCATTTGCTCCAGTGCGCAGATAAGGAAAAGAAGACTCAAGACTTGGCCAAGGTCAGTCATCTGATAAATGGTTAAAAAAAAATGAAACTAGAATCCAGGCTTTCTTGATGCCAGGACCAACATTCTTGCCACCAGCTCCTTTTGAACAGTATACACACTATGCTCTTTTTCAGGTTTTTAAGGTTGTAAGCAGTTTTTAGTGATATTTGCATCACACAAGTTATTTATGACTCAGAAATATTATCACTACTCTGTGGAGGAAGACTGTTCTTCAGTGGAAAAGGTCACACTGTCTATAAGCACACCTCTCTCCATTTTTAACTTTTGATTCTATGGAAGCTATTTTACAGTTCTGTAAACTCTGGATAATTGATAGCAATGCGGATAAATCTTGTCTATAGACACGTAAGTCCTGTGTGGTGGGCTTTTGATTGTTCTCCTTCCTTCTCCATGAAAGAGGCAGTTTTGCCTCCATTTTCACATTCATTTTGTTATTCCTAACCTGTAAGTGTGTCTTTTCTTTGGATTCTCTTTTGAACTTATTCGGGCATCTCCTTGGTTCCCTCGTTGACTAATGAGTTAAATTAAATTTAACATATTCTTATTTTTGTATATGTATCAAAGTCATGATTTTCCTGTTTTTTTAAAAGATTATCTTTCAACAATTACTGCTACTATAACAATTTCTACTACCAGATATACTGATACTACTGAATTAAATGGAAGTTTTGTGTTATCAGAGTTTTACCATATTTTTCAAATTTGGCTAATATTTTACTTGCACTAACTCATGCAATCTTCACAAAAATCCTAAGAAGCAAGTAAATCCTTTTATTAACCTCTTTTACAAATGAAGAACCTGAGACACAGAGAAGCCAATTCACTTGCACATGGTAACACAGTTTAGTGTCATGCCTCAATCTTGATGCCCAGTTGTACCTGACTCCAGAACTATGCTTTTGGTAATAACACTGTATTGATTGTCATCCCAACACCTCTTAAGTCAAATTATACCCTCCCTTGGAGAATGGAAGCAGAAACATTAACTATAAAGAAGTTGGACAACTCAAGTTAAGCTGATGTCTTGTACCAATTTATTATATGACTGTCTTTATATCTACCCTGAAATATGAACCTGAATCTGGGTGGAGGCAAGAAGGAAAGAAAAATCAGCACAAGATCAGGACAATGAGGTCGAATCTATTTAACTCTTTCAAAGTTAATTCATTATATTTCAATCATTATATTTAAATAATTTTGAATACCTAAGATATAAAAACTCTAAAATAATAAGGTACAAATATGCAAGAAAATAATATTCTTTATGTGGCAATAGAAAAAATTTTAGAATTTTTTACTAGAAGTTTTACTATTTTCTCATTTTTTTCATTATTGTGAAAATTTATAATTACACAATATCACCAAATCCAATAAAATATAACTAAATTGTATACAGATATACTTTTATGTATCCAAGAGAGTTACTTTCTAAAGGGTATCTGTAAATATTTTCATGCAATAAAATGGAGCTTTCTGACCTTATCATTTACCCTTGTGCATTGCCCATCTTTTGGCTTTTTCCTTTGCATTTCTGAATCTTACCAAATTTTCCATCTTCTAGATTACCATGGTATTTTTTTTTATATTTTTCTCTTTCAGAATTAATCATATTCCACCTTTATTTATAATCGGGGTCATTTTTTTTTCCTGAATTTGTGCCTACAGAGGCACTAAAGAGAACTGAAAAGTTATGTGATAGCTTCAGTTATAGTTTCAAGTTTTCTGGGTCCCCTACATATCTACTAATAGAAACATTCCCTCATTGAGAATGTGTACCTCTAATTTGTCAGAGCCTAATCTTGAGGTAATGAGAAATTCAAATCCTCAAATGGGTTAGTCATAAAAAAAAATGATGAGAGACACTAATGCTACTTTTATCCTTTGTTTCCCAGACTCATGTGTTCTAGTTGTTGAGTCAACACATGTCAGTCAACAGGTTCAACATACATCCCACATTCCGCATACCTATCTTCTCAATCTCATATTCCATTGTTCATCAAGTGTTACATATTTTGCCTCCTAAATATTTTCACTCTTGACTCCAGTACCACTGCCTTATTTCAAGTGGTATCTGGATTTTACAATGCCTGGATTGTACAATGCTTCCTAATAGTCCTTTTCCTTCTTGTTTCTCATCCATTTTAAGTGTGCCAATAAGTATAAACCAAATGAGATGTCCTTCACCTCCAACCTAGTTCTAGATCTGCATTTGAACCTGCTTCTAATTTCTTTTAGCTTTTTACTGCATTACTCATTATCCCACCCACAGCTTCAGCTGGCTCTTCAAACTTGACCACTGGCGTTCCTTTCTGCTTACTTTGGTGACATTCAAATCCTTCTTGTGGCTACACTGTGTTTCAAATCCTACCTCTGCCTCAAACTATCCTGGTCTAGTCTAGACCTGGACAAGGACCACTAGTCTGGACTGGACTACTATGGACAATTTTCTTGCCAAATATGTCCTGGCCTGCCAAGAAGGATCTGGACACCTCTTACCACTGAGCAGGCTAATGGATGCTGTATATATTCCATTTTCTCTGCCTAATGTTCTTCCATGCTTCCTACTGGCAGGATCACTAGTTAATAATCAGCTTATATATTGTTTTCTCTAGAAAGCCTCCCTTATGCATAATAAAAATATTAAGTTTATCCTATAGTACTTGACACATATTCAGTTATATACTACCTGTCACATTAATAATAATACAATAACACAATAGCACAAGATTTATTAAATGTGTGTTATATGCTTGTCTTAGTGTTAATCATGGTCTATGTGAATCAATCAAATAATGGGTTTCTTAAGAAGAGCCTGTTCTCTTCTTGTTCAATATGTAACATATAGTTCAATTCAAGTCTTCATGATTGGTGTTCATAAATAATTACTGAACTTAATCAAATTCTATTGTTTGTGACACACTCGGTTTTTCATCTTTCTTCTACATGGTTAAAAAAATAATAATTCTTTCACATTAAGTCACTTAACACATTAAAATTTCAAACTGAATTCTTGCCTCGAATTCCAAACAACTGGCATTGGTCTCTCATAACGATCCCATTGACCCTGATTGTAGCTTTTGTCTCAACAATAACAGCTTCCAGAGCACAGAAAAATACTTTCAAATTTGTTGTTCCAATAGGCATTGGTGGAGGCGAGGGCAAAGGAGAGCAGGCAAATGCCTCATCATGCTTGGCACATGGAGTGTTTGCTGTACTTTGTTATGTATGCCAGAGCCTCTGTTTAACTGAATTAAGGATTAAAGTACTGAACAAGAAAAAAGTTGCTCAACTCCCTGGGTAGGTGGGTCTCATTCAGTACTTGACAGATAGCTCTGTCATTTGAATATGATCTGTGCTTATTGGGAAATCTCTGTATATCCTGTGCGTGAAGTCTTTTCTGCTAACCAAAGTTGAAAACATTTAGTAGTCTGCTCATGGGAAACTGAGAGTCTGCCTTGCCTCCAGGCATTGAAGCCTGAAACAAATTAAGTTTCCATCTCTCTCTTGGCTTTTGGGTTCTAACAATCTCAAAAGCAGTCTAGTAAACAGACGGACAAGACTCCACTTGAGTGCAGCCTTATTTATAATCTAAAGCCAAGGACTTTATGGAATTACAAACCAGGCTGGAGCATGTTAGATCTATAGTAAAGAATCAAAGAATTGCAATTTAGAGGCAAGGGTAGGGCAAGATAGTGCTGCTGAATGAAAATGGATGCAATTTTCAACATGTCTTGATGTGAGAATGAGGTCAGAAAAGCTACAGAGTGTTCAGAAAGAGATCTGTGTCACAGCAGAGTGGCAGTGGGCCTATGTAAATTAAAGATCTAAGCCAATGTGGAAAGCACATTTTCAACAAGCAAATATGCCATTTAAGGAGACTAATTGCTAAAGCAGCCTCATTGCCTAATAAGAGCCTAGTCAATCATTCAACAAATATTTACTGCCTGGCTTTGGAACTGGCACTGCAATACCTGTAATGCAATGGTGAGCCATAACACCTGCCCCAGGGGTCCAATAGTTTTATGAAGAACACTAACAAAAAACAAATATAAAGAGTTTTTTTTAAATTCTACTATTTTTAATAAGGGCCTGAAAGAAACAAATAAATGCTGTTCTGTTTCTATTAATACAGTTATTTGGACAAAGTGTGCAAAGATATTTCTCTGCTGATCTATATCTGTAAAGTGCTGCTCCTCTAAATTCTACACACACACACCACACACACACACACACACACACACCCTAAACTTTGTGATATATCATTTGAGGTCTGTTGCAACCATAAGTTTAGACTGCTTTGGACTTTCTCATCATTCGGCATGGGAGCCTGGAGGGTCTCAATTTTATTTTGAAGGACACAACTTCCTATTAAAATATGGCTCTACCTTTAGAGTTTACAAGTTTAAGTTGTCTGGATCAAGATGATATAAATCACATAAAGTAAATGACTGACCAGTTTTTCTATTTCATTTAGTCCATGTAGCCACAGATTCTGATTGCTTATTATCAGTAATGATTATAATGTCACCTTCACACAGACTGCAGTAACTCTGCTAATAGGCTGAAAGAAAAAAAAAATCTATATAGAAAAAAAGAATTGTAGTGGATCTGATGCAAAGTTATAAGAAACAAAATCATTATTAAAAGATAAAAACCTAATAGTATCACATAACAGAATCAAACCCCGCTGACAGAATGATTCATACCTTATGTTAAAGAAATGTTCTCTCTCTAAAGGAGAACATTTCTACCCATCCTCTCTTCTACAACAAAATCCTAATAAAATCTGGATTTAGAAGCTTCAGGTGCCCAACTGTATATCATATATCTTGTGATTGTTCATGAGTATCCTCATGACATTAGATTGTAAACCCTGCAACACAAAAATTTATTCAAATGCTCATTTTCCTGTGTCATAAGCATGTACAATCAGATTCATTGTGCCTTTCATTTCTTCAGCTAGAAAAATTGAACAAATAAAATCAACACTGACTTTTTAGATTTTTCTTTGCTCTCTTGCTTAGTTTTAAATGAACCTGTGGTATACAGATTTGAATTAATTCATGGATCATGCCACACTATCAATACTGATCCCTGAGTGACCTCTTTTATTTTAATTAGTTATTCATTCATTCATTTTAATAACTAATAAACATTTGTAAACCCAACATCCAGGACAACACCTAGAACAGATCTCCTGCCTTCGGCTCCAACCTCAGTTATCCATCATATAGTCTTTTGTATTTGTATTTCCTTGTTTTGAAATAATAGTTTTATTCCATGTAGTATATGCATAACCAATGTTTTTATATTGAACTGTTACATCACTTTTTTAAAAAGGTTGTAATATGGACAACTTCAGAGATTTTTTTTGTCATTCAACAACAGCTATGATTAATCCATGTTGTATATAGTCATGGTTCATTCATTTTCACCAGTGTAATATCACATTTATGAATGATTCTTTTTATCTAGTCTCCCTTGATGGTTACTTACATTTTATAAAAAATGTTCACTTTCTTTTCTTTTTGTTATTATGAACAGTGTAGCTATAAAAATTCCTATACGTGTTTCCTGATGCACATAAGCAAGCATTACTTGAATTTCTATATAGGAGAGGGACTGATAAGTTATATAATTTATGAATTTTATTTTCACAAGATAATGCCAAATTGTTTTCCAAAGTGGTTGTACCATTTTATTCTCTTACCAACAATGTGCGAGACATCATTGATCTACATTTTGCTAATGATTGGTATTATCAAACTTTTAATTATTTCAAGCAAATATATGTAAAATAACATTTCCTTGCAGTCATGATTTATAGTAACCTGATTACTAATTAAGTTAGATATCTTGTTGTCTAATGGCTTTCCAAAAATTTATTAGACAGTGTTGTACTAAGCAGTCTAATAGCTGGTAATTGTTTCTGGGTAGAAAAAGTGTTTCTAGCCAGATATTCTCTAATTAGTTTACAGAATATTAGCTTTTTCATAAGCAATAAATTTATAGATATTTTATTCATATTATTTAACCTGTGTGGCTGATCTATTTGCCTCTGCTGTGTATTTATAGTGTCAACACCTAATAACTCCAAAATTCCAGAGTAAAAGTTGGTGAATCTCAAAGGCAAGGGATGTTCTCTGAATGTTGCTGATCTTTTCATTTATATAAGGAAATTATTTCCAACTTGTTGTGAATTATGTGAATTATGGATTTGAATTACATTAGATCTAGAATCTACTTTTTAGGTGGGTGTAGAATTTACTTCTATGTCTTCAAATATATCTATACTTCTTTGGGAACTGAAATATATAGATCAACATTAAAGATCTTGCAAAAGATAATTTCATATTTCTTTCCCATTATATAGGGATTTTTTTGATTCTTAGAAGACATAATTTGTAAAAGAACTTGAGTAGTCTAAAAACTCTTTAGGAAGCTATAAACCACTCTTTTACTAACATTGTCATACTTAGGAGTAGCAGGCAACATCTACAATTCACTTCATGAACTTCATTATGGAAATACCAATTATTCCCCACCCTGTCCAAAGTGTCACAGAGGATGGTCTGATATGTTGCAGTTTTGTTCTTTCTTTGGGTATCCAATATCAACAAACTCTCTTACTTTTGTTAGATATCAGAAAAGGTAGAGCAGGAAGTAAGAAGAGAGTTTAAAAGTCAGAATCATAGAATCATGAGAGATAAGTAGTCAACAGATAAGTAGGAATGCCACTTTGCTTAATGGCTTGTGACACCTCTCCAGGTAAAGTGATAATATATTTATATCTTGGGTGATAATATGGTCCTACTAGTGAGAACTGTAAAAATCATGTAGCCGAAACTCAATAAAAAGTTTCTAAAAATAAAACAATTTTTCTTTTTGTAATGAGAATTTGCCATTGTTTTTGGCAAAAAGTACTGATAGATTAGTTTGGGGAAGTCATTTCAAATGTATTTTGCTATGAACTGATCAATATAGGAATTTTTTTTTTATTGTTTTTCAGGAGGGAAAAAGAATATTCCAGTTGTAAATAATATCTCCTCACAAATTTACTTTAAGTCAATTTGAACAATAATTAATCCTTACATTTCTTACATCTTTCATGCTTTTTTAACAGCCAAACAAAAGTAAGTCAATCTGTATCATTTTGTTGAATGTCTTAATTTCTCAATTTTAACTAATATAGACTTTTGTGATTATTTCTAGTATAATTGTATTGCCATCCATAAAAAGAAATTTAACCCTTTTATAGATTGAATAATTTCTGCAAATTTATTATAATATATATTTCCATTTAAAGTGTCCACTAATAATGTGCAACTTGTTTTAAGGCTTTTTAAAATATATATAACATGTCTCCATTCGATACAGGGAATCATGCACAGTGGTGCCAGAGTGGTAAATGACTGGAAGAGAAAAAAACCATAGTAGAGTACAAGTAGTTGGTCATAGTTACAAATGGAACTTTGACAATGGAGCAGTATCTTGTAATCATTATTCAAAATACTTATAGTAAAATCACATCGGAAAAATAGAACAAATTTCTCACACACAGTATGTGGGGAAGTATGCAGCAGGAAGTCAGTAAATTCTGTCTTTGAGTTAAAGGATATATCCATTAGCTTACTACTCTCCAGGGTAAAACTCTGGCACGTTTTAACTAATCAACTAACGAATATTTATTGAGTGTCTACCATGTGCCTAGTATTTTAAGAGAAGCAAACAAATCTTATCTTTAAAGAAATAATTCATGTGAAAAAGAAAACCTTGTAAGTATACAGTTAATAGAGTTGTTTTTTTTTAATTTTGTACATTCTCTTTTTTTATTATTTAGTCATTCGACAAATATAATTTATCATGCGGTTAATGCAAAAAGTTCCAGGAAGCCCTGTAAAAGATAGAAACATAAATTATATAATTTTTCTCTTTTTAAAAACATTTAAAGTTTACTAGAGAAGGTAACTATATGCATACAATTAACCACAATGATAACACTGAGTTTGAGGATAGATAAAATGAGTTGATTTATTTAAAATATTCAGAACACAATGATGGGCACAGGGGAGAGGGAGGATTGGATGAAGGTACAAACTTCCAGTTATAAGCTAAGTAAGTACTAGAGATTTAATGTACATGATGACTATAATTAACACTGCTATATGATATATTTGAAAGTTAAAGAGTAAATCCTCAAAGTTCTCATTATAAAGAAAATAACATTAATTTTTTTATCTATATGAGATGATAGAATTTAACTAAGCTTATTCTAGTAATCATTTCATAATATATATAAGTCAAATCATTATTCTGCATACCTTAAACTTTACAGTGCTATATATCTATTATATCACAATATAAATAGAAAAAAATAAATAAAAATAAAGTAATACATTTTCATATGAAATCAAAAAATAAAAATAAAATACTCAAAACAGTGCTTGACATATAGAAAAAACTCACAAGTTATTATTATTATCATTTTACTAGTATTATTAGAGCTGGATCTATATGAATGTACAAGAGTGTATCAAATGGAGAAGAGAGAAAAAGTCATGGCTTCTACCAACACATTATATCTTTAACTCTGCGTATGTGTATAACCTTCATCTCTGTCCTAAATTTCAGATCTATATTCTTAACTTTTTATGACCCCTCCTTTTGGATGACAGAATACAGGCAATAGTTGAAGGAGAGGCAAGAAATTGATTAGACTATTAACAGAGTATATAGAGAGAAGACCAAGGATATAACTTTGAAGATTCTCTAAATTTCAAGGACAATAAAAGAAAGAAAAATCAAAGAAGAAAACAGAGCTAGAGCATTCAAAGGAGTAAAATATCGCAGATACCAAAGTGAAGACAGAGTCTTTATGGCAAAATGGAGACATTTATACAATCAGAGTGCTTCTGCATGTTACAGGTGGAGTTTTGTGTTTGTTTTTGTTTGTTTTTGTTATTTTGATGTACACCCAAACATAAGTGTGATATTTTCTAAAAGTTTCTGCAGTTCAAGCATGTACAATAATAAAGTACCTTTTTATCCCAACCTCTCTTAAAATCCCTCTTAAAACATTCAATTATTTGTGAAACTTGTGGCATTAATTTAGATACACTTCTCATCAACACCAGCAGCCATCATATAGTGATTTAAAATTTGCAAACAAAATTAACAGCTGATGAGGGTATTACTGCTTATATTGCAGAGGTGTGCCATCTGTTTAAACAGTGCAATTTGCAGAATTTCTTAGATGACATATCTCATGACCATTTTTCATGTGGGGTTCATGACAAATCTTCTAACAGTAACCTTGGTGAAATCAAATTTGGCAATTATTATAGTTTCGAAAAAGCTCCTATCCAATGATATGATATTGCTATATATCACAGAAATTTAAAAAATAATAATATCATATAAATATGCACAACATACAAACAGAATTCTGATTCTGAGGGCTGCGAAAGTAAAATCACATAACCAGAGATATTTTAAATACATGGTCTCCACGCTCAGCTATGGCCAGGCTGTATTTCCCTGTGCTCATCACTTTTTCTTTTCATATTTCCTTCAAAAGCTGTATTACAAAATTTCTCTTCTTCCTAAGACCCAGACTTGATGTCTCCCTCCCTCACTCTTATGGACATATTCTACTTGATCCAGAAGGCAAGACCACAAAACAGCAGTTCTTCCCATGTTTGTCTCTTAGTGCCTAGAGTGTATTTTATCCACCTGAATCTTTTCAGCATTTCCTCCTTTCTAAGTGAAAGAGGATTTCTTCTTTCTATTTAAAGTGTCTTTCCTGTGAATTCCGATTTCTCCTCAGGGACTTTTTTACTAGTTACCCTTCATTTTCCTCTCCTCCTTCTTCTTTTTCCTCTTCTTTCTCTTTTTTCTCTCTGTTTCTTTCTCTTAATCATCCTCTCCCTCATCCTCTTCTTTTTCTTCTTCTTTCTCTTGGATATTGCCCTAAAATTGATACACATTATTATGTATATATGGAGAGCTAAGTCTCTTCCGTCTTGAATTTTAAAAATGCCTCTCTGTGACCCCATACTCCTCTGTACCTCAACTTTTTTACTGCCAAACTCCTTGAAGAATCTCCTGCTACGTGCTATATCTACTTCCTAATAAGAAATTTTTTCTTTACTCTGATGTAATCTGTCCTCCCCACTTCCCGAATCCACTGGACCTATTCTTGCAAGTCACGGAGAACTTTTGTATCTCTAAAGACAATGGATAATTCTCAATTCTTGTCTGACAGAACTGTTTGCAGCATTTGATCCATTTATTAGTAACTCCCCATTCTGAAAACTCCTCTCTGTGTCTCTGAAACACCATGCCTTTAAGTATGTTATCTTCATAGATAATAGGCCCTCTTATCTTTCATTTGAGTTGACTTTCTTCTCTCATCTTGGTCTAACTGATGCCCTAGTTCCAGAAAACATAGAAGAGACTCAATAATTCTATTTCATACTTGAATAGAGCTGCCAATATATTTAACATCCTTCTATCACAACCGTTAAGCTCTAAATTCTTGCCTTTAAGAAAGGCATCTAAACAATACATGACAGACCCCCTAGCCAGGGAAAGATATAGAAAAGAATGTAGGAATATATCTGTGTTCTGTAACTACTGATGTTGAATTAGATGTTGAATTAATGACTTTTAAAAGTAATTAATTACTATTAAGTAATTATATTGTGCTACTTGTTTGGCTCTTCATTCGAGGTCAATAGTGATAAAATGATGAGAAAGTACGGTACAATTATGGGCCCTTATAACATGTAGTTGTTATGATTGGCATATGGGGTTCAAAGCAAAACGTAGTGGGAGGTAAAGATGGACAGGTAGAAAGTAGCCTAATGATAAAGAGCCATGTATGTTATGTGAAGACAGACAATAGATGGATGGATTATAAACAAATAAAAAATGTAAGGAAGTTGTGAAAAGACATACCTCTGGATGAGGGATAATAGAGGGACAGTCCTACCACTCTTCCAGAAATAAATAGGACTATAAGGTAAATTATATTATTTAGATAAAATCCTGGAAACACCCAAACTTGTAAAGCTGACTTAAGAAGACACAGAAGATGTAACTAGAAATATAACAAGTAAAGAGATTGAATTAGTAATCAAATAACTTCTCAAAAATGAAAGCTCAGGTCTACATGGCTTCACTGGTGAATTAAACCAAATATTTAAAAATTAGTACCAAAAAACTCTTCCAAAACATTAAAGAGGAGGGAAAACATCCCAACTCTTTTTATGAGGTTAGTAGTACAGTGATATTGAAACCAGATAAACACATTACAAAAAAAAAAAAAGAAAGTTACAGACCAATATTCCTTATGAACATGAGTACAAAAACCCTCAATAGAATACTATCAGAGCAAGTCCAGAAATATATAGAAATAATTATATTCCATGACTAATGAAATTTACCTCAGATTGAAAGGCCTGTTTGACATCTGAAAGTCAGTCAATGTAATACATCATGCTAGTGGAACAGAGGACAAAAACCACATGTTCATCTCAATGAAGGCAGAAAAAGCATTTCACAAAATCCAACATACTTTTTAGCTTAAAAAATTAAAAAAATAAAAATAAAAAAAACTAAGACTACAGAGAACTTCTTTAACCTAACAAAAGGAGTCTGTGAAAAACCCACAGATAACGTACTTAATGGAGAACCGCTGAATCCTTTTCCTCTAAGATCAGATATAAGACAAAGATGTTCATTCTTACCATTTCTATTCAAAATTGTACTAGCCGGAGTTTATGGCCAGCGTAAGCAAGCAAAAAATAAATAAATAAAACAGACACGCATTGGAAAGAAAGAAGTTAAACTACTTCCACTTGTAAGTGACGTTCTAATTATATGATAATGTAAAAAAAAATTTTCAAAGGAATTAATTTTAAAAAAATATTACAACTTATAAACAAATTCAACATTGTGCCTGGATACAAACTCAAAGTACAAACATTAATTTTATTTCTAAACACAAGCTATGACTAATACAAAAATGAAATTAAGATTATAATAATGAAATGTATAAAATATCTAGAAATAAAATTTTATAGTAATACTTGTAATACTTATAGCACTTGCCCATTAAAAATATGTCATTACTGAAAAATTAAAGATCTAAATAAATAGAAAAACATGCCACATTTATAGATGAGAAGATTTAAAATCGTAGGATGTAATACTCTGCAAGTTGATCTACAAACTCAATGGAATCCTTATAAGATTTCAGCTAATTTTCCTTCAGTAATTGACAAAATGATTCTAAAATTCATATAGAAATTTAAGAAACTCGGAATAACCAAAACAATCTTGAAAAGGACAAAGTTAAATGACTTGCACTTCCCATTTTCAAAACTTACTACAACTTTACAGTAATCAAGCAATGTGGTACTGGCATAAGAGTAGACAGCTCAAAAGAATTAAACTGACAGTCCAGAAAGTAAATCTTTACATTTATGGTCAATTGATTTGCGCAAGGGTACTAAGACAGTTCAATAGGCAGAGAATGGTATTTTTAACAAATGGTTAAAAATTCAAAATGGATCACAGATCTAAATAGAACAGCTTTAAAATTATCAAACTAGAAGAAAATTTAAGAGTAAATCTCTGTGACCTCAGATGAGGTAATGATTTCTTAGATATGACATAAAAAAAAATAAGCAACAAAAGCAGATATAGATAAGCAGATATAGATTCATCAAACTTAAAAAAGAACGCCATCTAGAATGTGAAAGATAATCTACTGAATAAGAGAAAAGACTTGTAAGGCATATAAAATAAAGGGTTTATAGTACAAAATGTAATTTAAAAGTCTTAATAATTCAATAATAAAAAAGGCAACCTGCTCTAGACTTAATGTTTTCGCCCCAAATTCTTATGTTAAATACTGATGCCCAATGTGATGGTATTAGGAGATAGTACCTTTGGGCTATAATTAGTTCACGAAGGGCAGAACCCTCATGAATGGAACTAATACCTCCATAAAAGAGACTCTAGAGAGCTCTCTCATCCCTTCCAGCATAGCAAGAAAAAGCCTTCTATGAACTGGAAAGTAGGCACTCACCAGACATTGAATTGCCAGCACTGAGATTTTATACTTCTCAGTCTCCAGAACTGTAAGAAATAAATTTCTATTGTTTATAAGTCATCCAGCCTATGGTATTTTGTAATAGGAACCCAAACTAACTGAGACAGAATTTGGCATCAAGAAGTGGGGTACCACTGTAACAAATGTTCAAAAACGTGGAATTTGCTTTGTAACTGGAAGAATTTCAAGGTGCATGCTAGAAAAGGCTGACATTGTCATGAATGAACTGTTAAAGGTGATTCCGGTAAGAGCTGAGAAAGAAAAAAGGGGATCTGTAGAGCCTGTCTCAATCTTCCTGGAGAATATTTAAGTTCTCCTAAACAGAATGTTGGTAGAAAAATGGACAGTAAAGGCCATTCTGATGAGTCTCAGATATAAATGAGGAACTCGTGATTGGACAATGGAAGAATAATCCCAAAGGCAATTTATAGATCATCAGGGCTTCCCCTCTCATCACAGTGTAATAGCTAGAAAGAAATCTTACCTTGAATCCCACCCATGTATGATTTAGATGATATTTATATGACAACTTGGACTTAAACTTTAAAGTTGATATTGAAATGAGTTAAAGGTTTTGGGGTTGTGCAATGTAATTAATGTATTTTGTATGTGACAAAGACATGAATTTTGAGGGACTAAAAGCAGAATGTTATAGACTGAATATTTGTGCATTGCCCCCCATTCATATTTTAAATCTTAACACCTAATGTGATGGTATTTAGGGTGATTAGATATTAAAGATGGAGCCCTAATGAATGGGATTAATGCTCCTATAAAAAAAAAATCTAGAGAACTCCCTCACCCTTTCTGCCATGTGATGCACAGCAAGAAGACAGCTTTCTATGACCCAGGAACAGTCCCTCACCAGATATGGATACTACCAACACCTTGATTTTGGACTTCGCAGTCTTCAGAACTGTAAGAAATAAATTTCAATTGTTTATAAGCCACCTAATCTATGGTATTTTTGTTATAGCAACTTAACTGAGTGAGAAATAACCCAATTAAAAAATGGGCAACAGAGTTGAACAGACATTTCTCTAAATAACATATGTAAATGGCCAATGATGCTCTACATCATTAGTCATTAGAAAAATTTAAATCAAAATCATAATTAGATACTATTTCACACTCATTAGAATGGCTAAAAAGGCAAACAATAACAAATTTTAATGAGAATAAGAAGAACTTGGAACCCTCATATATTACTTGTGAAGATATAACTAGTACAAACATTTTGGAAAACTGTTTAGAAGTTCCTCAAATGGGTTATCATGCAATTACCATAAGACCTAGCCATTCCAGTACTAGATATACCCAAGAGAAATAAAAAGGTATGTCCACACAAAAACTTACTCATGACCGTTCATAGCAGCATTATTTATAATACTCAAAAAGTGAAAACAATCTAAAGATCTATTAACAGAATCAATAAACATAATGTCGCGTATCCATGCAATGGAATATTGTTTAGTGATATAAAGAAAAATACTGATACTTGCTACAACATAAATGAGTTTTGAACACATTATGTTAAGCAAAAGAAGTCAGGCACAAAAAAACTGCATATTGCATAATTCCATTTAGTTGAAATATCCTGAATAGGTAAATCCATGGGGAAAGAAAAAAAGTTCCCCAATTGGTGTGCAGGGGAACAGGAATAAAGGATGATTGCTAATGGATATAGGTTGAGGTTTCTTTTGGGGTCTTTATAAATATTCTAAAATTAGACTGTAGACTGTGGTGATGTTGTAACACTATGATTATAACAAAAAACACTGAACTATGAGACAAACAAAACCAGATTGTCATAAATAATGACAGAAACAATAATAATTTTTTCAAAAACTAGGCCCAATACCATAAGATTTTAAATGACTGAGAAAAAAGCAGAAATTGTGTTTCAGGGAACGAAAGGTGAAATCAGCTAATACAGACTCAAGCACCCAAAGAGTGCCCAGTAAATCTAAATTGATGGTTCCGAGTTCCTTGATTTGGCAAGGTCCTCCTGCGATCATACCATTCATTCCTCTGCACTACAAAACCAAGCCCAAATAGTGGAGCCATGTTCAGCTACTTTTAAAGCCATACAAAAAAACAGGTATTCAGCCTCTTTTGATTATGGTTACTTGATCCGGATGGAATACTGAGTGGCAGGGGCAAGAGTTTCTTCACTGATACTTTAAAGTCAAGACACTGAGCAGTTCTTGGTTAGAGGTGGCAGCAGAACAATAGAGGAGAAGGAATAAATGCTTCAGAAGAGAAGGCTCAAAGACAGTAAAGTGAGATTCAGAAGGAGCAGGAAAGAGAGAGTGAAGACAACAGCAAGCAGAAGAGTACTAAGATAGGGAACAATGAGGATAGAATAGTGACTGAAGAATAAAAAGATAAATCAGAGAAACTTTGATAAGGCTGAAAAGTTTACAAAGAAAAAAAATTGGGGAGGAAATTATGGAGAAAAAAGAGAACAAAGTGTTATTTTTTCTTTTAACTATCCTACTTTTATTTTTCTCTCAAATATTGATAAATATGGAGCAAAAGAAGACATTTGGCCCTGCCATTTGCTCTGTGTTCCATCCGCAGAAGGGGTATTTTAGCATGCAATACTCAAAGAGTTGGAAAAATATCCAGAATTAGGTTACAATACAGTAGTTCTATCCTCTATAATACAGTAATCCTAGAACAGAGGAGGTGAATTGCTTATCATTTTCTCAAGAATTAGCTAAGAAATAAATACAGACTATTGTCTTCTATTAATCTATTATGAATGTTAATGATAAAAATATACAAAATAAAACAAAAATTGCACATAGTAAAATCTGTTATTGACTAAATATTGACAGATGCAAAATTTTTGTTAAAATTTTTACCTGCAAAATTTGATTTAGAATAAATAGACTTGGTAAATATCGTGTCCATAAAACAAAATTTTCAATCGCAGATGCTATTAACATTGATGTGAATTAAAAACTTGATTAGCAAGAACTCATTTGCATTGAAAATGTTACATGGAAAATAACCATTCTGATGAAAATATTTTCAGAAGAATAAAAATGAACACTAAAAATTGAGTATGAATTGAGTGCTAGGTAGAAAGTTGATTAAAAAATTAAATTGGCTTAATGGGAAAAAAAAGAAATCTCAGTACAGATTTCTTTTAACTGAGTACATTCTCCACACGCTCTGGAGACATTTTTAAATGTGTATATATTGACGCATAATGAGCCCTCTGTATCTATTTTTGAGGAAGCTTGCTTTAATTGCCCTTTTGATAAACAATGTCGATTCAAAAGACTTAGCAGCCCACATTCCCTGAGCCGGGCATGAGGAGGGAGCTAATGAGCTGATAGGTTTTGTTGCCTCTCATTTCCGTGACTAATATAGAGGTTCTGTTTTGAAAGCACCCGAATCTGGCTTCCATTCTGGTTTAACTAAACAAATTTGGAACAAAATGTACTCTTTCCCAAGAGCCAGGCCCTCGGAACTATCTTAAGGATAATTTTGAAAGACATAAGCAAACCAAGAATAGTTCAGAGTGGCCATGAAGCTTGCCAAAGCCCTGAAGAAAATCAAAATGGCCTGTTTAAATTTAGACAGTGGGGCTAAGTGAAGTCCTTAAGTATTTAGCTGTGAGACTCTTCCTATTCTCTATCTTGTTTCCCTATGGAGAGACCACTAGCGAAATAGTCCTGTCTCTGGCCCATGCCCTCTCTCACTCCTCTTTGTGACTGGCAGCTTGAAAGAAGGAAGTGAGAATGCTCTTCTCAGCTCCCTCCCCTAACTGTCTTTGGAAGCCAGGCTTCTCTCAAGGAAGAAGCGATCTGTGCTTCCTGTTGCTATAAAATTTACAGCAGCACACGCTCCTCCTGCCACAATTTTCATGTCAGAAACATTATGATTTTTCTTTGGCTAGAAACCAAATTGAGAAATCTTTCCCTTTCTGGGGTAGAATTAGTGAATCTATTTAACACATATGTATGTCATGTTCTCCAATGAAGTTTTGTCTGAAATAAAGCTGATATTTTGATGATCATCCTGACTCTCATTTCTTAAATGGTTTCAGATTTGGGCAGGGAAGATAGGAGTGTTATTTGTTGATTGCTAAAGTTCCAACATAAACCCCAACTTTCCTTTTCCTCTCTCTTTAGCTATTTTCTTTCATGGAAACCTGTGGAAATCTTATTTACAGTTTGAATGTGTATGTTTTGTTCATTTGTATGTTTTTTCTCTTTATTTTTAGGCAAAGGAAATAAAAGTAGGAATTTTGGATGCAGTTAGCATTTGGGGGATCTTGTAGAATTTAAAAGCCACAAGGCTTCTTTAAATTTAAAGGACACAAAATTCTAAGGAAATAAAGAGGGATCTGAGCAATGAAATGAAACTGAGGTAGGTAGAGCAGGATAGGTTTACCAGGAACAGAGTTATTTCACATAGAAAGGACATTTGAAACAAGTAGGACATATTTTAATACGTAATCTGTAAGTAATGTAAAATAAATGGCACTCTCTTGAAAAATTTTCTCTTAAAATCTCAGAGCATACCTACACATTTTTTGTAAAATTGATCTTAGATTTTGAAAATTGGTTTGAATCTCATGAGGCTTAACTTTTAAATAAAATGGACATGATTCGTAGTATTATTACTTTGCAGACAGATTGGTAGGTTTTCCTATATTTCCATGCCATATTGGATGTATTCAATAATATAATAGAAAATATGAAGAAAGTTTATGTAACCCAGGAACTAAATTTCTATTTATGTTTATATTTGCCATTCATGTCAATAAACACCAAAAATTGTTATTGTAATTAAATGTAGAAAACAGCAAAAAAAATCTTCATGAAAAAAGGGAAAAACTATGAAATACAAAAATGAAGAGTGTTTCTCTGGCTACACAGTCACTCCAGAGGAAATTGTAAAGTGGGTGAAGTTTATTTCTTAGCTTTTTCTTTCCTAGGTTCCTTTACTTAGGCACTTATAAATCTCATGCCACCCTTTCAGGACTTTGAACTTGGCCTGTCTTGGCTGAAGAAGAAAGCATTCTTATCTGCTTTTCCCCAAACACTCCGGTCCATTTGGCTTACTTCTGCAGGTCCTTCAAGGATTCACTGAAATGTTCTCTCCTGTTGGAGAATTTTCTCTCTGTTTCTATCATTTCCTATGTATACCTAAACAGGAAAGACTGGAAGAAATATCTTAGCCCAAATATAAGCTGCAGGTGTAGGAAAAGTCTGAGCAGATAGTGCCTCTCATAACCCCACTGTCACCAGACAGATTTGTCTAGCCTTGTTCTATTATTCCATTCCAAGCAGAGAGAAAGTAAGAGATAAAAACTCTCAGGATGGGTATTCTTCTCCATAAGAGGAGCATCCCTATTCACTGAAAATTCTCCGATTGTTTTAACCTATAGCCAATGCAAACTTTCATTAATATTACTAACAAGTACAGAACCAGTTAACTGATTTGAATTTTATCATCATCAGCAGCATTGTCAAGTCACTTAATGAGTGTCCATAAAACACTGCCCATTGCACTAGATGCTAAAAGCTCATCTTCTTTCTCCTGGAGGAAATTTTAATGAACAACAAAATAGCTAAAATCTAGAAATAAAAGAAAAAAGATTAGAGAAATAAAAAAAATTAATACTTGGTCCCTAAATAAAGAGCTGCCTAGACTTTTCTCATTTCTTCTTAATAGCAATAGTATAAAGTCATTCGAATATATAAAGAAATCTATTTGTACACACAAACTTAATACAGAGAGAAAGAGAAGTGATGTTATAGATTGAAAATTTGGTTCTCTCCAAAATTCACATGTTGAAAACCTAATGCCCAAAGTGACAATATCAGGAAGTAGAGCCTTTGGGAAGTGATTAGGTTATGAGGGCTCTGCACTCATGAATGAGATTAGTGTCCTTATAAAGGAGAGCCCAGAGAGCTCTCTCATCCTCTTTGTCATGTAAGAAAACAGTGAGAAGTTGCTGTTTATGAACCAAAAATCAGATTGTTATCACACACTAAACTGCTGACCCCATAATCTTGTATTGTCCAGCCTCGGAAACTATAATAACTGTTGTTTATAAGCTACCCAGTCTATGATATTTTGGTTATAGCACCCTGAAAAGACTAAGACTAGTGATGATGATGATGATGATGATGATGATGATGATGATGATGACAATGGTAATGCTAGAGATAGGTAAAAACAACATGCAAATGTACATAAAGATCTATAGCCTACACAGAGATATATATGACACACCTACATTCATAGATCTTTATCTAGACCTATACACATAGACACAAATGTCTAAAGAATCTTGTTAATAGCTCTTAATATAATGAAGGGAAGTAGATAATGCTTTTGACTTTACTGATTAAAACTGAATGAGTGCTATAAAGGATTTTCCTAAAACATCACTTGAAATTTTTAACTCAGATGTGAGCTATGTGGTTAGAAAAAGTGCTGCGATCTTGGATAAAATTCAGATAATGGCAATAACCTTTACTGAGTAAAGGAACTGAGTAAAGAAAATTCAAGCCTAATATAAATAGCTAAGGAAAGATTTAAACTTAGATCTAATTTAACCTGTAAGCCCCAAAGTAGTATGAGATTAGTTAACCTAGTACAAATGAGTTCTCCAAAAAAGCTATCTTAAAATATTGGATAGTTAGCCCAGAATTGTTAGAGATCTAAACCACTGGTTAAGAAAAATTTTTCTCAAGCAGTATATTAAAACTGAACATATTTTAAACAAAATTAAATATGGCACAGACCACATTCCTGGAACACAACCCAGTGTTACCAGGGCAGTGTATTGAATATATTTGTCTATTCATTTAAATGACATACTTTTTTTTAAGGTAAAGTATATTTAAGGACTGTTCAAAGGATAGACTTACAACATATAAACGTTTGAGCTAGTTCTTGAAGAGAAAGAGATTGAGAAGAAAACCTGAAGGGGTGCTCAGAATTTTGGGCAATTTCAGACAATGGAAATGGAATTAACAAATGCCCTGGGGCAGGAGAGAGCATGGTTTGTTTGAGGAACATAGAGGAGTTAAGAGTGATTAGATTATATAGCACATGGGGATGTATAAGATTGAAGTTTGAGAAATCACTCATTCCACCCTAAAAAACTAGATTATCCATTTATCCACAGGCCTAAGAATTACATCTTTGACAATGGAAATCACGTGACAATCCTCATACCCATAATTGTGTAGTATGTAACGTTTGATACTTTCACCTCTATTTATGAAACACTCATTAAAATTTCAATTTCATTTAGCAAAGAAAACATTGCTTTGGTTCTAAAATTACATGAACAATTTAAGTTAGAAAATTTTAAATAAATATGTATATATTTATTTTTTCCTTAAGAAAGCTGCCTTCCATTTTTACTGAATTATTTTCTCTATCTACTAAGGGGCTAACCTCATTATAAGCCCCAGTAGTATTCTATCTTTCCTACAAAAGAGAGAAGGAAAAAGATAAATTTCTAAAGATGGTTTTGAACACAAATGACAGACACAGGTTTTTAAAAGACAGTTTCCAACCTGTTAATAGTTTTCAATAGACGACAGCTGCAATTCATGAAAAAGATAAATATTCATGGCATAAAACATTTATATGTGTCCAATGTATATTCATGAACAAATGGCTTCTCCTTCCTTTAATAATATTTGTTGTGCAGTCAGTGAAGAATGGACCAAGCTTTCCCTGGCTGCTTTTGCTGAGTCTGTGCTGTTATATCTCCTGAATATCCGTGGTTAAAGACAGGACAATAGTCATGAAAAACACAACAATGTACCCAGAATCACTGCCCACTCATTTCAGATTGGATAGTAGCATCTTCCCGCATCAAGTATTAATGGCAGGTTTTATATGGCTACCAATTTATTTTACAGGAAAAGCATTATGTATTCAAATCTTGTGTGACCATATGTGCACTGTAATATCCATGGTTGACCCTCTTTTTTCAAATATGCCTGTCACAGCACCACCCTCCCAACGGGCTTTACTAAGAAGACTAGAAGGAGAATTTGCATACACTGAATAACATCCTCAGGTGGTCACCAGCATCCAGTTGTGATGGCCTTGCTCAGAGTGTTCTGTGCAGCATGGATGCAAAGAATGTCTGAGCAAACTATTCAACGAACGTCTTTGTTATTCACTAAGGTGTGGTGGATAGTATGTGCTTTTGAAAATTGGCATGCTGTTTGATAAATGTTGTTTGTTCCATTAATTTTTCCAGGAGGGCAGAAAGAATAAAACCATGTGATGAAAAATACTTTTTGTTGAACAAGAATAAGGAGCCGTTATAAGGTTTTAGGGCACTGATCAAAGCCTATAAAAATAGTAGTAGTAGTAGTAGTAGTAGTAGTAGTAGTAGTAGTAGTAGTAGTAGTAATATCATCGTATGTAACATTCAGGTAAAAGAGCTATCATCTTTGCAGACAGGACCTCCCTGCTCCCTTTCTCAATTCTTCTTGATCATCTCCCTGCCTTCTTTAAGGGTCAGAAGAAAATAATTCCAACATTATCAGAATTACCAAACTTTCCCTTTTTTTCTCATGGCATCTGCTGTCCATCCACTCTATCAGGTGCACTTTTAAAACCATTATGATAAACTGAAAATATAACTTGATACCTTCCTTCTCATATTTTTTTTTAAAATAAAAATACCTAGTCATATTTGAATTTTAGTTTGCAAAGTTATACCTTCTCCCTCTTGGTAGTTCATACAGTACATTGCATCAGAATCTAAGTTGTAATGTCCTGTAAAATGTGAAACAATTTTAGCTCTTTGTGTTATGAGATTGTCTATAATAACCAGTGAGAAAGAAGCACCTTGCTGGATATGTCGGTTCCAGAAATATCATAGATTATAGCTGTACTTGGCTAGGATGAAGTCAAACTTCTCTACAAATGAAATGGTTTCTGTAAAGTATAGTTTTATTATTAAAAACAAAACTAATTTTGCCTTCAATTATGTTATGAAAATTAAACCTTTCATAAGAAAATGTTCTTGAAATTTTCATAAATAAATAAAAGAGGTTTTCTAAAGAGTGATGAATCCCTGCAAACCTACAATGAATTCCCTAGATACTTCTTACTTCTGATCATACAATTTGAGGCATGTTGCTGTTATTATTTCCCCCCGTCTCAATGAAGTGCTTAGTATAAGATTTCTCTTTCAACTTTATACTTTCTTCACTAATAAAGAGCACTCTACATTGCCCTTAAATAGCATACCACGATTGTCAGTTTATCAAAAGTCAAAATAATATAAAAGGCATAGGAATTGATTGCATCTAATTAGTTCATTTATTTGAATTATTCCTCCCACACCTATCATGTTCCAGGATTAGGCTATTTGCTGTAGACACAACATCTTCTCCCAAGACGTTTTTAGTCTAACAGAGAAACAAAATGAAGTAACCATACAGTTAGAACGCAGTCTGCTAAGTGTTCCAGTGAAGGAAGTATCGAGTGTTAAGGGATTTGGGGAGTTTAAGACAGTTGTCAAAGTTTCAACAATGAGAAAGCAATAAAGCCTGAATTTGAACCAAAAATTTCAGGCTCTTAACTCTATACTGCTTCTATAAAATATTAATTTAGCTGTGCCCAGCCCCCCATATACAGGAATAGCCCCTGGAGAACAGCCACAGGAAATTCTTTCCCTGTGCACTTAGGTAGGACTGGTTTACATCACATGGCGTAAGCCACGTGGGGATGTGGAAAACTAGAATCTCATGACTCATTGAATAAAGATTCTATTAGAAAACAGGGATAGCAGAGAGGTTCTGGCTGCAGGTGGGGCCTGTTCCTGTTCACATGATGTTCTTGAATTTCCTTTGGTCTTGGAGCCAGTCTAACTTCTTACTACTGGGATTCAGGCTTGAATAGAGCTCACTCCACCAGTTCACCAACTCACCAGGAAAATGCTGTCTACTATTTTCTGTGGCTTTATTTGATAGAAAGCTATGTCTTAGGGAGGGAAGGGTGATAGCACAGACCCAGCCACCCATTGGCTACATTGCTTTGTATTCTCCACCCTAATATCTGCTAGAGTCCATGCTGGTATCCTGTCATTCCCTTCACCATCCTCTCCAGCTCTCACAAGTTAATGGTTAGATTCCCAATTGACATTTAATCTAGTACCAACCATAACATCTTAGGATAAGGTAATAAACCAACCAAGACATGGAAACTAACCGTAAGATCTCACGATGTTTCACAATTGTGGTCAGCCTTGGAATCATCTTCCAAAAGCTTGGATGTGTGGAATGACTTCTTCCTATTGTGCAACACTTCAGAATTAAGAGGAGGTCAAGGAAGAAATAGAAACTAAGATGGGGAGAGGAAAGGGACTAACTATAAGCCAAATACCATGCTGGGCACTTTCTAATACTTTACTTCATCAACAATTCAAAATAACCCTTGCAGGCATGTGTTATTAATTGAGGAAAAGAAGTAGTGAGGTTAAATAACATTGTTGAGGTCACAAAGCCAATAAATGCCAGATCCAAGGTTTAAACTCAGTCATAGGCCCTTTCCACCACTGGTGCTTATTCCTGAAGACAGATGTGTCTTGGCACTCAAGTTGAAAGAAGGGATGAATTCACCTTTCCATGGAAACTAAAGAGCATCTTGATATATCTTTTCTGATCCAAATACAGAAGAATGATAGACCAAATATTTTTAAAAGAGAAGATAAAAAGACATAGAACTACATTGAAAAACTGCTCATATATCACAGGAGTTCAGTGCCTCCAAGTCGTCAGGACTGATAGCTCTACAGAGAATCTAGAACTAAGTTCCCCCTCTCCATATCCTGAGAACTGCTGCCCACTTCCCCCTAAAGCTAGGGAAAGCTGTTGACTTGGGGAAAAAGGAGTGGTGATGCAGACCCAGCCTCCCACTGGCTCTGTAACTGAGTTTGCAACATCCCAAGTACCACCTCAGCACAGAATCCCTTCATAAGTGCTGGTTCTGGACTGGGAGCCCAAGGGCCAGGGAGAGGCATCAGCTAAGGCTCAGACAAATAGGTGAGCACAGAGACAAAGGGAAAGAAAAACACTGAAATGTGTGGTTAGTTTCTTTGATTAGTTTGATTAGTGTGAAGACCTTATATTAGGACATTATGGATTGATATTAACTAATGTTTGACTAAGAACCTAACCACTAACACATTCTGAGTCCTAAAAATCTACCTCTATAAATGACTTTTAGGACCTAACGATCTTGTTATTTGAGAATCTTATAGGCCTTTCATTTTATACATACCACATATATATAAAATTTGTTAGTATTGGAGAAATTTTTGAAAGGATTTGTAATTGAGAAGGCATGAAGCTACTTAACACCATTCATAGTGAGAAATTTGCTACTATAGTTCATAGGAATCATCTATAGATATGGATGAACATCGCAGTTTTTCATTATTGGGCTGAGAGAAGTAACTATTGAATTTAAGACAATTTTTAAACTTTTAAGAACATTGCAGCTTCTACACTGATATCCTGAGCAAACGTTCATTGTTCACATTCCACTGACCATCAACAAAGCACCAGGAATTCTGTACAAGATGGGTCTTGATGCCTCTGTGCAGTGGGAGCAAAGCTTTCACTTGCAGAATGTATTAATTAAGATTTTCCAAAGAAACAGAACCAATAGGAGATGATAAATAGATGATAGATAGATGATAGATAGATAGATAGATAGATAGATAGATAGATAGATAGATGATAGATAGATGGATAGATAGATAGATAGATAGATAGATAGATAGATAGATGATAAAGATTTATTATGAGGAATTGGCTCATGTGATTATGTACTGAGAAGTTCCACAATTTACCATCTGTAAGCTGGAGGCCCAAGGAAGCCAGTGGCATAGCTCCATCTGAATACAGAAGCCTGAGATCCTGGGGCCTAATGGTATAAGTCCTAGTCTAGGTCCAAAGGTCCAAGAACCAGGAGCACCAATGTGCAGAGGCGGGAAAAGAAAGATGTCTCAGCTCAGGTATAGGAAAAAATCAACCTTTTCCAGCCTTTTTGTTCTATTCAGGCCCTCAATAAATTGGACAGTACTCTCCTACATAAATGAGGGCCATTTGCTTTACTCAGTTCTTCAATTCAAACACTAATCTCTTCCAGAGATATCCTCAAAGACACACCCAGAAATGTTTTACCAACCAAAGTGACACATGAAATTAACTATTAACTATTGCACAGGGAAATTTTAACATTTTCTAATGCAAACTTTCACATGGCTATAAGTTACCTGATTGTAGCATATTTACACATCCATTTCAAATAATCAATGGAATTACTCAGAGCTGCCATCTTGATTTCCTGATATCTTCATATTAAAATGTAACTGTTTTCTTTTGGTCACTTAATCTCATGCCTAACCAATTTCTCACTGAACCATACCTCTAACTTGTAAGGACTCTATGTTTATTATGGACGGATTAATATTGTGATTTTTTTTTTCACTGAATATAAGTGACTCAAGAGATATGGGAAAACTGATCTGAGTGGATTCAAGATGATTTTTCTTGTTTCTACACCATAGACCCTGAAAGCAAGAATGTATATGTACTTTTCCCATGTCTTAAAACTTCATGAAAGTACATAAAAACAAGCAAGGCCAAACATAATGACAAAAATACATATGAATAAATTAATTGAGATGAACTTATTAATCTTGTAAGTATTAATTAAACATAATATTGAGATTGTTCCCTAGTCTTGAGCAGGACAGGCTTGTGCTTTTGGAACAAAAGATTTCCTGATGAAGGTTGGCAGAGATATTTGTCCACAATGGATGTGACCATGACTTTTTAGAATTAATGGCTACAAAGGCCTGAGGGAGCTGATCCACTTCCATGTCTAATCTTGTCACTCTCCACTTTGAAAATTCTATCATTAGAAAGGCACAGTAAGCAAGCAATTCTTCCACTAGACTCGCGTCATGGTAGAAAGACCAACTGGAGCAGATGTACGAAGTAAATCCTCTTAGCTCTATTGAGGAAGTTCATTCTTCTCCTGTTTTCTAATGGGGGCTGAATTGCTGCCCCCTCCCCACCCCTGCCACTCTGAGGCAGGCAGGCAGCAGGTGTCAGAGCAAGGGTGTTATACAATATTATTGATACAGAAAAAACATTCTTTGTTATACACATTATGACTCTTATACACTCGAGATGAAACAAAATAAAACCAGTTAACTATTCCCTATTACGGCCCTCTATGAAATACAGAAAAATTCCCACTACATCCATACATTATATAGATTTTGCAAAATACATGAACCCAAGGAGACTACCATTTAGGATTCAATACCCCTCCCCTGGCCTTACATTCTTAGGTGAGTCTGTGCTTCCTTTATGTCTCATTTAGGTTTCAGCATCAGCAAACTCTATTTTCATTTATATAAATGCACACTTTACAACAAGATTTTATAACAGCCTCAAAGTTTCCATTCACCAATATTTGAAATAGATTTATTTTCCTTCAATGACTCCTGTCAGGAAAAAAGCTAATTTTTTTTCTTTTTTCTTTCATGAAGCAGGGGCCACTTTGGAGTGGATGTGGCCAGGTTATTCCCAAAATATAAATTCTATTTCCCTTCTTTTTGAAAACCTAGGAGGGCAAAGAGGCTGATGTATATGAATAGGTTTTATACTACCAGCAGCTCTTTCATGTGACTTCATTTTATTCCTTATGTTATTAGTCCCAATTTAATAATATTTAATAATGAAGAAACAAAATCATGAGAATCAAAGTAATGTTACCATCTTGTAAGTGTTGTATTCGGGGTTTAAACACTCTCAATACTAAAACCAATGTTCATTTCACTATTCCAGACTGTTTTCTTCCATTCTAGTGCCTGTATTTATTTATTCTTTCACTTCCCCAGTATGCCACACCAAATATAAGGTTAACCAGGTAATAGAGGCAATATTTTAAAAGGACAAGTAAAGCGTAGAGTGCTGAATAAAAAGCAAAGTCTCAAGATTAAAAAAACAAAAAACAAAAAACAAAAAACACTATAATTAGCTAGGAAACCTCGAACAAGATTGACAGTGAGGAGAGAAAGGATGAAGAGGAGGAAAAAGGTGAAGATGCTTGTGGCACTGAGGGCTGATGCCAGCTCACTTTGAAACAAAGGTCAATGAGAACTAATACCATTTTTCAGATTTCTTGTAACTTCCCCACTAGCTTTGTTTTTTTGTTATTCCAGTCTTGTAGCTACTCGAAGAGAAAAAAAAATCTTAAAGATTAAAAAATTTGCCGTGGTACTGCTGAGCTGAGAGACAATTGGAAATTGAATTAGGGGTATAGAGCATCTGGCATCTGGAGGCGGCACATAAATGGAATAGCAGGTAGTAGTAATGGAAAGGGGCAAATTTAATGATCCCTGAGACTTTGGGATAGAAGGAAAGAATTGCTCTATTTTTCCTTCAACAATATAATAATAGTTGACATTTTTTAGTACTTTTCATGTTCCCCAAACTGTTTTAAACATATGAAATCTGTTAATTTATTTTATTTAATTCTCACAGAATCTTATGAGATATGTATTATTAACCCATTTTATAGAGAAAGAAACTAAGCCCCAGAGAAATAACTGCCCACAATTATATAAGCCATCCTTTTCTCTCCTTTTTTTCTCTTCTCTGCTTTACTTCTTAAACCATTTTTTGAAGGAGAGACTGGAATTTACTTATCTCTCACTTACTCTTACTCCAATAAAATTTAGCTCCCATCCTCTCCGCCCACCCCCAACAGTCCTCAAAGACCCTTTGGAAGCATCACAAACAACCTCTGAGCTCCCAGTTCCAGTGATCTGCTTTTATTCCTCATCTACTTCACTTCTCTGAAGCATTACGCAGTGTTGACTTGCCACTTCCTTCTGAGCTGCCTACTCTTGGCTTTACTCTTATTCTACAAGCCTCTTGCCCTTGGTGCTCTCATGGTTTCAGCCACTTCTTATATTTGTGGACAAATTCAGTTCTGTCCTCCATCCTCTTTTCTGGTTCTAACGAGTGAATCTCAATAACATATAGGAGGTATAGGCAGGAGAACGTCAGAAGCACCTGAGAGATTTCGTAAACTAATTATGCCCTCTTCCAAGATCCTGGTTATGCAGATATAGCCCACACCTTCTCAAGGAGAAGAGACAGGGAGAAGTATGTTACCCCTACCTTAGTGCCTAGTGAATTTACTCAAAAAGATATTTGAGAAAGAATGGCTCATACTCCCTTCTTTTCTCCCCAAAAGGTTATACCTTCCTCACTCCCACCTCTAAAATGAATGTGATTCCCAAAAGTTACTTTTGCCCTCTTTTCCATGAATTTTTTTTTAAAAAAAAAAAACACTTTTAAATGACATATATTGAAACTAATAAAAAGAGAAAAATAGAGATGAGGAAGAGAAAGAGAAAAGTAGATGACCCAGGCCTTGTGTGCTTCTGCAGAGCAACATTGAGAAAAAATATAAAAGGAGCTGCAGCCTTGGAATCCGTGATTATTCATTATTGGAAAAATGGGCTGACATTTGTAGCCAAGTCCAAGTGGCCCAGGATATCCTGGTGTGCTGTGGCAGGAAGTCACCAAGGATAGAGAGAAACTTGTTTATATCATTTGTTGAGGTGAAAAGGGGATGTTTGGGATTGCAGCTTTTGTCTGTACAAGAGATCCCCTCCTTTAATTCCCCCCATTTAAAAATAACAGTAAATCACCTACTTTATTTGTGTGTCAAGCATGGTTCATTATACAGTCTTAATGAGTAGGAGTACTACTCTTTATTTGGGCCAGTACTTTGCAAAGAACTTTTTATATGTATTATCTCACTTAATTTTTACAACTGTACAAAGAAAATGCTAGAATTATATTCCTTAATAAGGAAGTCAGGAATCTTGCCTGGCAATAAGCAGAACAGGGATTTGAACCAGGGTCAGTCTGACACTCAAACCGAGGCTCTTAAGCAATGCTATTCCTCATCTAAATATGATTACCCAGTATCATTAATCATCATGGAAATACAAAGTAACACCTCAATGAGACACTACACACGTCAGAATGACTAAAGTTAAGATGGGCAACACCAAGTGTTGGAGAGGATGTAGAACAACTGTAACTCATATGTTGCTGGTGGGAGTATAAAATGTTATAAGCACTTTGGAACAAAGTTTATCAGTTTCTAATAAATGTAAGTATAGACTTGCCCTTCCCACTCCTACATATTCACCCAAGAAAAATGAAAATCTGTGTCCACATAAAGATGGGAACTACAAGAATGTACATAGCAACTTTACTTATAATAGCCCCAAACTGGAAACACCTCAGGTATATAAAGAATAGAAAAAAAAAATTGGTATATTATTTTAACAAAATACTACAAAGAAACAAACTCCTAATACACTCAATGACATAAATGTGTACCACAGACATTATATTGCCAAAAAAGAAAAAGGAAAAAACATACATGAAAGAGTATACTTGTATGATTTTATTTGCATAAGTTCTAAAATTGGCAAAAATAACTTATAGGTAAAAAATGGAAACAGTAGCTGCCTCTGAGCAAGATGAGAGGGACTGACTGTAAGAGAGATATCGGAGAATTTTCTGAGGTGACACAAACATTTTCTATCTTGATAGGGGTATGACTGACGTGGGCTTATCAATTAGTCAAGATTATACAGTTAAGATTAGCATCTTTTAATATATACGTAAATCTAACCTTAGAAAAAACTATATAAAGAAATAATAAAGTTGGGAGAGGTAGGAAGAAAGGAGAAGTATAGATGAAACAAGCTCGGCAGAATGTTAATACTATTGAAACTTGATGCTAAGTACATGGAGAAACATTATACTATTCTACTTACTCATATATGTTTGAAATTTTCCATAATAAAAACTTCTCAAACATGATGACCTAATTCTTAGTATCTGTGAGGAGAACTAAAATACAAATGAGTAATTGGTTTGAGGCCAGGTTGCTGAACATCAGGGGCTGAGGAAAAAAGGCAAATCTGATGATATTTTTACTCTTCTGAGAGACTTTGATGAGTTTCTGACTCCCTGCCCTAGAGAATCAAGTATGAGGCCTTCAGTATGGCCCACAAGATTTTATACACCAAACATATATACCCAAGGTAGTAATATATTACTATATTTACTATATTTACTACCTAGATCATCTCTATAAAGGTTATTATCCTACTTTATAGGTAAGAGAATTTATACCAGTGAAGTGACCCAAAACTGGATGGATAATAAGTTGCAGGGCCTAGAGAAAATTCAAGTTATGGATATCTCCTTTAGTTTTTTCTTTTTCTTTTTTTTTTTTTTCTCTCTACTATTTATCCTACATCCTCTCTGGTAGAAAGAATTCTAAGATGGCTGGCAAGATTACAATCCCATGCATAGCACTCTCCTTCTGGGTTTTAATAGAGCTCATGAATATGGTGGGCTATCTCTAGTTACTTATCACTGGACTCTGAATTCATTAAAAGGAAGATTATTCTGGTGGGCCTGACCTAATCAAGTAAGTGTTTTAAGAAGAGGAACGTATCAGGCAGATGCTCTCAAAAATGAAACAAACTGGCATTCTGTGATAGGGCCTATTTAGATACTATGTAGCAAAGACCTGAAGGTGACCTCTGGGAGCTTAAAATGGTCTCCAGTTAACAGCCAATAAGAAAAAGTTTCCTCAATTACACAGCCCCAAAGAACTGAATTCTGCCAACAACTCTGTGAACTTGAAAGAGTTCCCAAGCCACAGATGAGATCATATCCTCAGCCAACTCTGAGTTTTCAGCCTGGTGAGACCCTGAGAAGAGAACCCAGCTAAACCATAGAAACTTCAAAATAATAAATATGTTAATTTAAGCCACTAAGTTAGTGGTCATTTGTTATGCAACAATAGAAAATGAATACGCCTTCCTTTCTTCCTCCTCTCCTTATTCCTCTCAATGCTTCAGTCACTCTGAACTTTTCTTAGTTTCCTAATTAAAACATCACTTCCATTACCGGTTTTGTGAGGAATATTTACTTTGCCTAGAATGCCCTTTTCCTCTTTTCTGCCTTTTGAGTTGCACTCATCCTTCAGGACCCAAACCAACTCATCCTCTCCTGGAGGCCTTGACTAATTCTGTCCTCCCACCACCCTCTGTTTTCTCTCTTAGTCTCACTCTCGTTCTTGCTCTCCTGTATGAATTAGCTGAAACCAAGAATTTATATTGTTCACGTTCATGTCACTTAGAACTAGAACAGTGCTTAGGACATACTAGCCACTCAGTAAATAGTTAATAAGTTAGTACACCTATTGTTTTACATTCAAATGCATCTGAAGTTTATTCAACTTAACAAATATTTATTTTTAAGACCTCTCATGGATAAAGAAGCTTTGGTACCTATATACAATGGAATATTACTCAGCCACAAGAAGAGATAAAATATTGCCTTTTGCGACAACATGGATTGACCTCAAGATAATCATGCTAAGCGAAATAAGACAGACAGGAAAAAGTGAAAATCATATGATATCACTTATATGTGAAATATAAACCTAAAAGCAACAAATGAACAGGCAAACGAACAGAGACTCATGGACATGGACAATAGACTAGTGGTTACCAGAGAGTAGAAGGGAGGGGGAAGGGAGAAGGTAAGACAGGGTAAAAGGGGTCACCTATGTGGTGACAGTAAGAAATCTAACTATGAGAGGTGAACAAACAATGTAAATATATATATGCCTTACAGTTAAAATGTACAGCTGAAACATTGGATTTCGTTAACCATTGTCACCATAAAAAAATAAATTAATAAAAAAAGACCTCTCATAACTGTCATGGACAATAAAAAGATCAGTAAGTCATGTTTCCTGCCTTAGATAGGAGAAATAAGATTTGCACACCAACGACAATTACAAGAGATAAAACATGAGCTGTGCCACATAAGAAACTGATCTGGTCTGTGAGGTGTCAGGGAGACAGGGAGAGATCAGAGTCCATAGGATAGAAGAAAGCATACCTATGTCTTCCAACCTCATCTGTATATTTAGGGAGCAATGCCTTCCACCATTATCAAGGAGGTTGGGATAGGAAGGGAAAAGAATGGTTGCTCTTATCTTTCAGATAGCTGGATGGTGAGCACTCTTATGCATTGTTCTTCATAGGCAGATTGAAGCATGACAGCTGTGAAAACAGAGGAAAAAGCAAGTCCCAGAAGGAGAGAGGGTTGTTGAGCAATGTCAGTTTTCCCTTAAGACCCTGTGGACAGCAGGACCATGAGAGATGCTGAGCCACAAAATCTTGCTTGATGCTGTGTGTGTGTGGTGCTACTCACAGGAGCGTGTTCAGCTGCTGGTTCAGCTGCTGTTGGTGTGAAACCCAAGGAAAATGTCTCTACAGCTGCTAATATCAACATGCACATCATGTGGCTGCTTGCGTTGTGAGTCAGACACCCACATCCTGTTGCCTTATTCTTCCTTTAAATGACATATCAAAGACAATATGTTTTATTTTTTATTTTTTTTTCCAATAGACGTCTGTTATTTTTCAACAGAAAGGAGATGTATGTATGAGTTCTGCAAATGTAGGCCAGGCTTATTTCCTTTCAAATGCTCTGAAGTGTGTACCACACACCAAATAGTAACTCAACACATTTAATCATTTAGTATTAATTCAGCACACTCTTCTTTCAAAAATTCTCATCCACTTAATTTGTACCATTCCAATAAACTTACAGAGAATTACGGGGAGTGTATGTAATATTAAAATTCACTTAAACTTTAAACCAATGAAACATTTTGATCCATTTGTTTCGCTGAGCTTTCAAAATGTTATGGATATAAAGTCATGATTATATTTAACTTGGTTCCATGTTTTTGAATCTTATCCACTTAATTAACCAGGCTGAAATAATTCTCAGATTATTGGATCAATGTAGGTGTTCAAATCTAGCTCTTTATTTCAAATTAAACATTTTTAGCTCTGGAAAGGAGGGAAGGAAGGAAAAAGAGGTCAAAACTTATTGGAAATAAACCAAGATTGTGGAGAAGCTTACTCTGTTTTCTTCTAGTTTGGAATATTTCCCATGTTTATACTGCTTTGAATACTTTATGGACTAAATTTGATAATACCCTAGTTACCTGGGGGAAGGGTTACAGGGAGGCACCTCCCTTGGCAGCTATTCCACTGTGGGACTTTCCAGCCCTTTCTCAGTCACTAATGCACTCACTGTAATGAAGATGACACATGTTTTGGCAAAATGTCTCCATGTTCAGTAGAACAGCCCTAATGTTCTTGATTCTATTTTAAACTTGTACTGAGGTTATCTTCCCACCACAGTCTGACTTCTTCAAACCTCCTCTAATTTTTTTCAGACTTAGTTTGGTCAGTCAGACTAATTTCCCAGGATAAAGAAATAATATTGTCTTCTAGAGTCGAAACTAAATATTAGAGACTATAGTGTTAAGCCGTAAATTTCTGAAGATGGTAGTCTCATTTAAGTTGGTAGATGCCTCTGTGGCTACCGTTGGTTTTCTCACAAGATATGATATGAAACATCGTTTATAAAAATATGCTCATGATGTGGAAGGTAACAAGGAGCACTTAAAAATATTCTATATTTGCTTCTATTCATTAACTGGTTTTAACTTTTTTTAGAGGGTTTTTGTAGTGAACTATGGGTTGGCCAAACTAAATTCCCAAAGTAAATTCCTGAAAGATAATTTATAATAGAAAGCAGGATGAATAAAAGAGATATTATGAAAAACAGACAATTTTTAACTTTCCCAAGTTAATTACTCAAAAAAAAAAAAATGCCAACACACTTTCATTTACTATATATTAACATCCTTTTTGGAAATGTGTACACTAATTGTAAATGAAGAAACACTCTGAATTTTCCAATGGTTGTACTTGTTCACTTGTCAACAATTCAGATTTAGAAACACTTACTTTTGTATGTATAGCTGAGTTTGTTTTATTGCATCTGTGTCTATTATTTTATTAAATGAATAAAATGAATAAATTAAGATAATAATATTATGAATTGTAAATGTTGTAAATCCAATATGATTGAAAAGAGATAAAATCATTATGCTAAAGTAGCATTGGATAGTTATACTAAAACAGATCAACTGTTCATTCAACTGTTAAAGGACAGAATTAAAGAATAGTATAACATTAAAGAAGTAGATCACCAAGATTACTTTAATAGCAGAGATTTTTTACAAATATCATAATGTTTTTATCTTTGAAAATAAACTAGTGTCTATTCAGTTTTTATATTTTAGATCATGCTTATTTTTAGGAGAACATAATATACAAAAGACACTATTAACTGTAGGTGGACTGATCATAGTATTTGGCATGTAATAGGTTTTCATCAAATTTTATATAGGAAGCTATATATCACATATGTACTAATTGTGGACTAATTTCTGAAAACATTCCCAAGATAAATTGAAATTCATTTACTAAATACTAAATAAAATGGCCTATCTTATCCTGGTAAATCAGGAAACAAGAAGCATAGTCCTACATTGATGAAAAGGAGGCTTATCTGCTCTTAGCCGCCACACCAACACCTTTGAGAAAGCTCACAGTGGCCTTCATGCCCACCTGGATCCCATGACCTACAGCTGCACCAGGCAAACTTGCTCTGGATTATCTATTGACCAACTCACTTGAATGAAGAGGAGAATGCATCCTGTTTTCGTCAGGGTTCTACAAAAAAACAGAGGCAATAAAATGTGTGTATATAGAAAGAAAAATTTATTTTAAGGAAATGGCTCATGTGATTATGAAGGCTGGAAAATCTAAAAAATCTGGAGAGTGGGCCAGCAAGGTGGAGAACCGGCGTTGCCATTCTAGTCAGAAGGCAGTCTGTGGGCAGAATTCCTTCTTCTTCAGTTTTTGTTCTATTGAGGCTTTTAACTGATTTGATAAGGCCCACTCATATTATGGAAGGTATTCTGATTTACTCAACATCTACTGACTTAAACATTAATAAAATTTACTACAAATACCTTCACAGACACATCTAAAATACCGTTTGACAAAATATCTGGGTACCACGGCCTAATCAAGTTGACTCACAAAATTAACCATCACACATTACACGAATATCATCCTCAACAGATGCTAACGAGAGCAGTGGTTAAGATCACAAGTTTTGGAGCCAGGTAGAAATGTATTCAAACTCTGACTCTTCAACTTATTAACTCTATGAAAGCTATGTAAATTTTTAAAATCTTATCTGTAAACAGGAATCAAGATGCCCACAGCAAAAGTTTGATAGGATTATTGTAAGAAGAAAATTAAATCATGATGCAGGTGACATGTTTACAATCGGACCTGGCATACCCTGTGTATTCAATAACTAATAGCATCTTTTCCTGGTGAAAACAAAACAAGAAGTCTGGTTAAAAGAGGACAAGCCCAGATTTGTTGATAGATCTGCCTCGGCTGGCTCCTAACCCATCTTAAATTATCACTCTAAGTAAAGCCTTTCTTTTAATTGTTTAAATAAAATAAAGAAAATACTCCATTTATATTTCGTATCATGCACCTCCCAACCAGTATCTCTCTCTATACCTTTACTCCCTTGTCTGTCTGCTCACTGCTATTCTCTTCCGCACATTTTTGCCAGGTACAAGTCAGTAGAAGTCACAAGAATAACAAAGGAAAAGAAAAGCGTTCTGCATTTCCATTCTTGTAAGCACAAAACTTAATCATACTTTCTTTCTCAGTAAAGAGGCAAAGTTAGTCAGCTCTGCGTTTGAACATGTTCTCCCTGAATAAATAAATAGTTGAGATGGGAATGTTGATTAAGGTATTTGAACAGAAGTGTATTAGTGAAGCTTTCAAAAAATGACTATTCCTTCATTTCTGTACAGTTATACCCACAAGTATACATACATCTGCACACTCACAGTTCATACTAGTGTTGTAGAATATCCTAGAAGTGGCACGTTTTTTTACAAATGAAGCGACAGCTTTCATTTGCATGTTAATCTTCAAATTGATTTTGCAACAATCCATTTCTGTTCCCAACCTACATCTTCAAAAAAACTGCAAAGTGCTGAATGACAGAATAAAAAATGTTTTGACTTTAGACTTTACCCAAGCTCACTATAATTTTATGTGAACATGGACATTGCTCCTAGATTAGGTAGTTCAGATAACAATTTATCATTATTCTTAGTAAACATGTAGTTTACACTAACAACAGCTACTACATCAACAACAAGTCTCCTAGAAAGTCATATGAAGTTCACAAAATCTGGGGTATGGACCATCAAAGACTAATTGTGTTGCAAATGTATTATTATGTTTGTGTAGCTGAAAGAGCCCTGGACTAGGAGACTAAGGTGCAGGTTCCAGTTCTTGATCTATCATCAATTGCTAATCTTAAATCAGCCAAATAAACTTTCTGGGCATCGATATTGATCCTGGCATGAGGATCCTGGTGAAAGTTAATTGAAATATCATTAAGTGAAAGCATTTTATAAACTTAACTTATAGATTAGTAGAAATGGCTAGTAATGGTAGCTAATATTTATTGAGCACTAAGTACGTACCAGATATTCTTTTTGTTCCGTTTGTGTGTCACAAGTGTGTATTTGTGTGTGTGTGTGCGTGCATGTGTTTCTCAATAAAGTAACTGGACAAGATGACAGCAATAGTAAGTGCTAGAAACGGGCTTCAAATTCAGGCATTCAGGCTTCAGGAGTCCAGTCTTCAAGGTTAGGGCTTGAAAGACTGTTGACATTGGAGAGCCTACACTGGCTCGGTTTGCCGAAGAAAACACTGAGGCAAAGCAAATGTAAAATTCACACTATAAAACACTAGACACATACATTTCTCATATCATCAGTGTCAGTGTTTTTTTTTTCTCTGAAGGGAGACGAGGGCCAGGAGAATACTACTTGGGAAAGTGGTAACCAGAGTGGGATGGCAGACACACAGGAAGGTTAACAGGTGGGAGTGTTATGAAGACAGATTGTGGGGCTGATGGGAAAAAGAACATGAAAGATATAGATAAGAAAAGAATATAGAACCTTAAAGAGGTGAAGACTTTATTTCTTTGTTTGCTTTTTCCACGTGTTATTCTAGGAGAGATAGCAGAAAGCTGTAAAGTTCAGTGTGAATTTCAGAGTCAGGCCTGAGCCCAAATCCCTGGTTTATGTAGGTCATAAAGCAAGGCATAATTAACTCGGAGAATTTCCACTCCACACTGAGATTAATACATGGTCTTTTTTTCTTTCTTGATATACTCTTTTGAGCCCTTTTAATACTTATCTGCCACCACAGATACAATGAGAAATCATGAGAAAATTAACAAGACAATGCTTTTAAGATTTTCCTGACAAGTTTCAAAAGCACACCTAACTACAGATGCTTATCTGTGATGAACTATTGAACCTTGAGAGTGTGACTGGTTGAATCTTGTATATGGCGAATAATAGCTATAGTAGTCTAACAGTTGACGACTTCCAAGGAAGTCATGGTGATGGTAAATATTAGCCTTCACCAAAATAATCTGGTTTATTTTTTGGTCATTTCATTTAGAAAGTTCCTGTATTTTGAATGTAGATCAATAATACGTAACTCTCGAAAAGTTAGAGAAATAAATATTAATTTTATTTAAAAAAAAATCAGAGGATGGGAAATTGACTAATATACTGCATTAAGTACAAAGAAGATAAAAAAAAAACAGAAGAAATAATCTAATCACTTATAATATTAAAAATCCACCTTTTTGATTTATTTCAAATATCACAATCCAGAGAAAGATAAATTATTTGTGTTGGGTTATTTATTTATTCTATTTTTAAAATAATGGCTTTTTTTAGTACTATCCTCAAGCATAAGTATAAAAAAATAGAAAATATTAACTAAGTTTTATAATAGTCAATACTGTTATAATTTTATAGCCAAAATAGTACACGAAAATAGCTTATTAAAGTACAACTATGTTAAAAGTCTTTTTTTGGTGAATTCTAACTTTCAAAAGCCACTTAGCATTGGGCCCTGATAGCCAGGAAGTAGGTTTAAGTCAATCTGACCCAGGGCTATAATCTTATTTCTGACAGAGAAAAATAAGACTGTGGTAATCATTGGCACTATTTTACCAAGAACAGCAGAGCTGTATTTATTACCATCCTGGAGAGTCATTTCATGAGCAGTACTGCTTATTTCTTTGCAGGCTTCACTCCTGGGGGAAGTTGATAACATCTGTAAATCTTTCGAAATAACAGAAGTCCTATGCAATGTAAAGACATAATACTAAAGAGAATAACTATCATTTCTTAAGCACTTATTATAGGCCTGTAATTACATACATTTTCTCATTTAATTATCAAAACAACGTTTGGGGAGGCATTGTTATCCTCATTATACATATGGGGAAACTGAGACCTCAAGAATTTATAAAACTTGTTTAATGGTGTTATTTATCCCATAACTATTACAATAATCATGCCTGTAGTCATTATTAAAAAGTAAAATGACTTGATCCTAGAAATGCGTTTTACCATGAAAGCTAGAAGCTCATTGTTTCGCACAACAGAACATCTCATTCACTGAAAAGTTAACGCCCATCTGTGATTTTGCAAAAGGTAGAAAGCAATTCCAGTAAAACATGCAGGAATCTTGACATTTGGTCATTCAAATATATACTTTCATACATTTGTATGAAAACAATTCCCTAGGAATAGTAAATCTCAAAACTGTGATTTAAAGAAAAAAGTCCATCCATGATATAAATGATTGCCCTCAAATAGGACCCTCTGTATTTATAAATGATCGTTGTTCACTGTGCCTAAAATCTCCTGACTGAACATGTTTTTCAATCAGAATTGAACGATTACCCAGGCAGTGCAGTGGTGGGGACTTACTTTCCACAGAACTCTGGATAGGTAGGTTACCTCTGAATAATGAAATCTGTGCCTACAACATAATTCCGCTGTTTAGAGTCCTCTTGCTTCAAACCTCCATGCCTCTCCCTGGACATCTATAAACAAATGGAATATTTTTCCCTTTTGAGAAACCTAAAAAATATAATAATAAATTAACCTAATTTGAGCATCACAATGGAAATAAAATGATTCCCAATGAACTACATGCCATTTTAAAATAATGTTTTTGGCCAGTTTGAAATATATGACATGTAACCTGCGCTTTTTTCCTAATGACAAGTGCAACACCATCTGCCACGTACTCAAGTCCATTCTTTTTTTTTTTTTCTTTTTCTTTCCTAGCTCTTATCTCTTTTGTGTCAAACCTCTCACTGTGCAGTGTTACTCTCACAAAAGTCATTGGGTGTTTATTGTTGTTTTTTACCACTTAAATAAAGCATTATGAAAAGAAAACATGTTTTCAAAAAACTAAGATCATTGATATTCACACACATACACACACACAGCAATTTTTGAAATAAATTAATCAAAGCTGTTCTGTTCTCTACTCAGATTGACAAGAGACTATTTCGTAATTTTGTCTAATGCCTTTTATAAATTTTTTTTTTAAAACCCATTATTTTTTAATTCTTAAGGATGAACAGTTATATCTTTTTTGGAAAAACATAACAAACACACCAATCTGGAAAGAAAAACATTTAAGTCTTGCTTCTGAAATATGTTTAAAACCATTTAAGAATGTTCTATTTAGAATCTTAAAACTTGAATGTATATTTAATATCTCGATTTCTGAAAAAGGAATGTAATGTTTAAATCTTAGCAAATTGTTGAGAAATTAGTCAGAAATACACTAAGTCCTAGAAGTGATAAATTACGTCTATTGCAAACAAAGTGTTTCAATGAGTTTAGCAATATGTTTGCAGAAAGGAGGCCCTGTCTGATGGGGCCTCTCTAAATTCTAAGATTCCCATATTATTTTCATTTTAATCAGAATAAAATTTACCCTGGTACAGCACAGACTTCAGATACCTTCCATTGTTCCACGGAACAGATGTTTTGGAATTCACGTAATGACAGACAGATTTCCTTTCTGAAAGTTTTCTAGAATGAAGGTTTTGGTCAAACTAGTCATGCCTGTTTTAAAACTTTTCACTCATCAGGACAATATTTGCATTTTTGTGCTTATCTGTCAATCTTATCTCGATAAAAGTCAAGTTTTTAACTTAACTATATATCCCATTTTCCCCCCCAAATCACATTCTTAACATTTGGAGTATTGGATCATCAAGATTGAAAATAAGATCTAATATTTTTTGAGTTATCATCTCAAATAATACACAGATGAGGAAATCTATTAATTGAAATTCATTATAAAGACTTTTGAATAACTGGCACCCCAACCTCTAAACATGCAAGAGACCCAAATGGATAACTTTTCCTAGATTAAGCTTTTAGGCCCCCTGGAAGGCATTCATGGCATAAAAGGGATACTTGTCTATCATGTACCCTTAAGAAAGTAAGACGAATCATCCCTGTGTCTAGGCTGATACCCACGAACCTCCTCACCAACCATACAACTGTGAGCCAATCCTTTTCAGATTTCTTGGTCTGGATTATTGAGGAGATTGTTGAGAGTTTGGCTATTTTTTGTAATCATCTGATATTGCTGTTTACTTAGCCTGACCCATCCATTCCCTGGGTGTGAGGTATTTTCAGAGGCACACTGACTCATTCAAGCACTAAAGTACCATTTAGGGCATTGCAGCAGTAATCTTCTAAATGCCACCTGGGACTGCACTTAGCCGAGTAAATATCCCCGGTTCCTGCCTTTGATTTCCTTGAATCTGAGGAGGGACAATGCATGCCCTTTGCAATAAAAAAGTCTGTATCCAGTCTTGTTTGAGAGTTGGAACTCAAAAATTTCCAAAGGTTTCTGTTACCTAACTTTAACTCCCATTACTCCAGTGGACCAAATAGATTATTTTCTGATTTTACATACTTCTAAAAAATAAATGTGTAGGGCTCTGCTCCAGGAGCTGAGTATAGAAGAAACTAGATTTGCCAAAGAAAATTTGCTACTTTTAAGTCTTCTCTGACCATAAAATAGCTATCATTAAAACCTGCTTGCATAGAACTAGTATATCTGTCCAAAGAATGGGCTATAAGTTTACCTAGAGTTTTCTCCAACAAATTTCTACAAATATATATAGTCATATTTGCATAATATCTGAAATGCAAGAAATCAGTTACAAAGAAGACGTATTTCCTGTTTCTTAAAGAGGTGACAATTTAATTGGAGACTATTTAATTCTACATGACAGCTATTATCAGGGTGGCACTGGAGCCCAGAGATTGCATTTCATGCAAATTTAGGGTATTTTCAAGTGGATGAGATTTTTAGAGGAATACTTCCTTACTAGTAAAATTATGCTTAAGATAACTTTTACTGTATATAGCATGACTACAAGAAAAAAATATTTCTATCACTCAGGCTAATTACTAAGATACTTGCTTCAGGCTTTATATGGAATCTCTAGTTAGGTAAGCACTGCTTTGAAGCAGATTTCCTATCAGAACCAAATCTAACTTTTATAAGAAAAGGAGATCTTTAAACAATAAAAATTAATCTTGACTTTTTAATGTATATACATAAAATGTATATACTCTATGTTTTATATACATATAACATAGAGTATATACATAAAACATAGAGTAATAGAGAATATAATAATAAGAGATGAGAAATCTGAGTTCTATTCTGCCATGACCGACTTCGGTCAAGCCATTAGACCTCCTTGATACCAAGTTTTCAAGGGAAAATTATAAGAACTTTGAAATCAGAAAAACCTATGTTTGAATCTCATCTCTGCCCTGTATTAGTTGGGCAAACTTAAGCAAGTTCAAAATGTATCTGTTTGCTTTCTAATTTTTACCTTGGAGATAACAAACTCTCTGAAAGAGTTGTTTTGTGAATGAAAAGAGAAAACATAAAATTTCTTACACCATAAGCTCTAAATAAATGTTAATGTCTCCTTGTGAATATCCAGATAAAAATATTTTGAAGGAAGTATAAACTTTATTCAAATTTAAGAGATTATCATTATTATTTATAGTCTATATTTAATAACTAAAAATTAAAAACCATAGAGAAGAATATTCTTAGCCAAGAAGTGTTAATAATTTTATGGCTGGGAATATAGTTTCAATATCTACCACCAAGTTTAGTCATCTGTTTGTTCTTAAATGAGATGTTTTATCTTGATTAGAATGACCTAGCTTAATTTTGTGTCGGTCTACAATTTAAAAAATGTCAAAATTGCACACCTTGCAATTCTCGGCAAGAAATCAGGTTCAGACAATGTAAGTGCCAGTACTATGTACCTACATTTACAACAAATTTTTAAATTTTACTTTAAGAAACGATTACCTTAAACATAGACATATGAACATAATTCTAATCATTAAATGTCACATGTCCTGTTATGGGCCATGGTTGGTACACACACACATACACACACACATACATACACACACACACACACACATAACAAGACCCTCAATAATCCTAATAATAAAATCACTTCATATTATAATATATAGAATACATAAAATGCTGGGGTATAGCCAAGTATGTCAATGAGTTTGCAGCATTCAGAAAACCTTCAAGATTCTATATTTTTATATAATTTTGATTCATCCTAGGCTTAATTGCTCCTGTTCCTAGTGGTTCTAACTCCGTTTTTCTCATCTCCAGCCATTACAACCCACAAAAGCTATGAAAAGCTCTCTCTTGTAGAAACTACAAAGTGTTAAAGACTTAGTAGTATTTAATAAAGATTTTCCTCCTAGATGAATTGAAAGAAAACCCTTACAGAGGAAAAACCACAATAAATATTGGCAGCATTTCAAAGCAGCTTTTGATAGCAACTGAAGCATTGCTAATTATCTGATTGTGGGGATCTCTAATTATCTACTCTTCACTATATGGGACAGTATCTTAAGTGTGTCATCTGTCTAAAATCTATTTTATTAAAAATAAAGGCATTGGCGAGGTTGTTGGATGTGGCCGAGTGAGTGGCCAGAATGGAATGACATTCAAATCTCTACTGGGTAGCTGTGAACATGTCTCTCTGATAGGTGCTCTAAGTGACACGAGAATATATACAAGTCAAGGAGTGTACACTCAAGAAGAGCTGGACCTTACCACAATTAACTATTGTACCAAGTACAAAGTGGCACTCAATAAATGTTCTTTTAATGAATGTGCTATTGCCAGTGTTCTGACAGGAATATAAACAACACACTAAGGGAACGTAAGAAAAGTGAAATATATGTGCTGGAAGATTGGAGAGGAAGTGGCCTTTGGACTGAACCTTGGAGAACTAGTAAAATTTTAACAGGGAAAGATAAACTAGAAGAAATGTGTGCAAAAACAGGAATGTAAGAGAGTCTGTGTCTACATGAGCCCTTTAAATGGTAGCCTAGCACTGTTGCTTTGCTTCACAAGCTCAGTGCATCGCTTAGTCAGAAAAAAAAAATCTAACTTCCTCTCTGATTGTTAAAATAAAAGATGATTTGTCTGCTGATTTACTCAAACTTCTTTGAGTTCCAGCTTCCTTGTATATAAACTAAGGATTATAACCCACATCATGAATGGGTATCTGACCATTGTCTGAGATGGTATGCTTGTGACAGTGTCCTATACCTACAAGGGCTCCCAGTAAACTATAATAGTAGCAATTCCAGCAATAACAGCTATAAATTTCTTGAAACTTTAGATTTGTTTAAAGAATAATTGTGAAAATACTTAAACATAATCAAAGCAACTATTTTTTTTTTAATTCAGTTTAGCTGTACTCTCATGGTAATTTTTTTTCTTTTTTAGACCTTTTAGATTTTTCTCTCAAGTTAAGGGCAGGCATAATGTTCAATTTGGTGTTCTCAGGGTCTTACACATGTATTCTAACTTAGATCAACTGACACACATCTTAAAGATCATAAAACATGTCTCCATGATTCATGTAACACAAGGGTGGCTTCATCTGATATTAACTCTTATTAGAATAGTCATCTGTGGTATCACATTTCAGAGAACTTACAGTGAAAGGCTTTTGGTTATAAATATTTATGATATGTGTTATAAAATGGTATAATATTTTTTTAAATGTATTTATAGATAAACTCATAAAATATCTAGACTTCAGGCTTGGCTAAAATGTTAAAGTATAAAAAATGTCATCTGAAAAAGGCAAAAATTGGAATGCCTAGGCATTCTCTGATTCATTGTTTAGAACAAAATAGCACTTTCATTATTAAATGCTTACCAACATAATAAGCCATATATCAATTGTTTCATATGCATTAAAGTATATAAACCAAAGTGGATTACTTTGAAAAATATTACTTCTATTTGCCAGTCAAAAGAGTATTGAGATTTCAGCCTCAAATTAGAAAATATAAATCAAATTTAGTAGCTAAGAGTGGAAATTTTTAATTGAAAAACATTGAATAGGTGACCATAATTTAAAAAAGTATTCCTCATTAAAAATACTTTTATAGTCAAAAGAAAGAAACTAAAATTCACCTATATATTCTCAAAGTATAAAAATAAGAAAGGGGTGCATATCATCCTACCCTTGGAATCATTTGATGTCATTTGGGGGTGATTTGACAGACACACTTACATAGCAGCAGAAAAAAAAAATGGTACTAGTTAAGTGTCTGAAATTATTATTGTCTCCATAGGAGAGAACAATAATGTTTACTGTGTACAAAGCGTTTTGACTAAATGTGGTGATTTTCTCCATTTTCTTCCATCTTTAACTTTCCCAGATTGGAGATATTGCTTGCCCTGGAAGTTCTGGCCAAAGGACAAGAGATTATAAAACAAGATATTGGGTGAGAAATAAAAGGAAAAACTTATCATACTTTTTCTGAAATATTTTTTTATTATGAAAACATAAGAGAAAAATCTTAAAATTGACGAGCCTTAGTCACAAAAGAAAAACGTATGTAAGATTTAGTTTTCAAAACAAGATTCCTTTGTGTAACTGTAGAGTCCACTAGCACACACACACACACGGAGACACACACACATAGACACACACACACACGCGCACACACACTCTCTCAATATTTCTGTGGCCTAATATGAAAGCAAACCCTACCCTACATAGTAGTATAATTTCTTTCTTTTTCAGAGTTACTGTATAATAAAAGATGAAGACAAAGTAGTTTTTCTCTCTGTGGCTGATGCTAACACTGAATTATTTTGGAAGATTGCAAAATAATGGCAATATTAATTAAAAAGTCAACAATTATCATCCATATAGTATTTTACAGAGTGTTTGCTTCTATTTTATCCCGTTTAGTCTCTGAAATCCTAGGATAATTCGAATAGGTGTTTTTATCATTTCTAATATATAAATGAGGAACTAGAAATTTGGAGAGATGAAACAACTTTCCCAAGGTCACGTGCTACAGGTGGAACTCAGGACTCTGTCCCATGATCCATCCTCTTCTAAGTCTCCTATAAGCTTCCACATAAAATATAAATCCCCCCTCCCTATACATACAACTCAACTTTTGAAAGATTTGGGGAAATATTTAAAATATATGAATTATATTTAGAAATTCCTTTTTTTTTTTTCAGCAACTAAGTTATTTTTCCCTCTCATAAAGCTTATCAAGCTTTCAGGTTACCTTAAGAATTGTTGTCAAGTTTGCTGTTAAGTAGAAAACTTATGGAGAGGTATTCTAATAAAACAAAATTGTTTATATCTTTCATCTGTTATCACTCAAACACCAAACACTAATAGTGATATAAACCCCCATATTGAAATCATGAGAGCAGATGCTCTAAATTTCTGTTGTCTGATACAGTAGCCACTAACCACATGTGACTATTAAAATTTAAATTAAATTTAATAAGTTAAATGACATAAAATTGGCAGTTCCTCTATCACACTAATCCTGTATCAAGAGCTCTGTAGCCACAAGGGGCTAATGACTATAGTATTGAACATCACAGATGTAGAACATTTCCATCACTGCAAAATGTTCTGTTGGGACATAGGCCTTAATTCTAGCTATTGTCATTAGTGTCAACCTATATCATTCTCAACTCTACAGAGCTGTCCTCTGGAATGAATGGTATCAGAGAGAGAGAGAGAGAGAGAGAGAGAGAGTGTGTGTGTGTGTGTGTGTGTGTAAAACAAACCATGATTCTACTCTCCCAGAAAATGCTAAGAAAACCAGCAAGTTACAAATAATCATGAGATATTTATGTAGAAAGAGACCCAAATCTCTATGTTAATATCAGTCAACTCTTAAGACCATTTTAGTGATGCGCTGTAATATTAACAGCTTTTTTGATAGGTTAAACAGAGCATCTTCAGTTTCTGGGATTTTGTGGATATAGAGAGATCAAATGAGAGGGATTAGTCTCTGGAGATGGAGTAGTCGAGACAGGGACAAGGAGATGAGATTCTTTCCATGAGAGAGGCCCATGGGAAAAAGCCAGGTCGGTCTAAGAAGCACCCAGGGAATATGTTCCATCAGCTCCATTTGAGAATTTTCTTTAAAGAACCAAATGGTTGCCTTGGATGAGAGGATGAAAATAGGGAAAAGATGAAAAACTAAGTAGAAAGGACTGAATATTGTTCTTACTGAACTGTCTGCTGCAGATGGCCAGGCATTGCTGAACTTTGAAAGTAGGTTAATCTGAAGAGGCAGTGGTTTAGGGAACTGGAAAGCATCCATGCCAGAATCCTCCATCTGTTACTTCCTACCTCTCTAGCTTTCATCACATTTAACATCTTTGAGACTTAGTTTCAGATCTCATTTGTTCTACTGAAAGCTAGACATGTTAAGGGTATGGTGCTTAGGAGGGTGACAAAGATGATTAAACACAAATAACTCACACAAATAGATAATTATCACATAATTCCATGAATGCAATGACAGACATATGCACAGAGATCTCCAAAATCTTGAAAGACTGTGGTGTAAGATGCAGTGTCTGGGCTAAATCATTAAGCATGAAGAGCAGTTGAGGAAGGGATAGATAATTCATGGAGAGAAGGAAGCATGCATGAAAGAAAGGAGGAAGCTATACACATATAAAAAAACATTTATATATTTAAAAAATTCTTTCCCAATGTGAAAGGACAGAGACATTTATAAAACAGGAAAACATTCTATGCCTGAACAGGCAGAGTTAAATGGAGTAGAGAAAAATCATTGTTTGAAAAGGCAAGCAAAAAAAAAAAAAGTGGCTGGAAATGCCAAATAAATTCTATCCTACTAAGAAACCCTTTTTTTTTTTTTTTCTTTGCATACTGCCTCAGCCTTCACAGTTGCATTTGCACAAGACAAAGTAGCATTGGTGTTCATGAAAATTACCTCTCCTTTCTGGTCAGACAGATTGACCAGCAAATCTCTGATAACAGACACACTAGGCACGCAAGCCTTTCAGATCTCAGCAACCAGCAGTCCCCCACATCGAGACTTCTCATTGCCCTGCCTGTTGTCACTGCCACCAGTACTAGGAACCCCTTTCCCTTGCTCTCAAAATTAAGGCTGCACAATGTTTTACCCCTTCCTCTGTATGGCCATTTCGAATTATTGAGAAAGATTGGATTTCCTTAGACTTAAATATCACTCAGAACCTACAGACTCATTATTCACTCTTTCTGATTCCAGATGTCTCGTGAGGCTGTAGTTTTTGGTGTCTAGACATCTGCTATTTGGAACCTTAAGGCCCCTGGAGTGACGTTCAGAGAACAGTAACTCACTGTCTGCCCCCTAGAGAGACTGCCACGTGAGTCATTGGCCTATTCTCTTGAGGGACTGCTCTTTCTGGAAGCAAGAGATGAGACGAGAGCTGCCCCACCTGGTGATCTCCATTTAATTTTTTTATTAATAACAACAACAACAAAAACTGAAAAAAACATTAACTCATTTCGGACACTATTTGCTATCGGTTATTTTTGACAATTAAATGACAGCCCTTAAATTAAGGCTTCTTGAGACTTAACAAGTTTATGGATGTTGGTGGATAAGGACTTATAGAAAGGGAAAGAAAGTTTTATTTGTAATCACAATTATTCTCTTTACTGTCCCTACCACCACTGCCACCTAGAAGCAGTAAGAAAAGATTAGCATCACCTTCACTTGGAGAAGGGACTTGGGCCTATGGCAAACACCAGCAAATTTTGGCCTGCAGGCCAAAGCCAGCTCATCACCTGTTTTATCAATAAAATTTTGTGCAACACAGCAATACTCATTTGTTTACATATCGTCTATGGCTGTTATTATGTTGGTAAAAGTTTGAGCAATTACAACAGAGACCATATGATCCACAAAGCCTAAAATATTTACTACGTGGCTCTTTACAGAAAAAGTTTAACTTGATCCAAGGTAAAGCAGAGACTTGCACTGGAAACAGTTTGCCCAATATTTATCATGGTTTAGTTCATTTGACAAACACTTATGGAGCACTTCCAGGGTACTAGCCTCTGAGAACACAACAGAGAATAGAACCCATATAGTCTTTTTCTTCAAAAGCTTACGATTTTCTCAGGCTTTATTGCAATGGTCCCTATTCAACATTTTTTTTTCTTCTGTGTAATTAACATAACACATTAATAGGCATAGAAGATTATTGCCAAATAAAATAAAGCGTACCCAGTTAAATTCAGCAAATATTTATTAAGTTTAAATAGCAACTATGAATGAAGCCAAATGTTATGTAATTATTCTCTCTCTAAATGGTACATCAAGAGAAGACCAGAGAGAAGTGTTCAATGGATTTAGAGTGTTTTAATCTCAATATGAAGTCAACATAGGGTTGTGATGGGTAGAGGTGATGGACATTAAGCATTAGAACAAAGCCATCACTGATATGAAATGTATGTTTCAAGCTACCTAAAAATAATGCTAACAATTCATTTTTTTAAACAATAATAATAATAGTAATAGTAATAATAATGGGAGATATAAATAAGAAGAGAAAAATTCTTCTTCCATTCTAGTGGAAGGGAGTAAAGGAGAATCTGTACCTAGTGCACAGAGGGAAAAAACAAGTTGAATAATTTATGAGTGTTGAGAAATATGAGGAGTGCTCTGTGTACAAATATATAACTCCTACTAAAAACATCTGGCTTAACAAATCCAAGCCCTTAGTCTTGTGATAACAAGAAAAGATAATAAGAAGGAGAAAATCTGGCAGTGGCTGAACTTGTCACATCTATGTAAGACCTAGACCCAGAGTGTTCACGTGGGCAAAATGGAAACCCTTCTACCAGCATAACAGTGAGTTCTGCACAGCCTGTCCCTAGTGACGGAGAGGCATGTGAAAGGAGGCATCGTGTTTGCTGTCTAAAATAGATGGTAGCATTAATCCTTCTCATCAAACTAATATTTGTGTTCACGAACAACAGCAGATATGTAACTCACACACAGAGATAATGGATAAAACCAAACACAGAGACGAGTGTTTTAAAATCAAGTCTGGATTACATTAGCTAAATCTTAAGCTAAGCCTAAATTTGAAACATAAATAAAAAATGTTTGTTTGTTTTTTTTTCAAGCGACCCCAAAAGGGACTTCATCAGGTCTTTAGTTTGTCACAGTAGCAGACTGCAGATTTCTCTTCTCAAGCATTTCCCATGAAGGATTTTCTGCTTTGTCACACATGTTCCCATTCACTGGTTCAGTGCCCTGGCAAAACCAGAGATTCTAAACTTGTCCGGAAAAGGGTTTCATAATTCATCATGCATATCACTCTGCTTGGCACCAAGAACAGTAGCCTGATCCAAGCACATGCTCTTGGACATTCACGGTTGACTGAAGGCAACAGATTTTTGATAAACTAATGTAGAACAAAGGGAAAGAGCCTGATAGCACAGCCCCTGTGACTGAGATGGAGGAAAGAAAAAGAGAGATTGAGATTGAAGAGGGGTGAGGGTCTCCCCTTGATGGGTGTCCCTTGAGACAAATGTATGAGTGCATTGGCTGAGAAAGGTTGCTCCCTGCAGCAAGGTGGTGAGGGTGGGGTTTACTAGAAGAATGGTGAAAGGCTTGAAAGGATGAGAGTGAAGGAAGGGAAAAGGGGGAAAGGTAAGCCTGGTGAGAGAGCAAATGTTCCAGGACAGATCATTTTGGAAAACATAATGCCTGCCAGTCAGCCCAGGAAGTTCATGTTGAGGGCCATCCTCAATATAGGGCATCTGTTAACCTTGGCTTTGACAAAGCTAGGGGAGGGGAAAAGGGGGTAACGGAAATGATGCATGGGCTCCACGTCATGCTAATGTTCTCTGAAAGTGCCAATTTGTCTACAGAGGTAAAATATTCTGAAAAGTTTCCCATTTCCACTGTTTTCATAATGATTTCAGCAATGAGCCATCTGAATTCAAAATTAAGATTTACTTTGTTTGAAATATTTCACCTTAGAAAGATAGAGCAGAATCATAAGAAAGGAATATATTTAACTATTGTTGTTAAATCTAAGTATTCAGTCAGCCGCCTTCTCCTGCTGAATATTCAATTGGAGAGTCACAGAGGACAAAGAGAAAAATAAATGCATTTCTGATTAGAAAATGCAAATTAATGCCTGCATTCTGCCTAAATTCCTCCAATATATTCTTTTAGTTGTTTTCTTTCATTACCATCTAACTAGAAAACTTATATAATTTCTTTTGGTAGGTAGGTGAGTGGGAGTCTCTTTGTAAATTTCCTTATTTAAAAAAATTGTACTAATAATTAAAGAAATGTAAATTAAAGCTAGAAAATAACATTCCTCCTATCAAAATGGTGAAGCTCCAAAACACTGATCATTCTCCAGGTTGGCATAGTTGTAACAAAACAGAAACTCCAAATAGTCTTGATGGCCTTATTTATTGATATCACAGTTTGAAAGAACGATTTGGAAATTTATCTACACTTTAAATCCTTTTATCCCAAGAATTTCACATTGTTGGAAATACTTTACAAAGATAGTTGCCCAATTGATCCAACATATATGAACAAGAGCGTTCATTACTGAATATTGCATAAGTGCAAAGAACTGGAAATGATTAAAATGTCCACCATGAGAGAACTGGCTTATTAAGTTACGGTATGTCCTTTCAACAAAAATCCTGAACAGCATTTAAATGAGCTACATTTACATGGTTTGGCATGTATTATATGTTCTTTCAGTATATTAAATGGGGAGAAAAAAAAGAGTCACAAAATAACATTATGATTTGATTATTCTGATCTTATTTTTTTTTATGACCAATGAATAGATCTCATGAATATTTCTTAGGACTGTTATGCAAGAAAGAAAATCTGGAAGAATTCACAATAAAATGTAAGCAGTGACTATTTCTGGAAAATTCAACAGAGTTGGGGGACTTTTGACAGAGATAAGGGATTTTTACTTTTTCTTCCTATTATACTATATTTTTCCTTTGTTTTATACAGGCCTGTTTTCTTTCATAATTAAAAAAAAAGTCAATGTATTTACTCAGATATTTTAATTCACTTTTTTCAGGAAAACCCTAGAATTTTCAGATTCTTCCAAGGAAGAATAAGACTGAAAAGTATAAGACTCCGTATCTGAAAAGTATAACACTTACCATGCAGTACCAATCCCGCCACTTTCTTTTAATTATTTTTACTCTAGGCTCCCAAAAGCCCCTGGGATTTATAGCATCCTCTCAAGTGAGCTCTTTTTCTTCACCATAGGTACTTCTACCAACACCACACAGAAAGAGGAGGACACTGAGTAGCAGAGAGGATGAATGATTTGCCAAAGGTCATGCTTGTGCAAGTTGGAAGATGTGTTATTGACAGGATTTTAATTGCTTGTCTAAGGCTGCATGGTTAGGAATACCCCAGAGAATGGAATTAAGCATATATTTTTATTAAAATTAGAACATCAGAAGGAATATTTTTCTATTCCAAGACATATATTGCTTGAAAAGGACCGTTACTGATGATGCTTGTCCATGTTAGTAAACTAGATCTCATGCTGCCTTGATTGTAAGTAAATAATTTCTCAGAACATTGTGTCTAGAAGAGCTTAGTTGCCTTAATTGCTTGCATCATAGCTCATCAGTCTATCAAACACATTGGTAGAAAAGCCCAACAGCAGATTTAATTGTCTTACTAAAAGAATATTATAACAACTTGTGTTATCTCTGGTTATAGCTAAGCATAAATTAGGTCAGAATAGTAATTTTTAATTCATCTCCTTACATTTAAATCTAGGAAACCATCTAAAATGGATCAAATTTGCACAGGGCTTAATACACAACTCTTAATTTTGAATTGTTCTGCAAATGAATCACAGAGTATATCTAATTATTATGACTATTTTTAAGAAACCATTTAACTCTCAGAAATTATATTTGTATCCCAACCTTATAACCAATGAAGAATTTGAATGCACTTCAAGTTCTCATGATAAAAGTAAACTTATCCCTCCCAGCCACAGGTACATACATCATTGTTGTACAGCTCAGAAATCATAGTTCAACTTTCCCCTTAAAGGAGTTTGGGAGCTAGAGGCTGCTATTTACTGATTTCAGGCAAAATTCTAAAATTTCCCCTACAGTAATTCCAGTTTCAAAATCTCAGATATCTGTTCCAGGAACCCTGTGCCATAAGCACACTCTCAGCTGACAAAGAATTGTAGGATAAAGAAAGAGGAAAGTCTAACCCTTTTTAAGTCTTTGGAATATCTTTTATCAAATGTGTCTTAATCTAAACATGGCTCAAGCTAAGACAAAAGGTAAAACACACTTAAAATTACAACATACTTAAACAGGAAATATCTTTGATCTGCTGCTTTTTTGTTTTCCTTTTTTCCAGAGAAAACATCAATCTTAATAAACTTTTCAAAATTCTCCATGAATAATATAAATAAATCTAGATTACAGCTTTAAGCATTAAGTACTTAAAATTTCCCCCTCTTTGAATATGGACACTTTAGTCACTGGCCTGGGGAAACCTGTGATCTCACTGTTGTTTCGTTTTAAAAATTCATTGGATTTTTTATCTTTGTTTTTGTTTATTGTTTTCCCATATGAAGAAATATTTAATTTAAAAATGAGCTTCTATTGGTATATTTGGGACTGCCTCATTACATCTTTCAGAACATTAAATTCTCCATCTTTTATTTTCTTTTCAATAATAAGATAAATCTTGTGGGCCTTTGCCTGAGCTAGACAACGTGGCATTCATTCATTCAAAAACATTTCCCAAGAACCACCTAAAAGTTTCTAAATTCCTTAATAATATTATCCTATTCCATCATGTTTCTTGCTATTTGCATAGTCGTTTCATTGGATAGTTTATGATAAATGAAAGTGAAAGGATTTTCCTACACTGACATTTTCACAAGATTTACTTTCTTACTAAAACATATGGACAGTGTCCTCTTGAGACCTTCAGTTGGTCCTAACTTTCTGAGGGGACATGAGTCTGCCCTGGCAGTGTACTGACATTGCTTGCTAATCTCTGTCCTCCTCTGCTGGGATCCCCTCCCACAGTGACTTCCTAAAGACCATCTTCCAGAAAAAATGGTTCTGAGATGTCTCATTCAAGTGTGCAGCCAAGAGCACGAGGGCTTCAGATTCTGTCATACCCAAAGCTTCTATGAGTCATTGAATTTTTCTCCTTTTGTAACCTCTTTACAAGCACTTTACAAATACAACTTGGCCTGCCCAAACTTCCCAGAGTACATTCATCAATGGCTAACAAACATTATTGTTATGGGCTGGATTGTGTCCCTCTGAAATTTGTATATTGAAGTCTTATTCCCCAGCACCTCAGGATGCAGCTGTATTTGGAGATAAGGGCTTGAAAGGTAATTAAGACAAAATGAGATCATATGGGTGGGCCCTAAATCAAAATGATCGGTGTCTCTATAAGAAGAGGAAATTAGGACACAGATTTGTACAGAGGGAAGACCATATAAAAACATACAGAGAAGACGACTATCAACAAGCCAAGTAGAGAGGCCTCAAAGGAAACGCTGCCAACACCTTGAACTCTGACTTCTAGACTCCAGAGTTGTGATAAAATAAATTTCTATTGGTTAAGCTTCTTAGTCTATCGTACTTTGTTATGGAAGTTCTAACAATAGTACAACTGTTTTCCTCTAATTCAACTTTGAGCACCTATTAGAGGCCAAGGGTAAGTATGGTAAGAAATAAAACTGGAGAGAAAGGCTGGGTCAAGATTCTGTATAGTCTTTAAGAAATGGAAAGAAATTAGAATTTATTTTTAATGAGATGTAAGGGGACTATGGGATTCAATAGTAAAGATAAATCCTTTGAGAAGGTAAGATTTGAGCCCTTTGATAGAGAGGTAATGTAGATATGCAATGGATTAAAAAATAAATGGGTATGAAAAACATGGACTCAGAGAATATAAGTAATGAAACTACCTATGTCTACCCTCTAATGATAACCTAAGTAGTACTAGCTGGTATTACAATGAGAAATTATTAGGTCTTAATCTGATACAAACATTTCTGCTTCTTCAGTAGAAAAGAAAGAGCAGTGACCTGACATTGACTTAGATCTATTATCTAAATATGCACATTTGTTTCTCTTGTAATGTTGACTACTCATAAAACAAATTATAATTTTTCCACATCTTACATTTAGAATAATTGAAAAATATTTTTTCTGTGGAGACTGGTATTTATGAACTTGCACAATTATGCTATGTAGATATAAAATGGTAGAAAACAGTAAGTCGAGAGATTTTTTTTTCTTTTGCCATCAAGCATTAGGTACCATTAGCTTTGCATCTTTAGTCAATGACATTTCACAAGTGAAAGCTAAAAATCATATTTGTGCTACCTCGTGATTTTTATTTCTCACATCAGATTTCTCCAGTAAATATGTGAAACTTTAAGTAGGTCATAATAATGGCCAGAGAATATCATCTGCTTGCCAGTGTAATCTTGGAAGATAACACTACATTTTATAAATAGGAATTTTTGTTTCTGCTCACCTAGGTAAGAGTAGACATAATACAATTGGGATTTCACTCAAAAATTTGCAGTGGTAGCCAGAATCAAGTCTCCAAATAGTCCTGAGATGTTGCCAGAGCATATTAAATATTCACCATTATTTTGCTATTTGTTTGGTTGATTATGGTTGAGATTTTTAATTAAAATTCAGTAAGATAAAGCACAATGTCTAATGAACATTCAAATTATGTGTAATGGATGAGTTATTGAAAGAGTAAATGAAAGTATCATAGCGCAGAAATGCAACTGATTGTCGAGGAGACTAGAACCATGTTCAAGAAAGTTGTCAGGAAATCAAGCTATATCTTTTCTTTGCTTTTATTTTCGTTTCATTGTTCTCCTCCGCTAACTGGCCTACTCCGCTGTTCTGTTACCTTCCATGTCCCGGTGCTTCTGAGTTTAAATCTTTTTAACATGTCAATATATTATTATCTATCCACCCCTCAGAGACAGGTTTTTGTTCCCAGTGCTAAATCACTGGGATGATATGATTTGTGTATCTTAAATCAAATGTTCACACAGGGTCCAATTGGCTTTCACATGGAGGACAGATTTTCACATTAAATGTATGGCTCTGGAGTGAATTCTCTAGATAAATGGAAAGCCACTTAGTTTCCAGAGAAAAAGGAATTGTTGTAAGTTGGGCAGATAACCAAAAGGTGTCTTCTGATGATCGATGATGGGAAGAGGAGTGAATTTTACTGAAAGATGAATAAATAAAAGGACATCAGTACAAAATACAAAAGAAAGATGAGAGAATGATGACTGAATAAAAATGAGAGAGTTGAAGTTAATATAATAAAAGAATCATTTATAATTTAGTGGATTTATCTCTCTGCTCATGGCCCCGAATGGAATTTGATTAAGTTTTGCCAAGTACATATGTTTCAAATTAATTGTATTTTGGATATTTTATTATATTAATCTCATTAATATATGTAAGTGATTTGTTTTCAAGAAATTTATACATATAGTATATACATGAGGATTAAGAAACATGTAAATTTTACCTATGTATATTTTCACATTTTTTGTTATTTCTTGTGCATTTATAAATCAAGAAGAGCACAAAAATCCACTTCAGAATATGTTTTTGACATCCTTTCATCACTGGAGAGTAGCTCGTATTGTTTTAAAAATTAGCTAAATTTCGATTTCTGCCGAGGAAGCTGAGGATCCAAGATGCTCTAGGCTACAAAGCTTAAGTTTGAAAAAAATTCAACCTGCTGACTTTTATCCTCTCCTTTGGACAAGATAGCTATGGGTAATTCAGGCCTCTGGCTATAAAACATGGACCTGTCCCTCTGCATTATTAATGGATGTTTGATGGGATGAGTTAACAGGGACTTAGATTTCATAGTAAAAAGACCAAAGGAAAATTTCTTGAGGTGGAAAAAGTCTAATGAACAAAAATATGATGATAAGAACAACTAACATGTGTAGATTGCTTAAGATATGCTAGGCATTGTGACAAGTACTTTAAATGGTTTATATGATTTAATACCTACAATTAACCTACGGCATGGATACTATCATTACCCCATTTTAAAGATTAGATGACTAAGATTTGAAGAAGTCAAGTAACTACTCAAGGTCACAGCAGCTAAGAATAGAGTGGAACCAAAATTTCATTCTGTATAATAAAATTTATGTATATATGTGTGTGTGTGTGTGTGTGTGTGTGTGCATTTTATTTTTTTATTTTTTTAACACCTACAGCACCTGGTATTCCTAGGTGGTCTCCCATCCAAGTACTAAACAGACCCAACCCAGCTTAGCTTCTGAGATCAGACAAGATCAGACGAGATCGGGCATAATAGAACCTTAGAATATCGTTCTCCTACGGATCATAACTTATACTTTACTGCTTCCTTTACGTTGAAGGTTAAATTCCAGGCAAAACCAAAAGTCATGGAAGTAATGGGCCTGAAATTCTTCTCTCTGTGCTAAACCATTTCTTGATTCGTTTTAAGCATGATATGAAGAAAAGGACATAGGAAAAGTGACACTGGATACAGATAGAATTAAAACCACTTTATAAAATCCACAAAACAAGGACATTAAAAAGATTTTATGTGCATTTATTCCCTAGTTCATATGATGCACAAACAGCATCTAGCTATTATTTGTTCTTCAGCTGTTTCAATTGTTCTGAGACTAAAAGCTGGAATTTCTCATTCATGAATAGGAGAAGAAGCAGCAGGGAGAAAGTGATAGAGAGGTTATGCCAAGACTGTAATTAATACTCTCCAGTAAACACCAAAGAACTACTCCATAAAAGGGAAGGACTTTTCTGACCGCCACTTTTCTCTTACTCCATAAGAAAAGAAGAGAGTTCTGGGTAAATTGTAAACCCAGATGGAAATTTACTTACAACCTCCAACCATTTACCGTAAAATCTACCCATGGTGAAATCATATTATCATGTTCTTTTGTTTTATTTTGTATAGAAATAGCACATTTCTTCTTAATCTTTGTATATAAATATTGATACGAATATATAAAGATACAAATATATTAAAAATACTTTAAACAAAAAAGGAATCTGTGTATTTTGCATATTTTCATTATTCTTAAATGAGATAGGCTTATATCTTACAGATAGATCTCTAAAACTTTTATTGTCATACTTTAAAATAATGGTCATAAATTATTATTTTCATCTATTTTTATGAGAAGGAAAAATTAATACATGAGTGTTACAGGAATTTCAGTCCTATTTGTTTATTTTTCCAGTAGTATCTATACACTTTGCTCCCTCCCACAAGCTTCCAGATTTGCTCCTAGTGTGTAAATGGGGAAAAGGGAGAGATAGAAATCTCCCAGGGGCACACTAAATATGGGACAAGGGAAACAAGGTCAAAGAGATTTTCATGGGAAAGAGCAGATGGCTTTGGTTTTAGCAGTTAAAACCAAAATCCTGAACCACAAATTCTTTTAACCCTACCGCAGAAGTCTTCGTCAAATATACTCTGGTCTTAAATCAAAGTAAAGAGCACTCGTCATAAGCCTTCTTCCAATGCATGTTTTTTGGGAAATTAATGTATAGATTCAGAGTTGAAAAACATAATTAAGTTGTACTGAATGAAGTATTTTCAAGTATTTTAAAATCCAAATTTGAAGAGAATCTGAATGTATTTATTGGCTTCTTTGCTATGCTTCTTTGCATTGTGTTGAGTGACGTTTTTAGTGATTGTGTTGAGATTACAATGTACATGTTTAACTTTCAGTCTTCTTAGGGTTACTATTGTGCTACTCTACAAAAAATGCAGAAATTTCAACCATATACAACCACTTATCCCTTTCCTCTGTCCTTTACATTATAACTGTCATATTCGTTACATCTTCATATAGTAAATACCTCATAAATAATATTATTACTTTTTCTTTAAATAGTCATATATATCTTAAAGAAATTAAGAATAAAAAATGGTCTTTTATATTTCCCTAGACCTTTTTTAATGCTTTTAATTTCTTCCTAGATATCTGAGTTTCTATCTGCTATTATTTCTCCTAGTTCTGAAAAATTTCCTTTAGCATTTTTTTTTAGCACAGGTCACTGGTAATTGATTCCCTTCACTTTCTTTTATATGGTAATGTCTTTATTTTGCTCTATTTCTTGATGGATACTTGGATATTTTTTCTGGATATAGAATTCTGGGTTGAAGTTTCATTATTTCAGCACTGTAATCGTCTTTTCACATTGTCTCTGGCTTTCACAGTTTTCCTTAAGAAATTAGTAAGATTTGATTATTGTTCCATTATATATAATGTGTCATTCTTCTTTAGTTGCTTTTAAGCTGCTTTTTCTTCTCAACTTTGATTTTTTAGCAGATTGGCTATGATACGCAAATGTGTGGTTTTCTTTATATTTGTCCTTTTTAGATTCACTGAGCTTCTTACACATGAAAATTTATGTCTTTCACCAAGTTGATGACATTTTTGAACACTATTACTTAAAATACATGTACTAGCCCATTTTTCTCCCACCTCCCTCTGGAACTCCAATTACATATACATTGCACCTTTTTTATATTATATTGTTCCACAGGTCCCTGGGACTCTGTTTTTGTTTTTGTTTTTTAAATTGTTCCTCGGATTGGATAATACACATTGCTCTATATTAAAGTTTACTAATATATTTCCCTTTCATCTGTATTTTCCTGTTAACTTATTCCATATATTTTAATTTCAAATTTAAAGCTTTCGGTTATAGATTTTGCATATGGTTCTTTGATATAGTTTCAATTTCTCAGTTTTCTATTTTCATTTCTCATGAGTGTATTTTCCTTTATTTTATGGTGCATCATTTTAATAAGTGCTTTAAACTTCTTAATCTGCTAGTTCTAACATTTAATTATTCTTTGGATTGGTCTTGGTTTACTATTTTCTCTTGAGACTGGCCTATACTTTCCTAAGTCTGTACGTCGAGTAATTTTAAATTGTGTTCTGAACATAGTGAATAATCTAAGAATAATTTTTGTTGTTCTTACTTTAACAATCAAAAAATTTTGTTATTGTCAAACTGAAAATTCTGTCTTTTAGTAGCAACTAAAATATCAGTTTTATCCTTTTATTTTCAGTTGAAATACTGTAAGTCTGTCCCACCAATTTATGGCTCAGGAGTTAGTCTAAAATTTGGGTGGAATTTATATACAGAATTTGAACCTTACTGTCTCTGGCTCTCTCCTTTCCTGTATTCCTCCTTCACTTTTCCAGCAGCCTTGATTTTCCCCATCTCTGTGCTCTCATTTTTGAGGCCAGAAAAGCTTGTGCCATGTATAAAAATAGGACACTCCCCTGTTATTCCACTCACTCGTGTGTCAACTTCTGCCCAGAATTTGCCCAACTTTCTTTAGTCTCCAGTGCTGTAAAAATTATTATTTTTTTTTAATTTGGCCAAAGTTTTAATTATTATCTGTGGGAGGATTGGTCCAGTAAGGGGTTACTCAGCCATAGCAGAAGTTAAACTAGAAGTTATGAAATGTAGACACTTTTCTTATGGCTGAGTAATATTCTGTTGTATATGTGTACTACATCTTCTTTATCCAATCATGTATCGAAGGACGCTTTGGTTGATGAACAAAACAGAGACTCACAGACATGTACAACAGTTTAGTGACTACCAGAGGGAAATGGGAGAAGGGAGAGGTAGATAAGGATAAAGGGGGTCAAATACATAGTGATGGAAGAAGATTTGACTTTGGATGGTGAACACACAATGCAATATACACATGACATATTATTGAATTGTACACTTGACCTATATAATTTTATTAACCAATGTCACTCCAATAAATTTAATAAAATAAAAAAATGTAGGCACCGATTGTTTGTGTTATTTCTCCTTCTTTTCTTTCTCTTTCTCTTTATTTTCTCTTCTTTCTTTTTTCTTTCTTTTTGATTATAGAAATAAACTTTGAAGAACATAGTTTATTTAAAGATATTCGTTGTTTTTGTTATCTTAGTTTTTTCATCTTTTTTTTTTTATGAAATGGATAGCTTCTCTCCTCAAACATATGAGGCAAATTTGCTAAGAGAAATAGAGGATCTGAAGAGATTTTAATCAAAGAAAAAGAAAGTTCATGATAGAATACAGTAGGAGTTAATTCTAAACACATTGATGACACATTAGATGATAGAGAAGAGATGAATGTAAGAAAAGAAGACCAAGAAGAATTTGGCCAGAACTCAAACCCAGGTTTAAATTACTCCAGGATCCATGCTCTTGACTGCCAATGTTGTACTGAGGAAGACCATTAAAACTAAAAATGGGAAACACTATATAACATGGAGGAAAGAAGAGAAACCAGTGTAGATTTTTTTTCAAAAAGTATGAGAAAATTATAAAAGTTATTTTTAAAAATGGTGCTGTTCGTGTTGTCTAATATGAAGCCAATTTAAAAAGGGAGTTTCTAAATTCTAAAACTGAAATGGAAGTCTCTTTATATAGAATTGGTCAAGGATCTTGAATTTTGTAGAGAGGTTATGATAAGGTTTATTAAATATGTACAAAGAAGCATTTTTTTTCTCAGAGCTCTCTTCTCTACTGCCCCTTATTGTGACCTGCTATTATTGTGAAAAAATACGGTAAAGTATTTTGACCATCTCCAAAAGCCTCAGGAATGTTGAATCCCAAAGGTAGTTGCAACAACTTCTTTGAGAATTCCTATTAGTCTATCACTAGAACAGCACTTTCTGACCACCTATTTACACACATACTCTGCTGTTGAGTCATTGACACGTTAAAGACCACATTGATGTAGGTTGACAGAAACAACCTAGTGAACAACCTGAACAAGTGTTTGCATTAAATAATAATTTATACTATGCATAAGCAAAGGTAAGTGCATTCACTGTGGGGTGGCAGATAGAGACTAGCGATTCCTTGTTTAGACAGAAAGAACTGACAAGGAAGAGCTCATTAGAGTCTCTGGAGAGAGGCTGACAGCTGAGGAGCTGTCGGCTCTGTCAAAGACCTTTGAAAATAATTCCTGTTTTTGAATCAGAATTTTCTGAATCACCAGCAGGATGCCAGAAGCGCACCGTTTGCTTCCTTGACTATTTCCTCACTCTTCAGTGCTATCAGAAATTGCCCAAAGCCTTAGCTGATTTCAAATTATTTTTTGCTTTGGCATGCATGCCCACAGATAAATTGGCATTTGTTTCTTTATAAAAATCCCTTTACTTCCCCTTTCTTCTATTCTGGCTAATTAATGTCAGGCCTTGCATTAAAATATGAAGTTACTGACGATATGTCATTGTGTGTGTGTGTGTGTGTGTGTGTGTGTGTGTGTGTGTGTGTAAGAAACATACACACAGATTGACCTTGATTTTATGTCTCTAAGATGAACAAAATGAAGGTGGCAGGGAAAAAGAATGCTGACTTGCAAAGGAAAACTTATTCAGATGACTATAGTTTAAAAAAAAAAAAAAAACTCCTGTGCCAATTCTCATGCTGAGCAGGAACTCCTATAGTGTTCAACAAATTCTGACCTCTCTTAAAATCCTTTTCATTTCCTTCTGTATCAGTCCCTATAAGAAAAGATAGCATACTCAAAGATTTTAGATTTTTATAAAATTATCATTTTTTTAGGAATGCGAGTAAGGTTAAGCACACCATGCTCAATGGAGAAGAAACACCCAAGGACTAACAACAACAGGTATCCATAATCACCTGCTAAGCCTAACGAGGCAAGGAAGAAGGATGGTGTTGTGAAACCAGTGGAAGAGGGGCTGTGGCTGTAGAAGAATGGAGCCTCTCTATGGTGGTGAAGCAGGGAAACAACAGAAGAAATAAATACTATAATCTCTCTCTCTCTCTCTCTCTTTCTCTCTGTCTCTGTCTCTTGGCTCTCTCTCCTCCCCTCTCTCCCCCACTCCCCCTGACCCATATCCAATCAATTGCTGCCTTCTATTAGGTGAATCCAACCAGGATACAAAGTACAAGGGAACTAGGAACTCAGGGCAAAGTAAAACAAAGTAAAACAGAAAATTAATCAAGAGGGGCAATCAGAGAACCACCAGTACACCTCCCATCAAAACTACCCTTCTAGTAAACAATCTGGACATTTTCTGCGAAAGCTAAACATATGCATATCCTATGATCAGAAGTTCCACTCCTGGTATATATGTAAGAGAAATGAGTGCATATACCTTCCAAGCTAAATGTACAAAAATATTCAGAACTTTTTACAATTTAAACTAATCAAAAAATGCAAACAATCTAAATGTCTACGAATAGTAGAATGGATAAATTATGGTATATTCATAGAAGATTACAAAGCAATGGAAAAGAACAAGCCACTGATAACTGCAATGACATGAATGAGTCTCACTGATATAATGTGAAGATGAAAAAGCCAGACACCAAAGAGCACATACTGAATGATTCTATCTATAAAAAATTCTAAAATAGGCACAATCAAGCTGTGATGATAAAAGTCAGAATAGTGTTTAGCTTCTGTGTGTGGGGAAGGGAAAACGGAACTGGGTACTGACTGGAAAGGAACAGGAAGGAACGTCTGAGTAGTAGTTACTTACGTATACACACGTAAAAATTTATTGAGCTAAACATTGAACACTGTTTCACTTTATGCAAGTTATATCTCACTTCAAAAAACAATAACAACCATCACTACTACTACTACTACTACTACTACTACTACTGCTACAACAACTACTACTGCTACAACTACTACTACTACTGTGACTACTACTACTACTTCTACTATTCCTCCTTTCCCGTGTACCAATGTCACTGAGAATTAGGTTGTCTGCTAGGTAATAGCAGCAAGTGAAAGACTTAATCAGAAAATATTCTCTTCTTGTTTATAAACTGGATATTCCTCACCGATAATAAAAAGAACAGATTTTTTAAAAGAAAATGACAAAGACAAAAAATCTTTCAACTCCAAAAAACATTTAGGTAGTGAATCCAACTTTCAGAGACAATGGGAAGACAGTGGGTTGAGTTAGTATTTTGTGGTGGGAAGTCCTTGGGGACCCTCAAATCATGCCTGGCTGGCTAATGCCTGTATAAGTCTGGCTCAGAGCACTATTTTAAAACGTTACTATATCACACAGGGACAAAGCTTCAGAGAACTATGTTAGATAATCCATTTTTATGAAAAAGTGGGCAGAAATATTGCATGACTTTCAAACATAATTTATCTTTTGCCTGGTAAATTGGGCAGAACATAGAATCGAGTATAATTATCCAAACCCTCCTGGCTTGCTGTTTTCTCATTTACTACCAGGTTGGTTTTCAATGTTATAGTTAATAATATTTCTAAATAGGAGTCCAATTACATGGCATTTTAATATCCTGACCCATAGATAAGAATTTAACAGATATCTTCACTATGCCGCTATCTCAATGGTCCTGATTCTGTGGTGGAAAAAACCATACCCTGAGAACAAATTGTTCACCATAAGAGTAGGATTAATGTTTCTAAGCATCACAGTTCCATTTTGCAAATTGCTTCTCCATGGTATGTTACCAAGCAACCAAAGAGAGGTATACAGACTTGAAATACAAGAGAAAAGACAACTGGAGTTGGAACTTTACAGAAGCAAAGCTTTTAAGGGTGCTCTCATACCATAAGGGAAATCAGGGCTATTATTTATGCACAATTTGTATAACCCATGAACCCAGGGCCACAGTCCCTTGTAGAATCAGAATATATAGTATTTCTCTTATTTGTTCCCACCACACCTGTGAGAACTTCACCTCAAATTCCTCTCAATTTCATACGAGATTCTCCAAAAGTCTTTTCATACGTACTCCATGAACAAACCCTCAGGGCTATCATATGTCATTCATTATTTTCCTCACTCTGGGCGTGTCTCCCACAGGGCCAGTGCTGCTCTTTAGAGCACTGGTGTCTGTGCTGAGGGTGCTGCTTCAGTCAGAGTTATGAGCTGATGTCTTAGCACTCCTCCAATGTCACAGAGAGATTTGAGTGAAACTGCCCTTAAATTTTCTTCAGCTTCTCATAAAATATATGGTAGCTACAAAAGAGTATCCTATATAAATATCCTTTAATATAATAATAATAAAGTAAATAAATGAAATAAGCCTTCCATACTCACCACTCAGCTTAACAAATAAAACTTTCTCCCAGCTTTGAAGCCTCCTCTTTATTCCTAAACCCTTTCCTCTGTTCTCAGTGTTCACAAGTAAACTTTATCCAGGACATACTATTTGAGGGATTGTTAATTTTCTAAGTGAAAGGGAGATCTTTGTAACCACCCCTCAACCCCGCAAAGAAGATTAGCTAGGACAGAACTGGAGGGAAGCTCAGACTGGAGCAGCTGGGATGGGGGTGGGGCAGCTGGCTCCTAGCATGGATCCCAGTACACCACAACAATTGGGATTCTGAGTATGAGCCAGCACAGAGGTGATAAAGCCAAGTCTGCTGCTCTAGCATTGAACCTAAAATCTTAAAGTAGGCTGAAATGGTCATAAAGTCAGTGGCGTCTCCTGGCTACCTATAAAAACAGAAGCAGAAATAAAATAAAACCCTCTCTAAATAAAGATATCTTAGTGTAGGTACATATACATCACACATATTAAGATCAAACAATAGGTTCAAAATCAAACACCAAGTACACAATAAGGCAAGCTACTGTGAGTGAGCATCAACGGGAGCAATAAACAATAGTTATAGACAATTCCTCCTTCAAGGACTATAGACACTGGAATCCTTAGAGACAGAATATTAAAAAAAAAGTACATATAAAATTTAAAGAAATCAAGGACACAAAAATCAAAATAAGCAAACAGCAAAGATTATCTATTTTTTTAAAGGGTCCAAACCTAGAATTTTTGATACTTTTTGTGAGCGAGAATATTTTTAACTACTATTTCAATTTCATTGATTCTTTAGGAGTATTGTTTCTAGAGCTTTATGTGTCGGCTTTAATAATTATACTGTTCTCTGAGATGCTTTTTTATTTAAGTTTCCAAACTTACTGACATAAAGTTGTTCACATTTTCATTTCATTTGTTATCTTTGCTGCATCTTCGGTTACCCTGTTTTCGTTTGTAATGTTGTTTCTTCTGTCTCCCTTTTTCTTACTCAAATTTGCCAGAGTTTCATTTTATTAGTTTTTCTCAAAGAACTAAAATTTTGTCTTATGGGTTATTTCCATCAAATGTTCATATCCTATTTTATACATTTCTGTTCTTCTCTTTATTATTTTATCTTATACTTTCTTTCAGCTTATTCTGTTTCTGTTTTCCAAACTTTTTCCACTGAATAATGTGTCAGGTATTAGGTTCCCTATGCTTTGCTTTGTGATGGCAGTTATGCCAACAATAGACAATTCTCTGTCAGAAAGTCTACTGTTAGTTCCTATCTGTAGGAGGAACGTAAGGGGAGAATGAGTGTCAAGAAAAGAGGAAAGGGGACTTGTTCACTTATGCTTATTTATATTTCCTATCGGGTCACCCTGCTATGGCCTTTTATCCTGGCAGCAGAAGAATAAAAGCTTCTAGCTTGCAGCTTACTGGGGCACTCCCACTATCAGTCTCAGTGTGCCCCTTCACAGCAGCAAGTAGACAGTGCCTAGTTTGGTGTGTCTGAGTCACAGCAACATAGGACCTCTCTAGATCTTCCAAAGTAAGAGCACCAGATAAGCAGCATTCCCAACTAAAACTGGTCATCAGAATGACCACAGAAGATTAGAACCTCATTCTATGAGTCCCTTTTCCAAGCCCCTAAAGTATCGGCAGCCCCCAGACAGGTAGCACCCTACTTGGAATTCTGAGTCCTAACTTTGTAGGCCCTTCCATGAGCCTCTAGATTCTAACAATCTAAGTTTCTTCTTTTCATTCCTCCACTCTTAAATGGATAGCAGCTTTTTGTAATGATCCCTTTTAATGTTCTCTTTTTCCTTGTTTCAGTCTTCCAGCACATGATTAGCAAATTCCGCATACTAAATTCTCTGTTGAAATACCTGCTGTGATTTGTTTCCCTGAATGAACCCCAACCAATGTAAGTGCTCAGCTTATTTTTTTCATACTTTTTCCTATTATAAAGATTTAAAGATAACATTATATTTTCTTTTGCCACTCTTTTCTTGCCACATTGCATAGCAAAGGAGAATCTGGGAACTACATTTCCCGGAATAATCTCTGTATGTGTTTGAATGTGGACTAGAATCTCCTCTAAGAAAAGAAGAGAAGCCAAAAGAAGCATGGGCATATGCCTGATACAAAATTCACAGTAGCTTCCAGGTGAGCTCCCCTGTTTCAGTGTTTCAAGTAGCTCTGACAATCAACAGGAGCTTCTTGAAGGTTTTTGAGATTCTTAGGGGCTTCTGGGAAAGCACTTGAGAATCAACTGGAATTCCTTTTACATTTATCTTTAAATTTTCCTTTTATTACAACTGCCTAGCTAATTCTCATGCCACAGTTACCACTTCTTTAGGGTCATCTTTTGTCTTCCATTAAAATACAATCATACTGAAATAAATTGACAGATATGTGTTTTACTTTTTCTCTACCAGTTGACTTGTTATTAATGTCAGAATTTCTAAATAGCTATTGATAAGAAAGTTGACTAAATATCTAGACTAGGCTGTTTGGAGCATTTGGAATTCATACTAAAGAAAAATTATGAAATTACACATGCAAATTAAAATATACAAATAGTCTCCCCATATATTCGCTTACAAATTCTTAAACAGTGGCTCTGAACTGAAAACAATCATCAGAATGACCACAGATTTTTAATAGATGCCTGACCCTTAACTTTATTCCTGGAGACACTGCCTGAAGTAGGGTTCAAATATATATATATATATATATATATATATATATATATATATATATATAAAATATATATATATGTATGTATGTATATGTGTATATACATATACACATATACATACATACATACACATAGAAAATTTTCAGATGTGTATATATATATATCAGATGTATATATGTATATATAAATATGTATGTATGTATATGTATATGTATACACGTGTATATATATACACTCATATACATACATACATACACAGATGTATATATATGTATTATAAATATGTATGTATGTATATGTATATATGTATGTATATATATATGTATATATACATATATATACATACATATATACATATACATACATACATACACATAGAAAGTTTTTCAGATGAATTTGGATGATCAGCCTTGTTTTAAAACCATTCCTTTTTATTATCTTATAAATCATCTTGTGATCTTGTATTTTTAAAATAAATCCCAAACGTTTCTCCTTTACTTGTTTTACTCCTTCATTGGCCTCAGTATCAAAGTATATTTTTTGGAGTCACCTGTATGCTAGTCCTTTAGGAAGTAGAAGTTTAAAACAAACAAACAAACAAACAAATAAACAAAAAACAACTTCTGCCTGACATCATCTTCCAAACAAAGGATCCCTTATTTTTTTGTACACGATGTCCCTGACTATGTTTATTTCAGAACGAATGATAATGATAGGCTTGTGAAATCAACATGTTTGACTACATATTTCTATTTTATAAATTTAGAGTAAGTCAGGAATGCCGAAAGGCAATGTCACAATCCTTCTGTTCTCTGCCAAACCTATTTGCCTTATGGACTCAAATATGTTGTTCTTGAAGCAGATGGCTCTCCCTAGCCTCCAGATTATTACATAAGAAAGTGAGGTGCTGTGGGTTGGGTATGCTGATTTCCAGGAAGAATAGCACAATACATGTGACAAGGCCACAGGTGCAGGGGAAAGAACAGAGCTTCAGAGCCAGACATGCCTGGTTTTAAATCCTGGCTCTTACTCTTTCTGATCATGAGAACATCAGCAACTCAGTTCATTTGGCTTCTATTTCCTCTTCTATAAAAATGGTGATCATTATATATCCTTTGTGTGCTTATGGGAAATTTGAGTGATATGTATATAAAGCAACTGGCAAATAGAAGATACACAATGGAAGATCTGCTTTTTGTTTGGAATTTCGACTAAAAATAAATAAATAAACAAACAAACAAACAATCAAACAAACCAGGATTTCTTCTAATCTTTCTCCTGAATGGCATTGTTCTGAATTGAGGAGGTCACCTGATATGATTTAATATAAACACATATCAGCGGTCCTTTTGCAGTAACCTGTCACGGTGGTTGTTATAACTTGAAACACACACAGACCAAAAATCCAGTCTGTAACAGGATGATGCTTACGTGAGTTTGATCTCTCAAGGCACTGTAATCTTGGCTATGGTAGTCTGAGTTTAACCTTCCAATTATCTAAAAACTCTATCCATGTATGTATGTGTGCTGTTGTGGTGTTGTGTGTTGCGGTGGTGTGGGGAGACTTGGGAATTTCAAGGAACCCAAACAAAATTTGATAAAAATCACTGAACCCACTCAATGTAATGAGAACTACATAAGAATATTTAAACAATTCATTTAATTATGCTCACATAAAACAAATAACTAGTAATGGGCAATTCAGAGTCATTTCCACTTTCACTCCTGAAGAGGAATTAGCAAATCTATAACAATAATCAAGGAAGTAGTTCAATTAAAGTATTTTTTTCATATCCTGCTCAGTAGTTTGCATGCCCTGCACCTCTGTCCTACATAAACAGATTGTTGTGTAGTTTGTTTGTTTTTTTGAATTAGTGTTTTTGTATTGTTTTCCAATTTTTTATCTTCACTTAAGTGAAATTTTAAGATGATATTCGTGTCAAGTATTTCTTGAGATTCACCTCAAATTTTTTACTTCGTTCACAGCTGCCACAGTCAACCTCAAGCAAGTAAAACCCTGCCTCAGCTGCACCCAGTTCTCTCGCTTTCTGCCCTCAGACTTCTCTGACACCTAATGTCCGCTGCCAATGGAAACCCGATTAGTTTTAATGTATGCATAAAGCCGGATGATGTGCTTCCTATAAGATAACTCCTGGTCAATGAAGAGATGGAGGTAGTGGGTAAATCTCCCTCCTAATGACAATTCAGAGATGCATTCTACATGACCCCTCAGAGTCACAGCTGGACCAAGCCTCAGTAGCCCATTGCTATGACCAATTCGATAATGCATCATTATTTTGGCAATCTCTCCTTCCCCATTTTACTCTTCCCAGTCTTCCACTTATGCCCTCTGAAATGATACCCTCAAATAAACCACCTTCATAAAAGTGCCTCAGACTCTGCTTTCTCATAGAAACCCAGGCTAAGATAGTATCACTAAGGCCAAACAATTAGCTAAGCAAAGTTGCTGAGTGTCTGAGCTTACATATGACAGCAGGAATGGGTGGATTTTGCTAGAGTGTGTACTGTGTCTCTCCAAGATAGGTATTCTGTATTTTTAATCTATGCTTTCTGTTTTTCTGAGATGACAGAGAAGCTGATATGTCATTGTGTTTGGTGGATCAAGGCTGATGTTACACTTCTACTGGAGTCTAAAACATATTTGCCTTTGGGCCAAAATGTGAAGTCACAATCCTTCCTATGTAATAAAATACCTCTATTCTAGTAAAATTAGTTCTGAGACTTACCTGTTTAACCATTTCAGCCACAATATCCTTTAAACATTTCCCCTCAAGTTTAAGTTCCCTAAATCTATATCCTACCATTATCCTCTTTCACCATCCCCAGTAAAACAAAAATATTTCCTCCAAATATTTTATTCAGTATGGCTTTTCTGTCAGCCGGACAATATCACCAAACCCTCAGAAGTAAAAAAAAAAAAAAAAAAAAATTATGGCACCAAGTGGCACATTCTTGGCAAAATGCCCTTTTCCAGCTGGAGGACTTTCCAAGACCTGCCCTCCTCCCTATCTACTCTGAGACAGGAAGCATTGTCTCTGCTGTGGTCATATGTTCAGGTGTTACTGTAGGTGCTGTGCTTTTTTCCCTGGTGTATCCCTTAGGGAAGGGTAAGAAGAATCAATCTGCACAGGAGTAGAGACACCATTTTCTATATATGTAGACCTTGTATATTCTGACCTTGAAGAGATGACTACAGATGGGGCTTCTTTCACTCTAAGCTCTATTATCACCCAAAATATCTTCTGTTCTCTAGTAAGGCCATCTTTGCTTCCTCTTTTACTTAGCCATATGTTTTTATTGTGTTTTGTTTTGTTTCACCACAGACAGCTCCACACCTTCCAAAAGACTCAGGAATTTTCACACCGACAGTTCTGTTTATCTTACTTCATCACCCAATATGATCTACCTTGTTCAATATTTCTTTTCTTTACTCCACCACACAGAAAGAAAGTGAACTTTGAAGTCAGAATGTCTTGAGTTCTAATCAGAACTCTGTCATTTACTATCTTGTGTGACTTTGAGCAGGTGTTCCTGCTTCTGACCCTGAGTGTCTTTCCTTATAAACAATGTGTAGCACAGAACCACAGAATTTTTGCAAAGAATACATAATGTACAGGATAAATACTCAGAAAATGACTGTTTCCTTATCTTTCTCTATTAGTAGCTATATTTTACTTGAGAATATAGTCAGGTATGCCTCACACTGCTTGTCCATTATAGCTAAATTTACTTTTCCCAGCCAATTCTGTTTCCGGCCTCCTAGGTTTCATGCTCACTCTGTTTCAGACTACTCCTTGGTCAGTTTTCAATGAATGCCTTTAGCCTCTTACATAATGTCTTATACATTATTGTAGAAGTTCTTCATTGCTGATCAAAGACAAATATTTAATACTTCATATGGTTTCCAAGGGTCAAGAAGCCAGGAGCTTCTTAACTGAGTAGTTTTGACCTAGAGTCTCTGGGAAAATTGCACTCAAACATCTAGCTGGGGATGCAGGGTCTCTCAAGGCTATCTACAGGGGCTGGAGAACATGAAACAATATCTGCCATAAAACCTGTCTCAGCAATCGAGCAAACTCCATAACCTCTAATTGTCATCATAGCATACTCATTGTGAGTTTACAATTTGGCTCTTCCCATCTAGATAAGAAATCCCTAGGTTTGGATTAAATTGTTCTTCTAATTGGGGGACTTAATGGTTTGAAGTTCACAAAACCTAATTGTATTTTTGCCTGGTGAAAGTTTACCCTGTCTCCACACAGAAATGGCCTGCAAGCAAGCCAGGAGTTTCCTCATAGAGCCACTTAGAGTGCATTCCAGCTGCTGAAAATGTGCCTAGTGAGTCCAGAGTTCTGCACCATGTAGTTGAGCAGAGATGATCTGGACTTGCAACATATTCAAAGTCAATTTTAACAGTTCCCTCATCAGCCATGGGAAAACCTCGATAACTGTGATGCCGGCTGCCTTCTGTTCGCTCTTCCAAGTTCACTCTTCAGTGTCCTGTGTCTAGAAGACTGACCTATGTGAACTTCATCAGCAGGTTCCCTTGACCTCAGGCTTCTCAGCTAAGGTCTGGTCAGCTGGAAGCACTGGCTGAGGGTTGAAAGTGCAGGAAGAGAGTGAGATTGAAATATTTATCCATACGCAGCTCCTTCCTGGCCAGATCCCAGCATTAACCATGTCTCAATACCAAAGATCACAGGCCCTGTCAGGAGATTTTCTGCCCATTCAGGCTTAGAAATGATAACTGTTCTCTCACATTTACTAACTCCAGGTGCTTCATTATCATTTTTTCTCTAAACCATGCTCACAACTTTTTAAATAGTCCTTTATTAAACTCTGTTCCGCATTTGAATGTGTTGCCTATTTCCTGCAAGGACCCTAACTGATAGCTACTGTGAAGTGGCTCGTTTTAACAGCTCAGCCTCCCAGGCTTACTGCACGTGTACATTAACTGTAAAGAATAGTCACAAGTAATTAAAAATATTTGACTATTGAATTACCTAATTATTTGAATGAAACTTAGTGACTGACAGCAGATTTCATTTCTAGAATATCTATGTGAACAATCATTCATTGCCAAAAACTATAAGAACTAAATATAAAGATCATCTATATTAAATCCAGCAAAAACGCTTTATGATTTAAAATAATAGTAACGTATTAAATGCTGTGTGACAAACATTGCATCAAATAATTTACATTTTTTTAATCCTTACAAATTGATTTTTACAATTTTAAATTCTTTTAGTCCTCATGATTAGTCTGAGAGGTGTATTAATTTTGCCATCTGACAGGTGTGGAAATTGAGGCGTAAGAAGTACCTTGCCAAATGCTACTGCTGGAACTGGTATTCCAATACCACACATGATACCCAATTTCCTCTTTGGTTAATTAGGAAATAACTAAGAAAAAATGACCAAGGTATGTCTTTGTTTAAATGGAAAACCTTTACTAATTTTTGTCTGGTATGAGTAGGTTATTTAGAATTATAAATCATACTACTACTTGTAAGACTTTTACTTATTCCAAGGCTATTGGTTCATTTTGTGTAATAAAGAAAGCCAGAGCTATTGTGAATTTCAAGTGTGGCCCAGAAATACAAATAATTCTAAATTCACCAAATGTGCACACGTGTACATGAGAGTGCATGAGCTTGTGCTCGCATGCGTGCACATGCGTGCGCATACACACGCACACACACACGTATGAGTTTAATTCTACTAACTCTAGTGCTTAGCAGTTCTTCAACTGGGAAGCAGTTAGCATTGGGTCTTCTTATAAATAGCCTTATAAAAACTGGTTGTGTTTACACAACCTGGAAATACTGGCTTTTTCCCTGAATGAGCCATTGTTTTTGCGATAATACAAATAGAGCCGGTGTTAGGGAAGAGGATTTCTTTTTCTGGTGAAGCTCTGAACATTTAAACAGCTGCTTAGTTTCACTCCAGAGATGTTTGCATTTCACTAACAGATGGAGTAATTTCCAAATGGTTTTCAATCTATAGATACTAGAGATGTGGCTGACAATTATCTCTTGGAGGGGCGAGGTAGAAAAAAAATGCAATTTAACCATGGTGTCTTATTTATTTATTTTTAGCATATGTTATTAAGTAACTACCACAAAAACCACATGTTAGGATATGAAATTCTATGCAATGGTCCATATCTAAAGTTGTTTATTTTCATGCCGTTTGGTAGTTTTTGTTTGTATGTTCTTGTAATTTTATTTTATTAAAGAGGAAGAACTGTATCTAAAGCAAATTTATGCCAATGTTACTATTTGCTTTGGCTTCTCTAGGTATCAACTTGTTAAGTGTTATATATAATTCACATATTAGTAATATTTCTAGGGATTTTTAAATAAAATCAGTAAGACTTTATTATTGCCATTTTATATAGCCAATGTTAACAGGTTTTCACACATATCGGTCATATTCTGTGTTCTTCATTTCTTCTTGCATTCATTTCAGAGTATTTTTCTTTTGCCTGAAATATATCCTTTAGAATTAATTTTCTTAGTAAGAGGTTGCTGGGAGAAAATTTTCTTTTTTTCTTCTTTTTCTGTTTTTGCCTGAAAATGTTTTTCTTTCATATTTATTCATGAAGCATATTGGATATATATAGAATAGTAGTTTGGCAATCACTTTCTTGGCACATTTCTGGTATTATCCCATTATTTCTGGCTTCCATTGTGGCTGTTGATAAGTCAGCAGTCAGCTTCACTGCTTTGTGCTGCCTAGGACTCCATTATGTTCTATCAAGATCCTTAATGGGGACTAAAGGGATTTTACCCACAGGTTCTGAGTAGTGCACACCAACTGACAACCACAGCTGTCAATCTTACTGGAAATTGCTTTCAATTGAAGAGGCCCATCTCAACCATTTCTGGAGGCTGCCTGTATCTAGATACTGCTCTTGCCCATAAACTAGGTGACAGGGAAGGTTGCCAGCTTTGAATGAGGGCCAGAGCAAGAACTGGCTGTGATGCAAGTGATTTTGCCATTTGGGTCATTTAACTCAGCATACCCTAAGTTATTAGATGTATCAAAGGGAAGAAATGGTGCAATGTAGAGTTTAAGCCAAGCCACAGTAGAAGATCACCTTTAGAGTTCTGAAACAAGGTCATGCCATCTGCAGCAGAAAAATATATCTTTTCAAAAACTGCTTACGTGTGCTACTTGGCCCATATAAAGACTAAATGCCTGACCATGAAGCACAAAGTGACCATGTGTGTCAAATTTCCAAAGAGAAGCTAGGTTCTGCCAGACACCCTAAATCGTGCTGGTCCAGAATATATACGTCACAGCTGGAAATGAAATAATGGGATCAAAGCCAGGGCATGGCCAGAGGAATGAACGTGAGGCATGAAGAAGTAGACCTATGTCATCCATTGTGGTCCCATCAGTGCCTCTTCAAATGGCAGGCTGATAAAAAAGGAAGAAGGCCAAGCTTGGTTCATGGATACACTATCTCACGACCTTTTGGGTATAAGCCAAAAACTGACTTTGGCCACAAATCATCCTTACTCGTCTATGGTCTGAAAGTGAGGTCTGTGAGGTAAAATTCTCCCAGTGGGCAGATAGTTGGGCAACGTATCTTATTTCCTTTATGTGGAAAGAAATAAAATCAATACAAGAACTCAACAAATAGCTTAGCTGATTAGTCAAAAACTTGAAAGAAGAAATATTAGATCAAAAACAAGAAGGTCTAGAATAGAAGCATGAACATAGACTTTTAGTTTTGAAGAGAGACTATATTTTTGCATTGTCCTTACATCATTACCACTGCCATAAAATATCCCCTCAAGGAAGAGGCATTAAACAACCAAGTACAGAGAATGACTTGGCCAGCAGACATCAGTTAGCTTCTGTCACCAGCTATCCCAGTGCTGGCACAATGGGCTTGTAAATGTAGAACTATGGTGGCAGAGAAGGAGGCTATGCATGGGCCCATGATCATGAGTTTTTACTCACAAAGGTTGCTGGTAAATGTCCAACCTACCAGCAACATTGACTAATACTGATCCCTTTTATACTGGAACATCCATCAGGGACACTAACGGTTTCATCTCATGGTATAAGTTGCCTCCATAAAACCCCTTCTATTCTAGAAGGAACAAAGATTTATTTTGACTTGCCAACACATATTCTGTGTATGATTTCTTATTCACAGGGTCTCAATTAGCACCATTATTTGAAGGCTTACAGAATTAAAGCCACTTAACATTGCATCAGATCATTGAATTCATTTTATAACTACTATGCATTATAAGTAAATACTACGAAATCTACTGGATTTATAACACATCACCCATAGGCTGAATGCCTGAGTGATATGCTGAGTGGTTCAGGGGATGGGAGAAAGCCTAAGGTCTGAGAAAAGAAGTTTCATGTGTTCATATCTTATTACTACAAAGCACAGTAAAGCTGTTGATATCAGTAGAAAATTCTGGCACATTCTCAAAGGTCTGGCTAGTGCAGTTCAGACAGATATAGCAAAGACAAGGTTTATACCAAAAGACCAAGCAGAGGTAGTGGGAAACTAAGAAGGATATGTGGACCAACTACACTTCTCCCAATATATGATGTTCGTAACTTCCTGGGATGAAGAAAAGCAGTGGGGAGAACCAAGCCCAGAACAGCCCAAATAGACAGTTTGACCTTTGAGTTAATGAGTTTAAATCCTGAATGAAATTAACAAATTTTAATTACTTTTTACTATTTAAACCAAAAGAGACCATGTTACTTTGCAGTGGCAAGATTAGGTGTTTAACATCAGTAGAAATAGGGGCACCAGAGCTAAATTGAGTTTAGTGATTGAAAAGGCAAAGTTACATTTCTGCCTAACTAAGCTGTGACTGTTTCAAAACACTACACATGTAATCTTTCCACATGTGGGTGTCCTGACAAGCAGCTTTCAGAACTTCCTGGGACTTGACTCAAAATTAGCCATCCTAGTTCATTCTCATCCCTGAGGGAGGGAGAATTTAATCAAGGAGGAGAAAATAAATTCATCTCATTTAAAAATATAAATCTGTTTTCTTTTGCCAGCATTCAAATGTCTTTTAATGATTCACTTATTGGCACAGACACCTTTATAAACACCCATAAAATTCTCCAAAACTTCAAAATGGCAACCCCTATACATTAGTGATGGATATGTAAGATTATTCAGCTACTGAGAAAGATAGTTTGGCAGTTCCTCAATAAGTTAAACATAAAATTACCATATGACTCAGAATTACCATTATTTTATTCTGAGGTATAAAAGCACAAGAATTAAAAACAGGTATTCCAACAAATATTTATGTACAAATATCATATCAGCATTATTCACAATAGGCTAAAGATAGAAACAATTCATATGTCCATCAAAAGAAAAATGCATAAACCAGTTGTTTCATATACCCATACAATAAAATATTATTCAGCCATAAAAAGGAATGTAGTACTGATGTATACTGCAGCACAAATGAAGCTTGAAAACGTGCTAAGTGAAAGAAGCCAGACACAAAATGCCACATATTATGTGAGACAGAAAGCAGATTTGTGGCTTCCAGAGGCTATGGAGATGGGATAATGAAGAGTGACTCCTAACGAATAGAGGATTTTTTTTAGGGGGTTAAGAATATTCTGGAATTAGATAGTGGTTATGGTGTCACAACATCATGGATGTACTTAATGCCAATAAATTGTATAGATAAAAATGATAGATAAATTTTATATAATGTGCATTTTAGTGCAATAAAAACTTCTCCAAGACTTGGTTAATAGGTATTTTTCTTGTCCCCCAAAACCATTTTAGTTCTCAAGGAAAGTTTCCTGCAGTACCAACTAAAACGGGTCACCAATTTTTCCTTGTGGGAGGCAATCCTGGCTTCTGACTGAACTGAGTAAAATTGGTCAGCTGTTTTACAAGGAAAACACCTGGCACCAAATTCTGGGCTCTTAAAAGAACTGCTAGCTAAGCCTCTTCCCCAGGGTATATTCAAGGAGAAGCGCTATGAGCTTCAGCTTGCGAGGTTTATGTGGGCCACACCCAGCAGTTAATAAGTTGTTCCAAACTCTACATGCCCCATCTTAATAACTAGTTTTCTTTCTAGTTTGTAGGTTCCCATAATCATGTGGCTACTCAAATGAGAACAGCAAAAACCACTAACAATTTGGAGACGAGACAGAGTCCAGAAAAGGAAGAAAAGTCATGAAAATATAAATTTAGCTTGAGGTGTTCCATGAACACAAGGCAGAGACCTAGAATTAGGGCTTGTTCTAAATTTCAAAATTGACAAAATAGTGGCTTCTCTGAAAGCAAAGTCATTTGAGTAAGGAAATCTCTTAAGTCGGCATCTGCATAAGTATGAAGTTGTTGAGCAAAGACTGCAAAATTTTAGGAATTCAAAACAAAATTTTGACTCTTTGGTCCATTCAATGACAACTGGTCAGAACCGTTTGCCATAATAGAAACCTGAGAAAACTGACCTACAAGCAGTAAGGAAAACTGTAGCTTCATTTACTCCTGAAATGATAGTTAAGAGTACTAGCTTTTAAGTCAAAATCAGCCAGCAGTTCACGGGGCAGGGGGACAAAAAAACTAAGTAAGGAGCAGTGGGCAGGAGCCATATAATGAAATACTTTGAAGTCTGTAATTTCTTCTAAGTCCAATTAAAATACATTGCAGAGTTTTAAGCAGGAAAATTGGCATCAAATAATTTTTATTAATAAAAGATCACTCTGATCGCAGTGTGGAAAATGGACAGATTGTAGGAACTTGAGAGTGGAAGCCAGAATAGTTCCCAGAATAAAAGCTGGATAATGGTGGCTTGGACCAAGAGGATAACGATGGAGATCTAAAGGAGTAGATAGATTCCTAATGTATTTAGAAGAGTCTATAGGGCATGTTGATAGAATAGAAAATATGGAAGTGGAGCAGAAAGGGAGGAGACAAGAAGAACTTGTAAATCAAAAGAAAGGCTATAGCACCTGGACTTTTCGTTGCAATAAGAAAAACGTCCTCTCTGTAGAAAATCTAGTATGCATTTGCCCCTTCTTTTCTATAAGATAATGCTGTGAGAGGTGAAAATGCTCTCTCATTATATTTTTGAAATTAATATGAGATAAAACATGTGTGCATATGTTTGTTAGCTATTTGTGTTTCCTGTTTGTTGATTATGTTTGTTTTTACTGGTGTGTGAGACCTGACCACCAATCCCCTGGAAGTCCTTTGTCGCCCATGGATTTCTTGGCACCATCTTTCTCTTACCTCCCTGAAAATTCCTGCTCTGTCTTCTTTCTTGCCTTCATTTCTTCAATACTCTTCCCTTGTCCCATTCCCACTTTGTCAAGTTTCTGCTCTCAGCCTTCTTCTCTTCTTTCTACAAGTATCCCTAGATGAGCTCTTCTATTCACACAATTCAGCTATTTCTCCACATTAATCATCCTAAAATTTCTATATCCAACCATGACCTCTTTCCCAGTGTTCAAACCCATGGCCCCAACTGTCTACTCTGCATTTCCTACTCTCTATTCCCAGCTGACACCTTCATTAAAATATTTCTACAGTAAAATCTTACCTACTCATTTCTTCCAGCCAAATCCTTCTCCTTATTTTCCATTTCCATCAATAGTACCAAACTTATCTGAATTTCTCAAACTATAACTTCCTTCATTTGCTTATTCATTTTTTCAACAATTATTCATAGAATATCTGTGTGTCAGGCACTGTGCTGGGCCATATAGTGTTTACTTCCTAATCTCTTTCTCTATATTTATTCTATTATTAAATCTTATGAATTTTTCCTTTGTGATAACCTCTCAAGTTTATTACCTCCTTTTTATTCCTGTTGCTATCATCTTAATTCTTAGTCTTTCCAGCAGATCGTTTATATCTCACCCATAGTTTCATCACATTCTTTCCTTATTTCTCACACCTAAGGAAGGTGATTCACCCTAGAACGTAGCTCTGATCATATCACTTTCTTTTTTAAAACCCATCTTTGATAGTACATTTACAAATAAAGCAAAATACACTTCAGCTAACATTGATGGCCCTCATACCATATCTCTCACTAATCCTTGCTCTCCACTCAATTCTCCATGAACACACTTGCATATTTGGGTTTCTCTTCTTTTTTGTATCTTATTACTTTATTTAATATATCTTTTTTATGAAGTCATATTTTATATACATTAACATGAAACGAGTTTAAGTGTACAGTTCAATGACTTTTGACAAATGAATACACTCATAAAACCTATACTCAAATCAAGATATAGAATATTTCCAATACCTAAAAAGTTATCTTATGTTCCTTTTCTATCAGCCTCAACCCTAGCCACAGGCAAATGCTGTTCTGATTTCTATCAACATAGATAATTTTTACTTCTCCTTAAATTCCATATGAACAGAATCATGTATAATATAATCTTTTTGTCTGATTTCTTTAGCAAAACATAACATCTATATAATGCAGGCATGTTTTTTCAAGCATCACTGGTTTATTCTTTGCTTTATTTTTGAGTGGTATACTATGATGTGACTACATCACAATTTGTTTATTTGGTTTCCTATTGATGAACATTTGGACTGTTTCCAGTTTGAGGCTATTATGAATAAAGTCATTATAAATATTCACAAACAAGTCTCTTTGTGGTCACATGTTTCTATTTCTTTTGAATAAATACTTAGGAATAAAATTTTGGTGTTCTATAATATATATATGTTTAACTTTATTAGAGATTTTATACAGTGTTCCAAAATGGTTTTGCCATTTTACACTCCCTCCATCAATAAACAAGAGTTTCACTTGCTCTGTATTTACACCAATATTTGCTGTTGTAGGTCTTCAAATATTTGCCATTCTAATTGGTGCGAAGTGTGGTTTAATGTGCATTTTCTTGATGACTAATGATATTGACCACCGTTCCTATGCTTATTGTCAATTTAAACATCTTACTTTCTGAAAGGACCCTTCAAATCTTTTTTTTCCAAATTTTACTGTGTTTCTGTCTTTTCATTATAAATTTGTAGTGGCTCTTTATGTATCTGGATATAAATTCCTTATCAGATATATGTATTGCAAATATTTTCTCAGTGTGCACCTTACCTTTTCATTTTTAACTTGTCTTGTGGTTAGCAGAAGTTTGTCATTTAGACAGTCTAATTTATCATGTTTTTTAGAATATTAGTACTTTATAGAGTCTTTCTGAAAAATCTTTGCCTACCTGAGTAGGTAAATCTTGTCATAATTTTTCTTATAGAAATCAACAGACTGATTCTAAAAGTTATATGAAAATAGAAAGGATTTAGAATATCCAAAATAATCTTAAAAATGAAAAACAAATTAAGAGAAAAGAAGCTACCTAATTTCAAAATTTTCTACCAAACAACAGCAATCAAGGCAGTGGTATAGTATAAGTATAGAGAAAGATTGATAGATCAATGGAACAGAATTGGGTCCAGAAATAAACCCTCTCATGTAAGGTAAGTTGATTTTTGATAAGAGAGGCAAAACAATTCAATGGATACAGGAAAGTCTATTTAACAAGTTGTTCTAGAATTGCTAGATAAATACATGGAAAAATAAATATTAACTTTTAGTTTATAGCACACGCATAAATTTATTTGTGATGGACCATATAGCTAAAGATGAAAACTAAAACTATAAAGCTAGGGAAAAAATCTTATTTTCTCCTAAATTTTTCTCTTTCTTATTTTTTTTTCTTTTTGACATAATACCTATACTTCAAAACTGAGCTCAAATACAATGTTTTTCATGAAGAATTTCTGACCACTCCTATAAGAAATAAATACTACCTTATCTAACTCTGATAGCATTCTCTTTATATCATGTTAAACACTCTATTATGGTCAAGTGTGTACATGTGTGTATATGTGTAAACATCGTAACCACCCTTCTAAATGATGTGTTCCTTGACCAGGTGCTGTTCTTCACTGAATCTCCTGAATCATGCAGCAGAGGATTTATCCATAGTAAAATGACAATAAACCCTTGGTCTCAAAAATGTAATTCCTTACTGAAGAACTGAGGGGGAAAAAAAAAGAAGGAAATGAGGAAATGAAAACAAGGATTTGCTGCTTGATTATAGGATAGAGAAAGGGTCTATAGAACAGAGTAGAGATCAATCAAACACAAATGAATTTTAAAGATTGTGTCAATATACATTTATACAACTCATAATAACTCTCTAGCAAGAACATATCTGCAAAATTGGACAGGATCTTTGCATGAGCAACTACAAAGCCTTTATCAAAAATAATGTAAGATTTACAAGTTCTTCTTTTGATGCAAACTAAAAACTTTCATGACTAAAACTCTCTAGAGAAATCAATTGGCAGTAAATGTGCTCTTCCCCTAAGCAATTCTCTATATACTTCTATTTGCAGCAAAAGTCTATTAGATAAGGATTGTAAATAATTTTGTTTTTTTATTACCACTGTTCAACATTTTGCTCAGACTATTTTTATTTATCTGTAAATTCCAGGTTCATTAAAAAAATGGCATTGTCTCAAACAAAACTCAATCAAGAATGTATTCAGCTTCATGTATCACCCTAACTCAGAAGAAGATATGGCACAGCAAAGAAAAGTTCTAATGGGCAATACAAAACGGGAAGAAAATAATGGTAGGAAAGCTAAAGAACTGCTCAGATTTTTAATTTCAGTTGAACAATATAATGAAGCCCATTAAAATCTCAACTTACTTGTTAGACTCAATTTATACCTGTCTTAATAAAGCTTCATTTATTCTCTGAAATCATACCTTTGTTTCAAAGACCAAATCATTCCAGTTACATCAGTATCTTAGAATTGTCTTTCTTTTCATATAAAACTGTATTTGTGTTTGTAAGTAAGATATTTTTAAGTGGCTTAGTAAAAATAATCTAAGAATGGTTGCTGCTATCTTGCCATGGTACATTTATTTTAAAATACGATCTATAAAGCACTTAAAAGAATAAAGCAATTACTATCCTGTTATTGTTCTTACCATGTCTGCTGTTAATAGGTTCTACAGAAACATTGGAATAGAGGGAAGGCCATCATTAATACTCTTGACATGATTTCACAGCCCTCTCACACCTGCCTGGTCACTTAGTCTTCCTCCCAGACTTGGTTTCTCCTGAATTTGCAGCACATCCAGATGTTAGCAGGAAGCAGGAGCCAGTCTGTGTAACCCAAAACAACTCTATTTGTTCTTTTCCAGGGAAGCCTTTAAATATTTAAAATGTTTCTCTCTCTCTCTGTAGTTCTCTCTTTCTCAGGACAAAATCCCCAGTTCTTTCAGTTCTCATCTGACAAGATTTTTAGGAATCTTGGTTGCTCGTTTATAAACAATGTAACTTAACTTTTAAAGAATAATTTGCCTTTTATTTACTTTCCATGTTATACATTAATGTGTTTTTCTATAAAAATTAGTTTAATTTTTGCAGCTATTATTTCAGAAGCCAGATAAATTGAACATTCTCTTCAAACAAAAAACTTTCTTTATTCTTTACATATTTATATAGAGTTTTCATCTATGTTTTCTTCTATTCCTAGTAAATAATGAAGAAAAATTACATTTACATAAACAAGAGAAAATTTTAAAAATTAGGATTGAGTACATTTCCAAGAGCATCACTTTTAAATAAAGAACATCCACGTAACTGATTACAATGTAATTCCTTTTTACATATAAATGTACCCTGGTTGTGTTATCTGAGATACTTGTACAATTTGTATTGTTATTATAAAAAGCAAACCCTCCTCTGTGCTACTGCTAATAAAAAAGAAAAAAATGTTTTTCTTCTGAAACCTAAGTAATTCTGGCTTTTGAGTGGAACATCTCTGTAGATAACCATCTGCGCTTTTAGGTGTTTATTTGTTCAAAGTAACTTTTAATGGTTGAAAATGTGTACTCTGAATATGTTTAAGTATTTCTTCAGTGGAAATAAATATGTCTCCTACATCGTTTAATGTCTACTGCGGCATGTGAGTAGTGATGTTTGGAGCTGGGTGGGAGAGGTGGGATGGAGATATACATAAAAATTTTATATGTATTTTTCATTAACACGAATATGGAAAAAGGTTTAGAATCTTCACCTGTTAAAATTCATATGATTTTAAAGCATAAACCTTGATCTAATGTCAGTTTCAGTGCTTATTTAAATGTTTTATACATTTCACATTACAAGTTACAACAGGGTATGTTTTGAGAAAGTAATTCAGAACATGAAGTCACATGACTCTAATAGCTAATGGTTTCATTATTAGTCTCATTGTTTATACATAATGTTCAATTATTATTTTTTTTTTACTGACAAAGGGGGACTTCTAAGAAACCAAATGACTCAGGCCAAAACTGGGGACATAATTATTAATTCACCTATCCTTAATTCAATATTCAGTTCATTATTTCAGTTTAGCTGTAATGAGAATCTTGGTCCAGGCTGAACACTTCATAGTACCAGATACTAGATATGCACTCAATCATAAGACATTATTCTTTTAGTCTATTTAATATATCTCCACCCCAATTTAATGTTACAGTGCCCCAAACTTTAGTGTGTCCTATTTCTGAATGCTGAAAATATCTTTAGTTTAATCTTATATTTTTTCCTGAGTCATAATATATTCTTAAGTATGACATGCTTCCTCAAATTGTAAAGGAAAACATTTTTTAAAATAGGTATAGCTAAAAAGAAGAAGAAAATTCCACACATCTATAAGTAAGCCAAGGCTATGAATCTGCCAAATGATAAACTAGTAACTTGTTTGAGCATGCCAGGATCTAATTTTTATCACTCTTCAGATAATTAGCCATGTTCCATGACTTTCAGCACTATGTCAGACTACATGTCATGACAAGAATAGTTTAAAATTTATTGAAGTTTGCTTCTAGAAAATGGTATACCTTATAAGTAAATACTAATAAAAGCCAGAAATGGAAAGGGCACTCTGCTAGGCCCAGAATAACCAAAATATGGCCTTTCTTTCCAAGGAGGTTACAGTCCAGTGACGGAATAGGAAATGACTATAAATCATTACAATACAAACCATGATCTACGTGCAAAAGCAATGTCTAGTCATGACTAAATTTGACAAGAGTGGGGGTTGAGAAAAGCCTCCCAGAAGAAAGTAACATTAAATTTGGATCAACTAAGCAGAGGGAAGGGAAAAAACCTGAAGACGGGGATTGATAATTTCAACAAAGATGTAGAGTCAGGAAAAACGTAAGGCATATTTAGGGAGTAAAATTATATATTATGAGTTAAATATATGGTGATTCAGAGACCGTAAGGCCAGACATTATAGTAGAAAGGGGGTTGAGATAAGAGATTGAAGGGCCTTGAGAAATGTCAGCTCTATTATATAATCAATGCTCTAGGCAGGGAAATAGCACAATCAGTTTGGGTTTGGCAAAGACAGTTCTAGTGGCAGTGTCTATGAGCAATTAGAATGAAGATAGATCAGAATGAAAATAGATCAGAAGCAGGTAAACCAATGAGAAGTAAGTTAAAATTGTGTGGGAAAACGGTAAAGTGGACTTGAACTGAGGAAGTAGCAGTGAAAACAGACTAGAGATCATTTAAGAGACTGTAAAAGTGTTACCAATAAAATTTGGTGACAGGAGTGAAGGAGAGGAGTCGAAGATAATCCACAATGGTGCTTGCCCCACTAATTTGGTGGATGAAGATTAGACACATTGACAGACAACATTGTGATTTTGTAAAGCCCTTCATCCTGAATTATCCATTTCCCATTTACCTCCTATAGATATCCCAGCCTTCCTTCAAAGCTCGTGTTGCGTTCCACTTCCTGCATAGCAGCTTCCCAGATTTCCTGCTCTATACTTCACCCACACCCAGAATCCATCACTTTTATACTTGCACAAAATATCTTTACTCCTGCTGTCTGTCATAAGTGATTACTTACACATCTGTTTCCCCATGGATATGTAAGAATTTGTGAAATTATATTCCATTCATTTTTGTATTTTTCATAATACTCAACATGATAATCTTCAACTAGTAAACTTTATGGCCATTTCATTTGTGATATTTCTGGGTATTATCCATGATTAGGGTGGTCCAAAGAGAGGCAATATTGAGCAATGACTCTCAAAGTATGGTATGTGTGTTACTGGGGAAGTATGGAAAATAATTTAGAGTATGGAAATATTTTTAATACTTCTTATTTTATATTTGTAAAATGGAATGATATCCAGAAATAAAAAATAAAAATAATACATGTAAACAATGTAAAGGAATCTCAAAAGTATTATATTGAAATAAGCCAAACATAAAAGAATACATCTTATATAATTTTATTTCTATAAATTTCACAAACTGGAAAAGTTAATCTATGATGGTGAGAATCAGGACAGTGGTTGCCTTGAGAAGTGGGATTTAACTAGAAGAGTGTGCAAGATAAATTTCTACAGTGATGAAAATATTCTACATTTTTGATTAGGGTATTGATTTTATAGGTATGTATATTTTTTCAAGAGATCAGTGTTTCATTCTGAGTAATCTTTACCTCAATTTAGGAAAAAAACATTTAAGGAAGTTTGAATATCATCTTGGTGCTTATTGATACTAAGTTTGAATATCATCTTGGTGCTTATTGATATTGATTGATGCTTATTAGAGTGTAATGATAGCATCATGTAAGAACATGTTCATAATACTTAGAGCTATATACTTAAGTATATCTGGGTGAAATAATATGATGTCTAGATTATTTTCATCGAATATACAAAAATGATTCAAAAGGAGATAAAGTGAATGTGTCAAAATACTGATAAGTTTGGAATCTGGGTGAGAGGTATGTAGGAGTTCATTTTACTATTCTTTCCAATCATGTGTATATTTAAATTTTTTACATAAAAATAAATTTTACAAGAACTACTTAGTAAAAAAAATAATAATAAATTACTACATATCAAACTCCTTACTCAATCCAATAGCAAATTCTGTTGCCTTCAACTTTAAAATAAGTTCAGAATACAGTAATTCTTACCACCTCCACAGCTACCTCCCTGAATTAAGCTATATTCACCTCTCAACTGAACTATCAAAGTAGCCTCCTAACCACTTTTCTTATGCCTGTAGTTTCCCCATGGTGTTTATGGTCCATGCTAAATTCAGAACCATTCCTTAATGCATAAGTCAAGTCATGTTATACTACTGCTCACAATCCTGTGATTTCCCATCTCTCTCAAAGTAAAATTCAAATTTTTTACCTTAACTTTTGAGAAGTGAAATGAACTTTTTTTCTACTTTTTCTCTGAACTTATCTCCATTTTTCCCTTTCACTCACTTTGCCTCCAGCCAAACTGGTCTCTTTGTATCTAAATGAATGAATGAATGAATGAATGAATGAACGAACAAACGAAAGAAGGAACAAATAAACGTCAAACATAAGCCCGCCTCAAAGCCTTTGAACTTGTTCTTCCCTCTACGTAGAAAATGCTCACCTCAGGTAGCCACATGTCTCACTTCCTCACTCTCTGCTCAAATGTCATGTGATCAAAGAGACTTTCCTTGACCAATTCATATGAAATAGCACCATCCTATCTACACTGTGTACCCTATTGGCTCCTTCATCTACTTTATATTTTTTCTTATTCTTCATCACTATCTGAAGTGTTGTATACTTCTTTGTTTTTGTCTCCTCTGATTAGAATGCAAGTTACTTGGGGGCAAGATTACTACCAGTTTTCTTCAATGTGGAATTCCCAGCACCTAGAATAAATAGTGTATGTCACATAGCAGGTATTCAATAAATATTTATTATTAAAGAGGAGTCAAATGGGTTATAGCAAGGGTCCCCAAACCCTGGGCTATAGACTGGTACTAGTCCATGGCCTGTTAGGAACTGGGCCGCACAGCAAGAGGTGAGTGGTAGGTCAGCGAGTGAAGCTTTATCTGTATCTGCAGCCACTCCCCAGGGCTAGCATCACTGCCTCAGCTCCACCTCAGATCATCATGTATTAGATTCTCATATGAGCACCAGTTCCGAGTGCCAAAAAGGTTGAGAACTGCCGGGTTATAGTACCACCTTTAATTTGGGATTTAGAAATTCAGCTTAGAACCCCGAACAAAAGGAATTCTATATTCTTCTCACCCTAAAATCATGTTACTCACCCAGGGACAGGATAGAGAAGCCATAGCTAATTCATTCACCTATTGAATAGCAACAAAGTTAGGATACAGAACAGACAAGATCTTAAACCAAAAAAGGCAGGTCCCATGAGACTCTCCTTTGAATTCAACTATCCTTCAGGCATATGATTCCCTCTTTCCCAGACAAGGAGGAATGAAGATTGGGGTAGGTGGTAGTGAAGGGAAACACCCATATTATCTTCTTAATATGATCAAGAAAGCCAAGTTTCTATTTGTGAGCCAAGGGAGAGATTCTAAGAAAGAGATAGAACATTTTCTACCACAATGAAGATAATAATCATAACTATAATAAAGAAGATAATGATAGGTGATTTTTCATCCCAATTCCCTTCTAAGCCTATCAGCAACAAATTAGATCACAGGAAGATGGGCAGAAATCACCTTTTGGTTTGTTTTAGTTTGCTTTTCCACCCACCAGAATTTCTATCATTTGTACTTTAAGCCCAGGAACTCTATCCACTCGAGAATGCACACACAAAGAAACTTGGGTGTATTGTATTGGAGATAATGGTCCTTTTTAAGAAGGATATGGACATATGTTAGATAGGACAGTGGTTAGAATTTGTGGCAATGAATGTATAACTTAAGAGTTTTCTAAAAGTCAGAAAAACCTTACAAACTACAAACTGTATAACTTTACACAAGTTACTTAACCTGTGATTCAAAGGCTTATCTGTAAAACAAGTAAATAATAATACCTCCTTCATGGAGGTGTACTGAAAAATAAGTACATAAATTTATATATAGAAAAATACATGGAAAATTGTCTGGCACATGTAATGACTCAATATTAATTATTAATATTTAGTTTTCTATAATCATCATTAAAACTATTTTTTATGAGATTCCAAAAGATGTGATGATATATTTCTTCACTATAGATAATACAATATTTGTCCTTGGAGCAATGTTAAATAGAAATTTTGCTTTGTAATTATTAATACAGGTGCTCTGATGTAACCAATGGAAAGTGTTAATGTTCATGTATTTCTTATTAAAAAATAAAATGTATCTAACTCATGCAACCCCTTACTTATTTGCTGGATGTTCAATGATGAAAGAATGAGGCTGATGTTATAACAAAAGTTGCCATAAAAGTTTAACTTTATATTGTCTTTTAATGAAAACATTAGGTAAAACACTTGTGAGGGAGAAGATATAAGACAGTAGCTGGAATCCGATGCATAAGTTCCATCTGCAACTATTTGAGTTATTTGGCAAAAATGACTTTATTTTGGCAATTTATAAAAAAAAGGAATAACTAGGGAACTTCCAGTCAAGATGGAGGAGTAGGTAAACACTGTGCTCACCTCCTCCTGTAACCACATCAAAATTATAACTAAATTACAGAAAAACCACCCCTGAAAACCACCTAAAGTTTAGCTGAACAGAACTCCCATAACTAAGGATATAACAAAAAAGCCACATCGAGACTGGTAGGAGGGAGCGAGATACAAAATAGACGGGCCCCACACACATGTGACAGTTAAAAATACAGAGGGATATCTCAGCTGCAGAAGTCATCACTGAGGAATGAGGCGTCCCATCCCTACATCGGGCTCCCCAGCCCAGAACACCAGTGCCAAATAAAGGAGTCCCCATACAGCTGGCTATGTAAATCAATGGAGATTGCATCTAGTAAGATGGAGGGCTGCTGGAGTCCCAGGCATTCCTCTTAAAGAGTCTATCCCTAGACTTATTTGCAGACATACTGAAGTACTTTGAGCTCCAGAGAAGGAATAGCAGTACAAAAAGCTCCAGGGATATATGCGGAGGAAATAAAATGTCTGGCTTTGGAGTGAGGGCTGGAGAAACAGCTCTTTCCCATGCCAGCAGACACAATTGCTCCTTTGTTGATTCCTCCACCCACACAGCCTGCAGGTGATCAGGCACACAGCAAATCTCAATGTTCATTAACCTGGATAACACCACTCTTGCCACACTCTAGTTATTCTCTGATTCCCTGCCCCACCCAGATTGTGCCCAGCTAGAACCTCTTTCAGAGGCTAACCCACACAAGTGGTCAGTTTGCAGACTGACCCCATGCTGCGGACTTCCTTAAAATTTCTCAAAGGTCTGCAAACCCCAAACAAGCAGCAGCTGGCCTCAGCATCCCCTGTGCTTCTTGCTAAGCAGCTCCCAGATGGGCATTACTGGCAATTCACCTCAGTTCACAGCCTAGCCTCTTCCAGGAGCCTTCAAGCCCAGCACAGGCAGCTACCAACCACAAATCACTTTGTAGCTCCTACCAGATGGCCCTGGACCAGATACAAGCAGCAGTTGACCTTGGCCTGCATCAGAGCCTCTTCCCAGAACAAACACACTTGGTGGCCAGCTTCGGGCCATACAAGAGCACTAATCAATTAGCATCACAAAAAATACAACCATAGTGTGGACTCAGCCGTCAGCAGAGATCCACTAAAAGGAATACCACTTCACGGGGTCAGCCCTCACATAGCAACTTGTCCATTGGACTCGTGGCCAGCTCTCACAGCCAATCAGCCTGAAGGCCAATCACACACAACAATATGCCTACAGCAATCAAGTCTCAGCTACAACAGGAGAGCATAGACAAACCACACAAGGAACACCCTGGAGCACTCGGCTCAGGTGACCAAGGAGATTGTGCCACTGGACTCCATAGGATATCTACTATATAATGTCACTCTTCCAAGACTGGGAGACATAGCAGATATACCTAATATATAGAAATAAATACAGGGAGTCAACCAAAATGAGGAGACAAAGAAACATGTCCCCAGTGAAAGAACAGGACAAAACTCAAGAAAAGAACTAAACAAAATGGAGACAAACAATCTATCAGATGTAAAGTTCAAAACACTGATTATAAGAATCTTCAATGAACTTAGGGGAAAAACAGATGGTTTCAGTGAGAACTTCAACAAAGAGATAAAAAACATTAAAAAAGGATAGAAAATGTTATAGAGCTACCATAAAGAGGAGAAAGGAAGCAAGAAATTGATAACCAAATTGAATTATAGTTAAAATACCAAAGGTTAGAGACAGAGAATCTTAAAAGCAGCAAAAGAAAAGCAGTTAGTTACCTACAAGGGAGCTCTTCTAAGACTGTCAGCTGATTTCTCAACAGAAATTTTGCAGACCAGAAGGGATTGGCATAAAATATTCAAAGTAATGAAAAACAAGGCCCTACAACCAAAATTACTATACCCAGAAAGGCTATTATTTAGAATGGAAAAACAGATAAAGGGCTTCCCAGACAAGAAAAAGAAGAGTTTATCATCACCAAATCAGTATTGCAAGAAATATTAAAGGGACTTCTTTAAGAATATACAGAAGGAAAAATTTTGAATATGAGTAAAAAAATATCTCTAAGAAAAGAAATTCTCACTGACAAAGGCAAATATATAATAAAGCCATGGATTGACAAACACTAAAGCTAGCATAAAGGTTAAAAAGCAAAAGTGGGAGGAGTATGTGTAATTACGACAATAAATTAAGGGATACACATGAACACATACACACAAAAGAAATAAAAAATAGTGACAAAAACATAAATATAGAGAGGATGAGTAAAAACGATAATGATTTTAGAGTGTGTTAAATCTTAAGTGACTATCAACTTAAATTAGACTGCTATAACCATAGCTTGGTATATATGAAGCACATGGTAACCGAAAACCAAAAATCTACAAGAGATATACAAGAAATAAAGAGAAAGGAATCCAAACACAACACCATGGAAAATCTAATGTACAAGAGTGGAGATTAGAGAATAAGAAAGGAACAGAGAAGAAGTACAAAAACAATCACAAAACAATTGATAAAATAGCAATAACTACTTACCTATCAATAATTACTTTAAATGTAAATTGACTAAATGCTTCAATCAAAATATGAATGTATAAAGAAGTACCTATGTATAATGGAATATTACCTGGTCATAAAAAAAGGATAAAATCTTACCATTTGCAACAATATAGATGGACCTAGAGGCTATTATGCTAAATGAAATAAGTCAGAGAAACACAAATATCATATGATTTCACTTATATGTGGAATCTAAGATACTAACAAACAAACAAAGTAAATGAACAAAACAGAAACAAACTCATACAGAGAATAAACTGATGGCTGCCAGATGGGAGGGGGGTTGGGAGGCCAGATGAAAAGGTGAAAGGATTAAGAAATACCAACTGGCAGTTACAAAATAGATTGGGGATGTAAAGTACAGCATTAGGAATATAGTTAATAATATTGTAATAACTATATATGGTATCAAATGGATTCAAGACCCATTGGAGGGATTATTTTGTAAGTTATTTAAATGTCTAACCACCCACTTTGCTGTACACCTGAAACTTAAATAATAATTGAATTTTTTTAATTGAAAAAAAGAATAATAAGACAGTAGGTGCTAGAATACCATTCACCAGATCTAGAATTCTAGCATAGGATCTATCCTATTCAACATTTTCTATTAATGATTTGGGTAGAGGCTAAGGTGGCATGCATATCTAATCTGCCAATACCACAAAGAATAGCAAGATAATGAATAGCATTGGTGGTCGACTGGGGAACTAAAAAGAGCAGGACAACCTGTAATGTTTCACTAAAACAAACCAGCTATAATAAAAATAAAAGTAGAATGGTTTTTATGAAAATGTAGAATGATGGAAATAACAAAATTTCATAATCATTCATCCAGGTCCTTTGATTGGAGATAAAGATACAAAAACATAAAATATTTCATCTCAGTTCCTCACAATATTTAGTCTAACCAAGGAGAAAGAACCATTAAAAAAAAGTGCAATAATAAATGCCGTCATACAAATACAGAGAAGTAACATCAAACTCACTGAGATTCACTTCTTTAGTTTGCAAAGCATCTTCACAGATACTATCTCATGTAATTCTTACCCTAACTCTTTTGGGGAGACTATTATCTCAATTTTTCAGGAGAGGAAGCAAACGAATAAAGAGCTTTAATACTCAAGCTCTTCCTTACAGCTTTTAGTGGGCAAAATTGAAGTAGGAATTTGGTTCTTATACTGCCAAATTTTATCTTTCCCCTTACCCCTCAGCTATTCGGTGTGAAGTTGACCCATATCTAACAGATCCCCCCAAAATAAGTAGTTAATGGCACATCACTAATTCTATTTGTCTAATAATGACATAGCTGATGAAAATATTGTATACTCTTTAAAGACAAGGGCTATTATATCTTTATACTGCCAAGAATGGGACTCAACTATTTGCTTACTTGTTTAGTGTGCTTGTATATCAGAATGCAAATGCTAAAAGCTTAAAGAGAGCAGTGGGACTGCTGCATTAATAGACTGATTAAATTTTCTGTAGTTATGCTGGCTTTTTTCTTTTCAGCTACTTTTTATGTATACTCTGTATTAGCAACCATAATTATGTTGAAACGTTATTAAGGCTGCTCTCAATGAAAATAAGTTTCTATGTATAATTTCCCTTTGCAAAATCAACTTGTTTATTCTGTTCCTTTATAAATTTATCAAACCATTAGTTTAAAAAATGGTCAAGATATTCAAGCTATTTTGCCAGACTATTTACTTTGTTTTCAAACTTAAGGTCGGGCCTGATTTTTAATAATGTATCTAAAACAATGCTACATATTTGAATTGTATAAACACAAAGTTTTAAAATAAAATACATCATGGTTCTGAGAACTTGTAAACTATTTTTAAAGGGATTTGGATGGGTAAAAAGAAGACAAGATAAAGGAGTCTGTGAACTTTAATTTGAAGAGTGTCAGTTTTTAGGTTCAATACTTTTTTATTTTGAAAATAATTTAAAGAAAGACATAACTGCTATTAAGAAGTTTTTATATAAATAAATATAATTTATTAAGAACACATGGAATATAAATAACCATAAGAAACAACTAAAGCCAATAAGTTATGAGGTGTTTCTGGCCTGGAAAAGTTATATTAAAAGCTTAATTCTGTGAACTTTCATTTGACAAGTATTTATTTGGCCCGTATTTTGAATAAGGTGTCGCACTAGCATTGATTCCATACACCATACCAAGCAAGCTTCCTCATGGCAAGCAGGACCAAGGCACATTTAAGGCCATGAAAAAAAAAAAAACAGAGTATGCCACTGGACTCTGCAGCCTTGAACCGATGGAATCTGGTTTCCTACACTACCCAAAGAATATGGAAATTTCGAGCCCAGAGCTAGAGCAAACACTGGTCTGAGGCTGTTGTCTTCTCTAGGGCCACAGAAAGGCATCACCACTGCAGAAACTCTATACCACTTAGGGCACACATGGGATGCTCATGTAGCATTATCCATTCCAAGATGTGCTCACAAGCAAAACCTAGTGCTCCCAAAGAAAACCAAATGGAAGAAAATATGAAGAAACACACAAGTGAAGTTACATCTAAGGATCTTTATAGTAGAGGAAACAGAATGCAGTCTTAAAATCAGTATGTTTAATTATTCAAAGAGATAAAGAAACAGAAAACAAGATAAAAAATAATAAATTATTTTTAAAAAGAGAAAAGATAAGCAAACGAAAGAGACAAATGTAAATTCTAGAAATAAAAATTAGACCAGGCACGGCTGGCATGAAAACACTTCTGAGAAAATCACCCAGAATGCAGGTGAAATGTTTAACTGAAAAATTAAGTGATGGAAACATTATGGAGAAGTTAAGAGAATGAAGTATAAAATAATAAGTTCTAACATTATACTTAATAGGAGTTCCAGAAGTAGATAATAAAGGAAATGGTAGAAAATAATATTTTAAGTGATATTAACTTCTATGTATATATGAGTATCTAATTCAAAGTGGTTGCCAAATATGAAACAATGAATAAATGTTAGTCCCTATATTAGTGCATTGGAGTGAAAATATAAATCATTAAGGATAAAGAGAGGATCTACCAGAGAAAAAAGACAGATGGCCAACAAAGAAATGACAATGTTAAAAGAACATTGGCTTTCTCACTGGCAACAACCAGTCTCCCCCACAGCTAAACCCTCATTTAGGAAAGTTTCTCAGATGCAAAAAATATGAACAACTTTACTATTCAGAGGCCTCATGAAAGAACTACTGAAGGCTACACATTGGCTAGAAAGAAAATGAGTAAAGGGAACAAGGAGCGATTATGAACAAAAAATCAATCTAAAGAAAATATGTTGACATTTAGCATTATACAGGTGTTTATTATATACAGTATTATAGCAGTTTCAATACTTTAATGTAATTATCTTTACCATTTTTTTCAAAAGCAATAATATTAACAGTTAATATTTATAGATGCTTGTCATGTTCCAGGAACTACTAAGATTTTTTTGTAGATTAGCTCACTTATTCCTAACAACAATCTTTCAAGGCATATCTACTTGTTTTCCCATTTTGCAGATGTCAAAACTGATTTATAGAGTAGTAATTTTTCCAAGGTCATACAGATAGCAAACAATGGAAATGAATTTTTGTGACCTGGGGAACGTCATTTAACGTTAAAGTGTCAAAACCTGATTTCCTTATCTATGAAATAAAGATATAGATATTTGTTCTTATCATATTACAAGATTACTTGAAAATGAAATAATACTAAACTGTGTTAAAGTGCCTTCAAAATTATAAAATAGTCTACTATTTGAAATTATAATAAAAATAGAATATGCTGCCAGATTTTAAAAAGGGAATTTTGCCACATAGTTAATAATAATAGCATTTTCTTATTTATTCATTCAAAATATATTTTTAATATGACTTCTATAAGTAAATGTAATTTAGAAATTATGAAGTACAACTGTTTCATTTATTTATTTGTTCACTTGCCTATTTCTAACTCACCTTGTTCCAGAGAAGATTTTCCGGCAGCTAACAAGGACATACAAAAATAATAATAACACCAATAATAAATAATCCATTTTTTCATTTTAAAAAATATACCTTAGATTTAATTTCTAAATATACAAACACCTCGTAAAAACAATGTGCGTTTAATTTAAAAGATCACTCCACAGATCATCTATTGCCACCCCCACCTCAACACACACATACAATGAATTTAAGCAGGAGGAAAAGTTCATATTGTCTCTTATAAAAAATGAAAATTGCTAATTTTTATACCGCTTTTGGCATGGTTCAAGTTAATGATGTGCTAATGTGATGTTAAAGTAGTAACTCCTGCAGTTTTAACAGCGGAATCGGGGGGGCTGACTCACAGCAGCATTACTAAAGTGTTGAATTTTACTCACTTTCCCTAAGTAAATGGAATCTGAGACTCTGCATGTTAATCACTGCATTGCAGTTTAGTAGGGCCCTTATTTATTTTGAACGAGCATTTTATTCTCAAATAGAGAATTAAGTGAGAAAAGGGGCCAGAATTTGATAGAGATACTGGTGAGCAGCCATTTCTTTTGGCTCCCATAATAATTTTTAAGCCTATAGAAAATGAGAACAGATGTGTTGGTTATTTATGAGTGCAAGCTTTTTCTAAAGATTTAGGAATTAGCATGAAAACTATTTATTGAACCTCAAAAAAATCAATAAATATTAATATCAGAACACAAATATTTGCACTATAATTTGAAACATGAATAATATTTATCCATTATGCCTTTGAAAACTCCAGGATACTCTGAATATTTATTAACTGTGTGTCATCAGATGATTCAGAGAGCTTCTCTGAATTACTTAGAATTCTCAAGCTGAACAGTAAAAACACATTCTCAATTAAAAAATAAAAAAATACCTTGTGCATTGTTGCCTGAATTTTTGCTGGCTCTTAAAATGGCTTAATATAAAGAGGACTTGATATAGAACCAAAAAATCTGGGCTTAAATATTGGTTTTGCCACTTAGCCAATGTGACTTCAGATAAGTTTCTTAAAGATGAGTTACATTTTCCACAACTATAAAATGACAATAATGAAATCTCCTATAAAGGGTTACTTGAGGATAAAATGAGAACAGAGACTCGTATACAGTTAATTAAATCTGATTTAGAATGGAGAATATCCCAAAAAAACTTTAATTAACCTTATTCACTTCAGAAATTTTACTTTGACCTGTATGAAGTTAATGACTCCTTTCTGATGGAACTCAAGTGATGGAATACATATATATACCAAATTGTTATGGCATATTGATTCAATTTAACACAATGAGTTCTGAGCAATAGATTGGGTCACTAAATTTATTTAATCATTAAAATGTATTATGTCAGTCTATTGCTACTATTATAAACACTACTGTTTGGGCTTATTCTGAAAGAGACACAATAAACAATTGGTTTAATAGAAAATCATCTAGCTGATAACACTATAAAAACATTAATACAGCAGAAAGACTTGTTCCAAATAATCTTGGCAATTATCTATTGCTATGCTCTGCTGAGCTCAAGATGTTCCAGGAAGGGCCGCAAATAGCCCTGGGAGGCCATGAGACGGGAGTTTGAGGGGTTGGCTCCCCTTTCACTCCCTTAGTTCAACCCCACCAGCTCTGCTTTTATCACTTTCAAATACTAACCGTTTGTCTAAGATTTCATTTACTCAAAGGGTTGGGTTGCTATAAAAATGTTTAAATAGCTGATCTATTCCAACTTCCTCATTTTAGAGATAAGGAAATTGAAAGCCAGAAAGATGGTACAAATCACCTAAGATCCCTTAGAAGCATTCTTTCCATTAGAATCAGAAAAATATTGTCCAGATTCCCCATCCAGGTTGTTTCCACCAAATTTTTCTCTTATGATAAGATTAGTCTTCAGCATGTACTGAATATTGAGTACTATGTTAGTTGTTCTACCTGTAATTACTAATGACTCTAAAACATTCCCTATCTACAAACCCTGTGCAAATTCTGTATTTGTAAAGGTTAGTTAAATTTGTTAGCCATCCTGTTAGCCATCAAAACAATAGACCATCATAACATGACCCAGAGGAACAAATAAGTAAATGTTGGATATTTAATTGCCAAATTTTGACTCTACTCTTCAGGTGTACTTTATTATAAAATTGAGGCACAGTGAATATGAATGTAGAAAGGCCAAATGGCAACCTTTTGTGAGAGTTGCTCTTATCTCTTTCTGGGCTGGAATTGTCAATAAACACCTCTTATTTTAGGTTGATTCTATATTTTATTAAAATAAACATGTGGCTTTTCCATTCTTTGATGTATCATAGATCATGTGTTTGCTTATATTAATTTCTTCCTTTGTTTGAAAGGTCTGCTGCTTATATTGCAAATTAAATTGCACATGTGCTCATAGGAGGGGAATACTGAAAAAATATTTCCCCGCTGGCATTGTCATTTTCAAGTTTCATGTTTAAAGCAATTTTCTTTGCCTCATATAGCATCTAACACAAATAAGTAACGTAGTTTTCAGTGTAATTATGACAATTGTTTTTGTCATAGATTTTCTTCAAATGTAAATCTGCATTCATTTGTACAGAATGTCAAGGTAATGGAAAGCTACATAGTCCTTAAATCTCTATAATATGAGACTTTTGCAAACAGATATACAAAGAGGTTATAAAAGGAAAAATGATCTAAAGATGAAAATCAAATAAAACAGAGTGACAAAAATTTTATACTGAATAGAGTGAGGTGACCAAAAAGAGTATATTTCTAACCTAATTACTATTTTTTTTAAAGTTTAGATAAACTTTATTTGAAATTATTGTAGATTTACTGAGTGTTGAAAACAGTACAGAGTTCCACATAGCTTTCCCTTAACTTCCTTTTATTTAACATCTTACATAACATAGTTATTTATCAAAACTAATAAATTAGTATTAATATGACAGTATTAACTATACTACAGACTTTATTAAGATGCCTTTTCTTTTTCACTGTTTCAGAAGCCCACATTACATTTATTTATCACATCTCCTTAGTCTCCTCCTATTTATGACAGTTTCTGTTTTCCATTTTTTGCTTTTCATGACTTTGACACTTTTGAAGAATATTAGTTGAATATTTTATAGAATATTCCTTAATTTTAATTTGTCTAATATATTTTCCCTATTAGATTGAAGTTTTTTGTTGTTGTTTTTTTCCCCAAAAAAATACCACAGAAATGAGTACTCTTCTCAGGTCATTATATCAAGGGTATATGATGTCCATATGTATTACTGGTGGGATTTTTTATTGAAGTGTAGTTGATATATAATATTATGTAAGTTTCTGGTCTACAATATAGTTATTCAACATTTATATATCTTATAAAGTGATCGTTATGATAAATTTAGTAACCATCTGTCACCATACAAAATTATTACACTACTATTGACTGTATTCCCTGTACTGTACATTACTTCCTCATGACTTAATTATTTTATAACTAGAAATGTGTACTGTTTATTCCCTTCACTTTTTTCACCCATTCCCTTACCTCCCTCCCATCTGACAACCATCAGTTTGTTCTTTATATCAATAAGTCTGTTTCTGTTTTGTTCTGATCTAATTATTATTTACACTTCTCTTTAAAAGTTTTTTAGTGGTTGTCCTAAGACTTAAAATAGTACTCTTTAGTTCATCAGAGTCTACCTTTAAATAATACTATAACACTTTACTTGTAGTGTAAGCACTTTGCAACAGTATATTATCAATCCCTCCATCTCATTCTTTGTGCTAATATTGTCATGTATTTACTTTTACAAAGCCAGAATCAATTGCCACTATTTTTGTTTCAGTCAAATAATAATCTCTTAGTGATTAAAATAGTGAAAAACAGTATTTATATTTAACATTTATTTTCACAATGTTTAGCACTCTTCACCTCTCTGAAAATACAAGTTTCTATGTGGTATCATTGTCCTTCTATCTGAAGAACTTCCTTTAACAATTCTTGTAACACAGTTATCCTGGGAATAAATTTAGTTTCTCTCTGTCTGCAAAAGTCCTTAATTCTCCTTTGTTTTATAAGGATATTTTGTTAAGTAAAGAATTCTATATTGACTTATTTTTTCCCCAATACTTTAAAGATGTCACTTTCTTCTCTTCTGAATTGTATAGTTTCTGATTACTATAATTGTATAGTTTCTGATTACGATTACTTCTTACTCTTCAAGTTTTCTTTTCTTCCACATATTCTCTCTTTCTCATAGATTTCTATTACACATTTGTTTGACAATTTGATATTGTCCCACAGCTCTAAAATGTTATATTTGGTGTTTTTTTTTTTAATTTTATTATTTACTCTTCTCTATTTGTCTTTCACTCTTGGTAATTTCACTGATCTATACCTTCAAGCTCACTAATTCTTCCCTTGTCTATGTCCAGTCTGCTGATAACCCTGTCAAGCTAATCATCATCTCTGTTGCCATGGTTTTGCCCATGATTTTGATTTGATTATTTCATATAGTTTTCATCTCTCTGGTGAAATTCTCCAGCTGTTTATGATTTTTATTTGCCTTTTTCACTAGAACATTTCACATAATAATCATAGTAATTCTAAGTTCTCTGTCTGATATTTCCAACGTCTGGATCATATTAGAGTTCTGTAGTTGCTTTACCTCTTGATGATGAGCTTTTTTTTCTTGATTTCTTTGTGGGTCCTATAATCTTTAGTTATAAATAGGGCATTGTTGTAGGACAGGAGTAACACAGGTAAATATTATTTATACCTGCAAACAATCAAAGCTTTCCTTCTGCACATGGATGTGCATAGAAGCTTTATTCATAATTGCTAAAACTTGGAAGCAGCCAAGAAGGTTTTCAGTAGATAAATGGACAAATATAAATATTCCAGACAATAAAATATTATTCAACATTAAAAAGAAATGAACTATCAAGCTATGAAAAGACATGGAAGAAATTTAAAGGCATATTATTAAGTGAAAGACGTCAGTCTGAAAAGGCTATATAATGTATGATTCAAATTATATGACATTCTGGAACAGGCATAATCATAGAGACAGTAAAAAAGGTCATGGGTTGCCAGAGGTCAGGGGAGAGGGAAAAATAAATAAGCAGATCACAGAGGATTTTTTAGAGGAGTGGAACTATCTGTATCTGTATAATACTATGATGGTAGATACATGCCATTATACATTTGTCCAAAACCATAGACTATTCAATACCAAGAGTGAACCCTAATGTGAAATATAGATTTGGGGTAATAATTACATGTCAGTATGGGTTTATCAATTGTAACAAATGTACCACTCTGATGCAGGATGTTGGTAGTGGAAAAGCCTGTGTGTGTGAGGCAGTAAGGGCTCTCTGGGAACTCTGTGTACTTCTCACTCTGTTTTGCTATGAACCTAAAACTGCCCTAAAATTGCCCTAAAATTAAGTCTATTTAAAAGAGGAGGAAACTAACACTGAGGCCCAAACATCTAGACAAACTTTATAACAACTCCTATGTCTTTCTTAAATATATTATAAAAATGGAAAGCCAAATTCGAGAAAACTGATAATTACCTGAATGAAACCATGCAGCCAGGAAAATGTAAAATATGCTTGGAGAGTGTTAAGTAGGTAGTAAGTAGGAATGTCTGACCAACTAGGAATGTTGGAAATAATGCCAGAAAAGCAGGCAAATTAGACCAGATGTACAGAGTCAACAATCAGATATAGGAATGCCTAATATCAGCAAAAGGAGCTCAAACTTAAAAGCAACTAAAAAAAAAAAAAAGAAACAGCAATAATAAAAATGTTATCTAGGAGAATGATCTGAAGAAGGTGGTCCTTTAAAAAATGTGTCTGGTAGTCTGTTTGAGACAGATTGAAGGTAAGAGAAAGCAGAAACAAGGAAATACATAATTATTGTAACAGTCTAGAACTGAGGAGATCAAGGCCTAAATTAAGATGCTAGCAATGAAAATGGAGAAAAAGTGGGAATAATTTGGGAGACATTGTAGAGAAAGAATTTATAAGACTGGTTGACTGATGTGATAAGAGTGATGAAGGAAAAGAAGAAATCAAGGCTTCACACTGGGATAATAGTGCACAATTTTCTCACCAGTATCTTTAATTTCTCCCTTTCTAAGAGCTTTCTCCTCTCTGCTTTTAAACTTGCCCACGCTTGAATTAGCATAAATGTTTGGAAAAGGTAAAAAACATTTATCTTCAAAATGTTCTTGAGGTAAACTATTTCTGAAATATAAACCTGTTTGCCAGCCAAAACTCAATTTGTATTCAAACTGTGGTTTAAACACTCCGTCCAGACATGACAGATGTTAGAATCAATTGGTTTTCAAGTCTTGTTTCTTTTTTGTCAGCTTCAATAAACAAAATCTTCTTAAATTATCTTCTGTCAAATACATTTACCAAATCCTTGCAGTGCATATAGAACTAAAGTTAATTGAAAATTAAACTCTTGGCTTTGGGAGCTAAAAAAGAAAAAGTATAATTTTTAAAAGAGTAGGCGGAAGGCATTAAAAAAATACAAAAGAGTATACCAAAAAAAAACAACAACAACAACCAAAACACACAAAAAATCCTACATACACAAGAAAAGAATTTTCTCTTGTTACAGCTTCTCTAAAATTATTTCATAACATCTTTGCCTAAGGTCCCTAATAAATTTAAAGGTTTTAATTCTAAGATTCTACAGGATTTTTTTGTTAAATTCTATAAATTACACAGAAAAACTTGACATTTTTATAATATTGTATTATAATCAAATAATTTAAAATATCTATTTGTTGACATTATCTCTCATACGCTAGAGTCTGTTAAATATAACATCATATAAGTGAAATGAGTCTAAAAATATTCCTACATATTATCATAAATAATAAATATTTTTTGACTCTCTTCTTGATAAAAATAATGAAAATTATAACAGGTCAAATTCAATAAATATAAAAGGAATAGAGACAAAAAATTCAGCTCCAAGGCCACTTGGCCTCTCTCTGCCTATTTACACATCTATAAAGTAGGACTTCTAATAGAACTTGGTTGATAGGATTGTGAAGATTAAATGAAAAAATGTGTGCAAAGTACTTATTATGGTGTCTAGCATATAGTAAATGTTTACTGAATATTATCTAATATTATTATATTATCACATTCCGTTATCATTCAGTATATTTATTTTTTATAAATACCTCTTTATGTTTACTCCTTATTGGAATCAACATTTTAATTCAAATTTAGTATGTTCTTTCTGTACTAAAATATTAATTCTTGTTATATTTACTGCAAATAAATTCCCAATATGTTTTGCTTTTCAAGACAAGAATTTTGTTTTGCTTTTGATAGAATTCTTTCTCTTAATCTTTTCTTCTTGATATTTACCATTGTTTTAGAATCTAGAAAAATTTCCCTGTTCAAAAATACTTGGTAACATATTTATTTGAGACTTTTTTCTTTTCCTTTCTTTCATGGTAATAGCTAGACATTTTACATTTAACTCTTTAGTAGAGCTGAACTGAGGGAAAAGGATAAAATGGGGATCAAAATTTAATTTCTCATCAAATATTGCTAACAATACAAGCTTCACATATTAAATAATCTATTTATTCATTATTGATTTACATTATTTGGTCAGACGGGTTCATTGGCCTTAAAAGGTCCAGTTGTTCGAACCATAATTATAAAAATCTAGGTTCTGGCTTCCACATTCCGCTCCCACGTTTCATTCTGAACCTGCTTCTTCTGTCTGAGCACTTGGTCTAGCCCACTGCTTCACACTTAGATTTACTTCTCTTCACAAAAAAAAACCACTTTGTTGTTTAACTTAGGCTGCGTTCTAGGTCTCTGACTTCATTTGGCTTCTATTGATCAATCTGCCCGACATCACATGTGGTGGTGACCAGATCTGGTGTTCTAGAGGAAAGACCAGATGCTACTACATTTACTGTGAATTTGGCAAGTTTGGGTCAGCTCTGAACTTTCACTTCCTTTTCCCTTTGTACTGAGCCCTTCAAGCTCACAGCTGTTTGACAGCTTAATTTAAACTACACTGGCAAATGTCTTCAGGGACAAAGCAGTGATCTGCTCACCTCTCTCTATTCTAGATGCTAAATAATTCCACGTTAGATCTTCAATGTTTTTATGAAAGGATTTTGTATTTTATCTAGCAATTTTAGTTGCTTTTAGACTTCTCTTAATAGAAATAGACTTGCTCTGCATTATAATTTATCTTTTTAATTAAATGCATGTGTGTCGATTCCCTATTTATATTATGTTTCTGTAATAAAAAATCATTCTAGATACCTAAAGCAGTGTTTAACCCATGACAGACACTCAAGTAATATCTGATAATAGTTACAAATAGAGTAATGACAATATCAGCCAATCAGAAAACTTCAGATTGCAAAAGGGGCCAAATAACTATAAAATTGAAAATGGACACTTAAAAATGACATTTCTTACCATAGAATACTTTGAAACAATTATGATAGTAACATGATAGGGGAAAAAAAGAAAATCTAGATTCTATCTATAATATACCTCTATTTTTTTCAATTTCAAAATATTTATGAAGCAAATGTGAAAAAAACATCAGGGAATAAGAGGAAGCACCATCATAAATATGATTTTTCTATTTTCCATCAAGAGATTAGAAATAAATTGCTCTATAGCCTTAATTTTATTAAATACATGGAGGACTCCTTGTTCCTCCATATGTTCCAAATGTTTGTGAAAACATGTACTTGTATTTTTATTTACTATAGGTCTATATTCTTTGCTAGACCATAAATCCATAAGGAAAGGAATGGTTGATTTGTTCATGACTCTATTCACAATACTGAGTTCATTGCTTAGCAGATAGTAGGTGCTAGATTAATTTTTACTAAATGAATAAGTAAATTTAGTATGTCCAGAGGTATAGACATTGCTCTGCCTCAGGGAATTTAAAATCTACATAGGGTGAAAAGAATGATGAATTATCATTTGTTCAACATTTACCACATGCTTGTTTTTATACATTATATCATTTATTCTTACAGGAACCTCATGAGACAGCTATTATTACCATAATTTGTGAGCATTATTATCTGCTTTTTAAGATGAGGAAATTGAGACCTACAAAGGATGTGGAACTTGCCCACCATCACGTTGCTTTTAAATGGAAAAACCATTATTTATCTGAAGTGAGTGTTCATTCTTTTTCTTGTATGCCACAATGCTTCTCTACAAGTGAAACCCAAGTGATAAAACACAACATATAATTAATTTTTAAAATGTCCAGGGGTGACTGTAAATGATCTAGAAATTCAATGAATGAGAAGAGTGAAAATAAAATAGAATAAGCTCGTGGGCTACTGGAGATTTGAGATAATTCTTTGAGTCTCTAGACAGAGTAGAGCAGAGGTCGTTTCAGGAAAAGCAATTTCAGAATTCCTATCAAATCTCTTTAAAGTCAGTAAATATTTTTTAATGTTATTGGTTGATTAGCACTATAAATAACATGGAGACAAGAAATGGTTTGCTCACAGGCCACATAACATAGCATAGACATAGCATGGCCATGTGAAGAATGAGATTGATACAGTGTTGGCCTTTACCTCATAAGACTATACTGAAAAATAATTTAATGGGAAATGCTTAGGATATTTATACAGAACTTTAATAATCTAAATGATAATATTTGAGTCCTTGTTATGCCTAATGACTGCACAGAAAGCATGAAGAACCAATAATATGGTCTGATTCCTGCAAAGAGCTAACATGGTAATTTTACCACTTGATGAGAACGAGGTTGTTAATTGTCCAGTGCAAAATTAGCAAAGACCTTTATGATGCCTTGAAATGAATGGGCTCTCTAGATTCAGATAAAATGTAGAGAAGATATCTTATTAGATGAGCATTTCTTTTTTCAAAGCAAATATTACTGGCATTATGCTGATTCAAGAATTCTTACTGTTAATAAAAAGTTAATGGAGCTGACATAAGTAAGATGATCTTAAGCATGCCATACTATCTAAAATTTTTTGTTGTTGTTGTCATTGTTGCCTTCAGGAAAGTTTCTGGGTCATTGAACACTGATATCATGCCAAGTGTTTAGAAGAAAAACTTGTAAAAAAAAGAGGTGGTGGTCCAGAATACAGCCAGTAGACCTCAAGATAAATGATGAAGATATAGGAACCAAAGGATCAGAGCAAGGGCTGGGAAATTAATAATTTAAAAATGATCAGGACAGACCCAATTTTTCTTCTCAACTCTACTATTTAATAGCTTGTTTACTTGGAGAAGTTACTTAATTTCTCTGAGCTTCAGCTTCTTTATCACAAATGTAGATTATAAAAATAGTATCTACTGCAAATGTTTATGGTGATGATTAAATGAGAAAATTCAGGTAAAAAAAAAAAACACTTATCATTGTGCCAGACACACATAATTTATCAAAAAGAAATAGTTTTCTCTATTTTCATCATCATCGACACTATCAGGGACAAAATAAATGTATAGAAATTAAGATATGCAAAAGAAAAAGGAGAATAGCAAAGTCTAGTACTTTAAGAAAGGCAAGGGTCAGAAGATTCTAGAGTACAAAAACATTGAAAGGCAGTTTAGAAATCATCTAGTGGAACACCTTTGTTTTATAAATGAGCAATGCAACAGTAAGAAATGTCTCATAGTACAACTACTTTTGAAAACATTTTAATGGTTGTGTCTAAAGCTCAGGCTGGATTTACCATGTTTACATGGACAACCTAGTAATTCTATTTCTAAGTTTTTATCCAAGAGAAATAAAAACATATGTCAACACAAAGACTTACATATAAATGTTCACAGCAGCTTTATTTATAACTGCCCAAACTGGAAACAATTAAATATCCATCAACAGGACAATAGATAAATAAATTCCATACAATAAAACACATTCAACAACAAAAAATAATGCATTACTGCTGCACACAACAACATGGCTGAATCTCAAAAACATTATGCTGAAATGAAGAAACAGTACAAAATAGTACATACTGCCTGATTCTATTTACATGAAGTTCTAGAATATATAAACTAATCTACAAAGATCTAAAGCATATCAGTAGTTATCTGGGGTTTGTGGGTGGGGATAGGGGTGAAGAAAATATTTTATATCTTGATTGTGCTTGTGGTTGTACATCATATAAATCTGTCAAAATTTATTAAAACTGTATACTTTAAATCAGTGTATTTTATTATATTTTAATTATACCTAAGTAAAATTAATTTTAAAGGAGAGATATGACTTGATATCTTCTTTTTTTTCAGGGCAGAACTAGAATTCAAAGCCAGGTCTTTGTTAGCTAGTTAACTAAGCTAGCACTTAGTTAGTGATCATTAAGCTGAACTTTTTTCAGTAATTAGTGTAACATCTTGCTATGCTTGCTTTCATTCTGAGAGCTAGCCTGGTAAAATGGCATAGCCTTACTTTAGAGTAACAAAAATGTGGTTTGGTGTCATGGTTTTCCTTCTTACTAGCTGTATGGGCTTGACCAGGTTAGTAGACCTCTCTGAGCTACCTTTTACTCATCTCTCAATTGGGGATAAAACTCCTATCATAGGATTCCTATAAAGATAAAAATATAATCTAAAAAGTGACCAGAAAATGGCAGGCACTCAATAAATTGTAGCTATGGGTACTATTAATTTCTTCTAAGGAAAGTACTAGACCTGGAGCCGTGTCATAGATAATTCTTGTCTTGTGAGGTTGAGATAATGCCCAGCCTGGATTTATTCATTCATTCAAAAAATATTACTCAGCACCTATGAAGTGCTAGGCAGTGTTCTAGACTCTTATAATTCAACGAAGAACAAAAGAGTTACCTTCTAGTAGGGGGAGACAGCAAATCCATAAAGCCAATTCCTGTATAATAAGTCAGAGGGCAATCTATGCCAAAAATAAAAAAAAAAAAATAGTAGGAGGGAAAGAGATGGATTAGGAATGATAGAAAGTGCTATTTTATGCAGGGTACTTAGAAGCAGCTGATTTCTAGACATAACATTTGGACAGAAACCTGTAAACAGGGAGAGAGGGAGTTATACAATAAAATAGCTGGATGGAAAGTATTCCAGAGAGAAGAAAGAGCAGAGAAGAAAGAGCAGAGAAGAGGCCTTGATGCAAAACAATCTGCTTGGCACATTTTGGGATCAGCAAGAAGACCAGGCAATATTTGGGACAACGACAGTTATTTGTGCTGTGTGTGACAATATATGTAATTTACTGAGCATTCAGAATGTTCAACTCTATCTCTCCATTATTTGTACTTGGATTGTCCATGTAGACATAAATCTTCATATTAAATTCCTATCGCTATTGTCATGCTTCGTGGACAGCTTTGGTGCCAGAGGAAGTAGTCACTTATCTACATCTACTTCATAAATAGGAAACATTTATTAAAATAAAATAAAAATCAGTAGATACTGGTCCAAATCTGTCGCCTCTTTGAGAGAGACGTAAATCCACACACTCAGTCTAAGGATAAACAGCTGAACTCTAAGGTGCCATTATTCATCAACATGAGAAATAATGTTTCTCATTGCCACAATGCACTGAGAACAGGGAAGAAGCTGAAGGGGGTGGGGAGTCAGTTGGAAGAAGGAAGCACACAGTTTCACCACATCTCCTCATTCTGATATTCACTTGAGTCTAAAACAGTGAAAAGCATGACATCCAAAACACTCTAAAATAGTATTTAAGTTAGCTCAGACTCTAGGTCCACAGAGAACGGTGAAACAAGCCCAGTACTGTTACTGGAAGAGCAGAAGGTGAACATCAAGTTTGAAGTCAGTCATGGGCATTGTTCTCCTTTAACAAGTAACCCTAATCTTTGAACACAGTCCTAATAGCAACCAGTGCTTTCTCTTATGCCGGCAAGTCATCTGATGTTTTCTTCCAAGAGAAATCTACAGGGAAGGACAAAGACTGGCACTGCTTCCTTATCTTCTGGTACCAGCACGATCCACTTGAACGCTAATACTCTCTAGCCGCATACTGGGACAGAATACAACCTCAAGAATCCTTATGTTATTCCTAGGGAGCACCAGTCAAAAGCCAATCAGATAATGGCCCAGTGTGGTTAAGAAGTGTAGGCAGGGTGTCAGCAGGCAAACCACAAAAATCACAAAATGTCGGCATCAATGGCAAATATGAGTAAAATCAGAATCCATCAGCAAAACAATGAAGACACAGGCGGATACAGAACAGTCTTTCTTAGTGCTCAAGAAAGACTATTTTGGTTAGGATCCTTAAAGACAGAGAAAGTTCTTTTTCAATTCTATTTTTTGTACTGTAAAGCAACTTTTCACAGCTAATCTTATGTACTTCAGTAATCAGCATCTAAGCTCTGCTTTTATTAGTAGACTGAAAGCTAGTTGTGTTAACAAATACTCTAGAGAAAAAATAATTGAGAAAGAGTACAGTGAGGGACTCACTTTTCCTGTAGAAAGATCTTGAGTATTTAGTCAATTCAGCCCACAAACATCGACTAAACATTAAATAAACTGATTGCCTACTATTAAAGTACAAAAGCACTCAATTGAAATTCAAATTTAATTTTAGACAAGCATGGAAACATGACACTGTTTAGTTTCCTGAAGTTCACTGAATGTCATCTATACCTGACCCACACATGGCCTAACAAATGATGATCACAGTACTTCTCACATCTGTGGGTAAAGATCTAATAGAAACGTCTGCTGAATCTACATTGATTCATATATAAAGTTATCAAAAGCCAGAAAAGTCAGAGGAAATAGAATATGATAAAGCATTATCTAAGTTCAATTATATTGCTTCTGTAAGAAACTCAATACATAGAAAGCACTGTATTTTAAAATTTTAATTCAAAATTGAAAGTGAATGATCATAACAGTATTAATGTATAGCAATAGACACAGACTACGTGTTTTACATTTTTATAAGTACTCCCATACACCATTTATCAAAAATAGCTCATATTTGTCAGTACATTAAAGTTTCAAAATGATGTTAGAGAAATTCATTCTTTTAATTCTCATAAAAACCCTAAAAGAAAAATATTATTATCATACCAGCCATTTTCCTGAAGAAACCAAGACTTCAATATGGTAAATTATTTTCTCACGTTTCTACAGGCAAGCAGCACTGGCACCCCAAGGTTCACACAAAAGGCCTTTGATCCCAAAGTCCTTTCCAGCTTTCTCATTCTGGTTTTTCAGTAAAACCTCAAAACAATTTGACACAAATAAAATTGATAAGTGAAGACTCTTCACAATGCAAGTCATAGTTATGGTCATAATTATTAAATATAATTGTTTTATTTACGTGTGATCGAGAGAGGGAGAGAAGGAAAGATAGAGAAGCAGCCCACATGGGAGGAGAGAACTCTTTTATTTAAATCCTCATGACTTTCTTCGTATTCCCCTCAACTCTTTCTTTTCTTAAAATCACTTTTGTATCTTAGAGCCACTCATTGCCCTTGCCAAAATCCAAAGTTGGTTAGTTGGCATATTCTGGGATTCATGAAATGGTAGCCCACCACATGGAAGAGTTTCTGCTGAAACATGGGTTTCTGCTATAAATTGACTAGTACATTTTAAGACTGGTTCTCCCAAGCAATGACAATTATGCAGTCTAATTAACCATACACACTTAATGTTTTTATTAATTTCAAACATATTGTTTTTTAGGGTATATCATACACATAGGACAATATGTGAGAGGATCCTACTATATATATCATATATATATATATATATCATATATATATATATATCATATATATATGAAAGTAAAATAAATATATATATATAAAGTAAATATATATATATATCATATATATATATATATATATCATATATATATGAAAGTAAAATAAAATGTCATGTAGTAAAAAGACAGTAAGGAGGCTTCAATTACAATCCTATTCCAACCAACTGATAGTGACTATCTGGAGCACTGTTTTGTAAATTATTCTGAGGCCAAGAGCAAAACCTAAGGAAGGGAGTACAGAAATTGATTAATAATGTCTGCCATGGCTTCAAGAGTGGAGAGTAACACTTCTCATCCTGAAGGTATTATATCTTGCCAGACTAAGAAATAAAATATTAAAATGTCTTTCATTAAAAGGCAAATTCATAATTTACATGTCAGTCTATAAAGAGAATCATATACTTATTTCGAACTCCTTGAGGAAGACTTCTGAATGGTCTCTGAGCGATGGTTTTAATCAATGGTATGTTGATTAATTTTAGAGCTTGAAATAGTCTTAGTCTGACATCTGACTGGGTGTGTTTCAGTGTGTGGCACAGTAAAGCAGAGATGCTGGGGAAAAGAAAAAAGAAGAAAATATTGGACTTCAAGACTGAGCAGGAAATTTAGAAATATGCTGGCTAAATATTGGCAACCTCTTACTTGGTTGCTGACACATTAATTTCAACACATCTGGCCAGTCCAAGTGTTTAGCATGTCACTCATTCATTCCTATCTCTATCCCTGCCTTCTGTGCCTGGACAATTTCTCCATTTCACTTGTGACCCTGTTTGAATCACCAGAGATTCAGCAGGAAGTTCATACATTAATTTGTAATTACAAAACAGTTTAATTAAATGAAAATTGTAAATAACTCTATGTTTTTCCTTGTGTCATTTCATTAGGCCTATCAATTTTGGTTTACTTTCCTAAAACTACCTACATTTGCAGAGTTAGCCTTTATCTTTCTTATTGGTTTGGACAGAGAGTTGTTTATTTGTTTGTAATATCTTGACACCTAGGAAACAAGGAATATCAATGAAAAGCTCCATGAATATCCAAGCCCTTCTTTCCCTTCCAATTACCAAGAAAACGAGAGCCTCTTTCCTTCTTTTTGGCATTCAGGGATAAAAGCAAACTCTTTTTAGGAGTTGGTGTAAGGTAATAAAATCATTGAGATGTGCCTAACTTAAGTCTTAGAAGTACCACTTTGACAAAGTGAAGTTTTGGAATACATTCCCCTTCTGATCATTTCAGCTTTCAAGATTTTGGGTGCTGTAGGTAGTTATAGGACTATTCAGTAGACAGATATGATCATTCCTGTTTGTAAAATTTCTGTAAGAAAAGAAAGCAGACTAAGGCTTCCTACTATAGATTGATGATGGAAATATGTTTAACCAATAAAAATGTGAGCCACACAAAACACTGGAGTGAGGCGATAGTATGTATTTCTTGGCCAGAAAGTCACTGGGCCTTGAAATGCAAGGAGTTAAGAGGAAAATTTGCTCACTGCAGTCTCCTCCAATTAAAATCGTAGGAAAATACTCTCATTAATCACCAGCTAATTCAGATATGACTTTCTAGCCTATTGTTTGGTGTTTATAATCATATTTCTCTTTTCACCGTATAATCATCTTTTGGGTACTATAAATCTGAAAGCATGTTGGGGAGACATAATAAACCAAAGCCTGCCTTTAAAAAAGAGATCGCATGTTTTGTGGTGCAGAAAATAATGTCATTTAGTCAGGTTCATGCCCATATATACCCTCCTCGGAGCAGCCTTCCATTACTCTGTGACTTAAAATAACAACTCCATTTTCTTCTTCTGCATTATTTTTCTTCAATATGCTTAGAACTTCCTGGAATTATATTAACATATTTATGCATGGGTTTATTGTCAGCCTTCCCCAATAGAACCCAAACACCATGAAGGTAGAGATTTTATCTGTTTTGTTCCCAGGGCTAAGAAGTTCCTTGTATATAAGAAGTTCTCAATGAATATTTGCAAGATGGATGAATGAATGAATGCATGAACTATGGACAGCTTAAATAGTAGTTAAAATAGGTTCTGAAGTCAGACGTCTGGGTTTGAATTTTGCTTAGACAGATTACCGTGGGAGAATTAAAACTTAGCTAATGTCTCAGGTTTATTTCCTATATGAAAATCACAATAATACTTAGCTCATAAATTGGTTGTGCCTGATGTGCAATTAGTATTCAACAAATATCAGATATTATTACAATAGAGGCATGCACACAATACAAGGAAGCACAGAGTCAGAGAATACTCCAGCTGTGTCTTAAAGAGAGAGAAGGGTACAACCCATAGAGGGAACAATATAGACAAAATTACATGGACATAAAACAATTCAATGCTTTTTAAGAGCATTTGAATGCAATACAGAGTGCCCAATTATTCAGAGCTGTCCCAGAGCAATATCAAAATTCTGACAGCATCAGAGCCTCATAACATACTTTCATCAATCACAAAAAGAAAATTCCAACTTTTCAACAATAGAATTCAGCAATATTTAATAGATTGGGAAGCTCTAGAAGAGTCTGTTCTATAGCTAAATTCATATTTGTTCTTAAGACTTAAAACGATGAGGTGATGGAGGTTGGTAAAAGAGAAAGAATTTGAGCCTGTCCCACTGACTAGAGGCCCATTAAGTTTGCTTGAGTCTCCCCACTCTAGGCTCTACACATCTGAAGAATGGGAGTTACAAAAAGCAATGATAATTGAGAGTCATCTAGAATTCCCTCCTGCCTGTTCTTGACCTGCTTGCCCTCTGAACTGTCTTCAGCTAACTGAAGTGTTTCAGTTTCAATCTCTACTTCTTGCTTCTCTGACCACTGGAGTTTGAGCCTCCTTTGTTTTAAGGGAATCTTGGCTTAGTCCTTTGGCTTCCAAGATCCATTACTACATTGAGCAGAAGCATCTTGCTGGAACCTGAGACTTGAGACTCCAGTCTCTACCTTCATCTATGCAGTCTACATCCAAACTACATCCAAACTGCCCCAGACATTATCTTTCAACCTCACCATCAATGAAGAATGTAGAGTGAAGGACATAGGTTCAATTTTAGTTATACCTCTTATAATTATATTCTAAGACCAAATGAGATTTTTCTAGTTAAGGACTACCCAACAGGCAATACAAGAGAGACCAAGACCTGAAACTATTCCCTACCTTGGAGTGTGGCAGGGGCAGGTACTGAGGCCCAAGAAGAGGAGCTCTAATTGCCTATGTTTAAATAAAGTCTAGTTGGGCAGGTAGAATATGGTACCTTGAAGAACCGCAGCAGGAAGCAGGAAAAGCCCAAGGCATCAGTTGCTATTGGAGGACTTTAAAACTGAGTCAGAGGGGCCCTAGAAGGTTGGGTAGCCTGGGATAAAGGGGACCTGAGACACAGTACTGCTCAGATTGTGGGCCAAGCTGGAGAAATAGAAACGTGGATCAGTAGGTAATAGAACTCCAGCTTTCTGGTAACATGAATTTTTTTTTTTTCCTTGTGGGATTAGAAGCATTGTAGGGCACTAGTTTAAGGCACCATGTAACCAAAGAAAGGACTTCAGCACAGGAGGTAGTGTTAAAGTTTCTTTGCAGGATTGAAACATGTTGGTAATACACGGATGATAACCTTGATTCCTCCAGGTCATCTGCTCTGCTTCTTGGCTGTGGTTTCTAATCCCTCTGTCTCCATTTCCTTATCTATAAAGTAGATTCAAAATATTTTCTGAGTTTTAAAAGTATAAATGATATTCATGTAAAATATTATAACAATGCCTGGATTATATAAGTACTCAATAATTATTTCTTCTCTTTATTATGTTTGCAAGCAATAGTTTATAAGATATATATTATTAATTAATATTAATCAGCCATTACTTTTTGCCAGCCATTCTTCCAAGTGCTGCATACAAATTACTTTATTAAATCCCTAAACAACTTTATGATGTCTGTACTATTATCACCTCCACTATGTTGATAAATGTACATTGAGTGAAAGGTACTTTGAGTGAAAGTGACTAGTAGTCTCAGGTCACACCGTTAGCAAAAGGCAAGCTAGGATGCAAACCCAGACAACCTAATTCCAGAGCCTGTACTCTAAACACTCTGCTTTCTCTGCTGCCTTTCTAAACAAAAAGCATAGAATTTCCCTATGGGAGTTAAGCTATAAAATCAGCACAGAGATATGCAGAATCTTTCCAAGGAGTCTAAATGGCTATCTAGATAGAGTAGGCCTTCCCTACTAATGTGATGATCTTAAAAGGGGAGTTGGTAAACCATGGAACACAGAAAAATGAAGGTCCCAGAGACAAAGATTAGCAGTGTGTATACAGTCCTAACCAGGGGAAAGGGTCCTTTGGTTACCAAACAAAAGAAATAAAATAGTCTAGGCAATACCCTATCAAAGAAAAAAAGGTCTCTCAGCGGTCGTAGTTGAGGTATATTTCTTATGATTGCTCAATTCTCTTTGCTCTGATGTGATGCTCACCAAGCAAATATTTGATTAGTTTGCCTATAGGGAGAAAATGTGTCACTCTGAGGATTCTAATATTTGGGTTAACTATAAAAAGTAGTATTCTAGCTTAAACCTCGTCTTTCTGTATTTATTTTGTGTATTCTTCCCCTAAAAGCCTTCTCTACTCACACACAACACAAAATCAGGTCTTTCGAGTGGAAGGCCTGACATATTCAAGAACACAGAGAATTCACTGAGGTGAAGGCCATTTCACAAGGGCTCTTACAGCCGGATGGTCAACCCTCCCTGGTAAAATACCTTCATCCCCAACAACCATCTTTGCGACTTCATCATGGTTCAAGGCAGGACCAAGTCAGCCACAAGATCATTAATGCTGAATCTTGATATTAACCTAGGACACTTTAAATTCCTAAAATAGTCTGTTCTAAGATTAGGGTTGGTGAGACTAAGCCTATACATGGGTATTTGTGGCTTCAAAAATTAACTGTGACTGCAAATAAGGAGTTAGAAATTAAAATTAGAGAGGACCAGATCCCTACTAACTGAGTGGCATTGAGAAAGTCATTTAATTGCTCTGAGCCTTAATCTTCTCTTAGAGAGCATTTTAAATGAAATATCTATTTCACTCATCTATTGGGCACTATAAGAATCAAAGTCCATGTGAAATTGTTTTGTAAATTGTATGTAAATAAATAAAGCTAAAGATTGCTAATGTGGACCTTGAGTATATGATGTCTCTCATTTAGGCAGCACTTATATGTTCTAGGCTTATTTTGTATATTAACTTATTTTATGCTCACAATAACTCTGTAGTAAATGCTGTAATGTGTCACCTGCATGACAGACAGGCAACCAAGAAATTATTCCCTAGCTACCAAGACAGTGTTGGCAACTGACTGCTTGGAGACATGACACTTTCAAGAAATTGCTTGCAGCCAAAGAAACTGCCTCAGCAAAGGTGATGACACCTCACTGGGTATAGCCCACTTCCAATCACTAGTTTTGTGGTGAGAGGGGACAAAGAATTAATCCCCTTTGCTTTAACATAAGACTACTCTGGAAGACCATCCAACTCTACAACTCCCCATAAGAAGAGCTGAGTCCTCAGCTGTACTTGCATCACAGGGCAACTTTTCCCTCTGTTCCATCCTGCCCACTCTCACTCCCTTACAATGCTGTTCCTTAGAGTCTCCCCAGTGGACCATTTGTACTCTGCCTCAGAGTCTGTTGAGGTGAGGGGCGCCAAACTTAAGACAGAAATTATGCATTAGTAGTAGGAGGAGGAGGAGGAGGAAGGGGAGGAGAAGAAGGAGGAGAAGCAGGAGGAGGTGAGGTGAAGTAATTCTCTCAAGTTCACACACCTAATAAGTAGCAGAGCCAAGATTTGAAACCAGGCCATCTAGAAAATGTTCTTACCAGTAACATTTGGCACAGGAATTTCTTTATGTGAATGAGCTGTTTGTGTTTGACATGTACTTTGATTAATAGTTGGGTTAACCTGAGCCTGAGGACCTAGATGTTGCTTGCTGCCACAACTTCAGAGGAAGGATAAAGCTACTCTGAAAAAAAGTAGTGAGATATATTTGAAGGTGGGTATTTAGAGACTAACCCAGGATGTAGGAGATAAGAAATAGGAAGAGTAGAGGGTGAAATGAAGCAATTTGATTGGAAGGATGCTGTGGGCTGTGTGATGTGATTCCTCCTTGTGACATGCCTACCCTCAAATATCTTCTGTAAAATCTAACCAACTCAGGAAATGGCTGGTGGATGGTTCATAACAAAGTACCACAAACCAAGTGGCTAAAAAAACAGAAATTTATTGCCACAATTCTGGAGGCTAGATGTCCGAGAGTAAGGTGTTAGCAGGATTGGTTCCTTCTGAGGACAATGAGAAAAGGATCTGTTCCACACGTCTTCCCTAACTTCTGGTAGTTTGCTGGAAATCTTTTGTGTCGAAGCAACACCCTAATCTCTTCCTTCATCTTCACAAAATGTTTTCTCTGTGTCTGTATCTGTGTTTAAATGTCCTCTTTTTTATAAAAACACCAGTAATTACTGGATTAGGAATCCACCCATCTCTGTATGACCTCATCTTAATTTAACTTCACTTGCAACAACTCTATGTCCAAATAGGATCACATTTGAGGCATCGGGAGTCAAGACTTCAACATATGAATTTTTGTAGTACACAATTCAACCTATAACTGGTGTAGACTGGCTTTCTAGTGAAAACCTGTGAAGGGTTTGACTTTGATATCTGGATTGACATAGAAGTACATAGAAACTATGAGATGTGGACAATAAGACTGTGAGAAAAAAATTTTGGAGTGGCCTAGTGCTTTTTCATTCTGAAGCATTGAGATTAGAGACAAGCCTGCCCATGTTTCAAGGACTGGCAGACCCAGTTAAAATTGGTGCGACAGTGTTTTGAAATGAAGTAATTTCAAGAGTTACTATCAATTGCATTCCTTCCCACTATGACCTTCAGACTTTATAGAACCAACTCTATCCTCCCAACCCACCAAGATCACCTACTCTTATAAATTTCCAGATCCATTAAGAAAGTATGTCTTCTACTTATTTTATATCTTCAACATGTCTAGTACACAGAGAAGCAACTTAGTAGAGACTGATTGCTAGAAGATTTTTGTGAGGGAGTTCATACAGTCTAGGTACTATGATGATGTAGCACTGCTATGTCTAGATTGATACATATCTTTTTTCCTGGTGTCTGACTTAAAGAAAAGGTACGAAAGTACAGTGTTCCATAGTATAGAAATTTTCTACTCAAATGATTTGAGCTATAAATCCAGCCCTGTTACTTACTAGCTGTATGACTTTGGGCAATTTACTTAATCTTTCTGTGCTTTAGTTCCCTTATCTGTAAAATGGGGATAATAACAGATTTCATCTCAATGGGCTTTTGTGAAGACTAAATGAGTTAAACCAAGTAAAACAAAGTATTGGCTCTCACGTGGTAAGCTCTCAATAAATGGCAGCTATTATAATATCACAATAGCAACTGTCTTTTGCATTATCAAGATGTGATATATTTGGAACAGTTACAAGATATAGGCAAAATAAGTATATCGCTTAAAATCAAGTAGAACAGAGGAAATAGTTTGCTTTGTAAGACCCATTATAAGCGTTGAGTGAAGCTTTAATCATTGGTCAGGGGCCAGACACTGTTCACTAGATACTTGGACCAATGTGCATATTAAAGATAAAAACTTCCTTAGCCCAGCACCTACAGCTAAGGTAACTACATAATCAAAAATGAGAATTCTTGGCTCAAACTCTATTTAAAATAATCTAATCATATGTTTAGTCCATTAACATCATCAGACAATTTGATGGCTTACAAATATAAATACTAAGCCAAGATGCAATTTCAGTGTAATCATCAACTTTTTCTCATTTCAAAAAATATCTTGGGGAAAAACAAGAATGGCACCTCATAGAGCTGTTATGAAAAAAATTGTAATGTTAGTGAGGTTTCTACTAGACAATAAAAGACAAAGATTTGATTTATTCACTAAGTGTGGCTCTTTCAAAAAAAAAAAAAAAAACTCCAGAAGGGTGGCTTCCCCAGGAGGTTGGCCACATTGCCTGTGCTGGGACTGCAGTGATGGCCCCCAACAATCCAAACATCTGTGGGTTTCCCCAAGAGCTTTCTGCCATTGGCCAGTCTTTTTGAAAGCCATTTAAGAACAATAAGGAAACTGAAGCTTAGAAAAATAGCCTGTCAAGTGTAAGTTTCCAGCCAGGATCAAACACGACCAGCAACACAAATAGAAAAACCAACTGTAGAAAAAAGAAAACAAATCATTTTTGACCTTCTAGTACTTGTCATGGAGCTGTACCAGATGCCTTCTTGAAACACTTCTGTCTTGCTCTAAGATCTATGATGAAATTTGCTGTGTCAGGAAGGCACCTTTTTATGGGCTGTGTGCTGGACAATACTGTTGTGCTTTAAAAACAGTGTACATCTTAAAAATGTTTTACGATTGAGAAGGATTCTGGCGTGGTAGCAGCAGTGACATAGTTTTTTTTTTTAATTTTTCCAAATCCCCACATAATAACAAGTAGAACCATTAGGTAGCAAAACCTAAAACATTTACAATAACGTTAAGTGACAAGATATCTTCAGAAAACCCAAAATGCAAGCAAATGAGAACAAGCCACCAAAATACACACCTGTGTATTTTTGCCACTTGTGTGGGTGAAAGCAGAAGAAAGCATTAGAGCTGCTGATGAACCTGAGAACAAAGTAGAAAAAATAGCCAATGGATATTTTTTGGAAAGTGCAAAAGACTAATTTGAAAATAGCAGCAGAAACTGAGATTTTTCTTCCACTCCAGTAGCAGATGAATATAAGAGGCCTACAGTGAGGGCAGAAGGGATTAGAACAGTTTGGTACCAATGAATTCATGAAACTGACCAGCCAGGATTCCTTTCCAGAATAGAGCTTGGCCCCAACTTTCTGAGAGTGGATTCAGAACTGATCAAAAAAAAAAAAAAAAGACAATAGAGACAAAGGAAAGAGAAATCCACAGCCAAAAAATGTCAAAACAGAAGCAGTTAACATTTTAAACTTCACAGAAACAAAAGATGGAGCTCTGTGAAGTTATCAAAGCTACCTTAAACCATATCTCCTTCTAAAAATTCAGAGAAACTATTCTCACATAGAAATGAGCAACGAATCAGTTACTATATGAATAAAAGGGAATAAATAGGAGAATGATATCACTTCAGATAATGAAATACCATAAAAAAATGTGCTCACAGAATACATCAAGATTATAACCTTTAATTTTACACTAATAAAAAAGGTGTTAATAAAAAATAATCAAAAAGATATTAAGAACTTCTGGTCAAGATGGTGTACAAAGTAGGTGCTGTGCTCACCTGCTCTCATGATCACATCAAAATTACAGCAAAACTACAGAACAATCATCATTGGGAGTCACCTGAGGTCTGACTGAGCAGAAGTTCTACAACTGGAGACATACATAAAAGGCCACCTCGAGACTGTTATGAGGGGTCAGACACGTGAAACAGGCTGGTCTCACAACTGCATGTGGTGGTTGAGAATCAGGAGGGTTATCTGGGCTGCAGAGATCTCCCCAGGGAAGTGAAGGGTCCCGGCTCTACACTGGATGCCCCAGTCCAAGGTTCCAGTACCGGGAAGAGAAGTCCCCATAATCTCTGTTTGTGAAAACCAGCAGAGATTGTGGTCAAGTGAGATGGAGGGCTGCGGGAGTCACAAACATTCCTCTTAAAGGGCCCATGCATGAATTTACTTGGTGATGGACTCTCTCACTCTGAGCTCCAGCATTGAAGCAGCTGCTCGAGAAGTACCAGGGACATATGAGGAGGAACTAAGTTGTCTGGCTTCAGGGCAAGGACTGGAAGGGAGGCATTCTCACCGACTAAAGTGCTGAAAGAATCCATTCCTTTGTTGGGCCCTCCCCTCTTCCAGCATAAGAACTCAAATGATCACCATATCTGAATTTCCATCAACCTGGCTAACATAGATCACCCCACCCTGGTGATTTCCTGAGACTTTGCCCCTCCTAATTTGTGGGCCCACTCAAACTGCCTCAAGTGGTTTCTTCTATACAAATGACCTGTCTTGGCTTATGCTCTGAGCTTTTCTAAAACCTCTCAAAGGCTCACAAAACACAAAGAAGCAGCACCTGGCCTCTCTATGCCCTCTGGTTGAACAGCCCCACTCCTGACACTTGCAGCAGCTGGCCTCAGTTCCTCATTCGGCCTCTTGAGGCACCTCTAAGCCCAGTATGGGTGGTGGCCATCTGCAGATTGCTTGTGACTCTTGCCTGGGGGACTCGGAAGTGCACAGGCTGAAGTTGGCCTGCAGCTGGACTCCTCCCAAGAGACCCTTGGGTGAGCACACCCAGTGGCTTGCCTCAACCAGAGCGGTAGCCACAGCACCATTCAGGGCTGCATCTGAGGAGGACACACCCAAAGGGCAGATTTGGCAGGCATCAGAACCTTGCTAAAATGAATCTTGCTTTATGGGATCAGCCCCTCACCAGCCAATCTTCACAACCAATCAGCCCAAGAGTCAAGCACTCCCATCAATGTGCAACTACAACAAGGCTCAACTACAACAGGAAGGCACACATAACCCACACAAGGGATATACCTTGAGCACCTGCCTCATGTTACCAGGGAAGACTATGTCTTTGGGACCCACAGGACACTTACTACATAAAGACACTCTACTAAGAACAGGAGACTTAGGTGTCCTACCTAATACATAGAAACAAACACTGGGAGGCAGCCAAAATGGGGAGACAAAGAAACATGTCCCACATGAAAGAACAGAACAAAGCTTTAGAAAAAGAACTAAACAAGATGGAGGCAAGCAATCTATCAGATGCAGAGTTCAAAACACTGGTTATAAGGATGTTCTATTAACTTGGGGGAGGAGTAGAGGAACTCAGAGAGAACTTTAACAAAGAAAAGAAAACACAAAAATGGAGATAGAAAATACTAAAAAAAAAAAAAGTCAGAAATGAAGAATATAGTAACTGAAATGAAGAATACATTAGAAGAAATGAATGGATTAGATGAAGCAGAGGATCGAATCAGCAGTTTAGAAGATTAGGTAGCAGAAGACACCCAATCAGAAGAGCAACAAGAAAAAAAAAATTTAAATGAGGATATTTTAAGAGGCTTCTGGAACATTAAGTGTACCAACATTCACATCATAAGAGTATTAGAAGGAGAAAAGAGAGAATGAGTAATTGAAAACCTATTTGAAAAAATAATGACAGAAAACCACTTCCTTAATCCAGTGAAAAACATAAACATACAATGCCAGGGAGCTCAGAGAGTCCCAAAAAAGATGAACTCAACGAGGTGCACACCAAGACACATTATAATTAAAATGCCAAAGGTTAAAGACAAGGAGAGAATCTTAAAATCAGCGAGAGAAAACAACTAGTTACCTGCAAGATAGCTCCCACAAGACTGCTAGCTGCTTTCTCAGCAGAAAGCACCAGTATGGATTGGCACGAAATATTCAAAATGATGAAAAGCAAGAACCTACAACCAACATTACTCTACTCTACATTACTCTACTCTACATTACTATTATTAAAGGACAGATAAAGAGCTCCCCAGATAAGATAAAGCTAAAAGGGTTTATCACCAACAAGACAGTATTACAAGAAATGCTGGTGAGACTTCTTCAAGAAGAAGAAAAAATATGTATCAAAAATATGAATAATAAAATGGTAATAACTACATATCTATTAACAAGTATTTCAAAGGAAAAAGAGTTAATATTCCAATCAAAAGATAAGGTGATTGAATGGATAAGAAAGCAAGACCCTTACATATGCTGCCTACAAGAGATGTACTTCACTTCAAATCAAAAGACACACACAGACTAAAAGTAAAGGGATGGAAAAAGATTATTTCATGAAAATAAAAAAAAAAAATCTAGGGTGAAAATACTTATACCAGACAAAATAGACTTTAACACAAAGTCTATAAGAAGAAACAAAGAAGGACTCAGTAAGCCCACTTCTGGGTATTTATCCAAAGAAATTTAAAACACTATTTTGGAAGCACAAGTGCATTCATATGTTCACCGTAGCATTATTTACAATAGCCAAGATATGGAGGCAACCTGGGTGTCCATCAGTGGATGAATGGATATAGAAGTGGTACACATATACAATGGACTATTACTCAGCCATAAAAACAAACAAACAAACAAACAAACAAATAAATAAATAAATAAATAAAAGAATGAAATCTTATCATATGCAACAACATCGTTAGACCTAGAGGATATTGTGCTAAGTGAAGTCAGACAGTGAAAGACAAATGCCATATAATTTCACTTGCATGTGGAATCTAAAGAACAAAATGAACAAATAAAACAGAAACAAACTCATAGATACAGAGGACATTTTGAAGGTTTCTAGATGGATTGGGGATTGGAGGAGTGAGAAACAGAATAAAATTAAGAAGTATAAATTTGTAGTTATAAAACAGTCATGGAGATGTAAAGTATAGCATAAGGAATATATTCAATAATATTCTAATAACTGTACAATGTCAGATGGGTACTAGATTTATTGGGGTGATCACTTCGTTAGTTATATAAATGTCTAATCACTATGTTATACACCAAAATTAATATAATAATGCATGTCAATTATAACTAAAAAATAAAAATATTATAAAAAAGATTTTAAAATATTTTTAAATCAAACTTTATTTTAAACAAAGAAATTAAATGATAGAACTCAGAGCATTAAAAATAATTTTAGAAATTAAGTCTTTATTAGAAAGACCACAAGAGAATAAACATACAAAAAATATCTTAAGAGAAACAGAGGTTGAAAAAATAAAAATTTTAAAAATAAAAACGTTAAAAGAGATAGAAACAACTCAAGAGAACTGACAAATTAAAGGCAGAGAAGAACCAACATATAGATAATAGAAAGTCCTCAAAATGAAATCAAAATGAGAGAACAAAACACATACTAAAAAACATAATTGAAGAAAATTTTTCTGAAATTAAAAAATGAATTTAAATTACATATTGAAACAGTATCCCACGTATCTGAGACTATCCATCCAGAACAATCAACACCAATACATAATTTAGTAAAATTATTGGACTTTAAAGGAAAAGGGGTAAAATCCTTTAGGCATCTAGGCAAAAGGAACATACAGTTTATATAACAAGCACAATTAGATTATCATCAAACTTGTCAACACTTTATGCCAGACAAAAATAGAGTAACATATTTAAGGCACTCAAAGAAAACAAATGCAAAACAAGGATCTTATATTTGGCAAAACTGATCTTAGGTATAAAAAGCAGAGACTAATGTTTATCAACATGCAAGAACTCGGGGAAAATTGCTCTCATTTTCTCTCTAAGGAGTCTACTAGAGAACAAACTTTAGACATCCAAAATGACTGGAGAGACATTGACATAAGGTCTGCTCATGAGCATTAAACAAATAATTATGTGTAGAACTAAGACTAAATCATGACTAAAAGGGAGAGTATGGTATCTAATGGCTATCTGACAATGTAGATACAGTACAACTATTAAAATAGAGGAGAAAATGAGAGACCATGCAAAAAAATTAGTTGTACTCAGTTAATGTACTTGCATTTTTCTGAGCCTGCGACACACATAATATGAGATAATGTAAACACTAATTATGGGATATTTGAATTCTATTTTACCCTCTGTCCTGGAGAAAGAGAATTTTGCAGTGTGGGAAACTAAATATGGAAAGGGTTAAATTAAAAGCCTATAGTCCTGAATTCAAATTGAGGTTTTTCTAAATCTTCCTTCCTTCCTTCCTTCCTTCCTTCCTTCCTTCCTTCTTTCCTTCCTTTCTTCCTTTCTTTCATTTTAAAGTATTAAGACTGTAAAATCCCTGGAAATTATCTAGATCCAACCCATTCATTATGAACATAGGAAAATAGAGGTTAAGAATAATTAATTGGCTTACAGATGGTTATTATTAGAGATTAGAACTCAGAGCCTATGGCTCCCAGCCCAACCCCCTCTAGCACATTGCTACTCAGAATGTATTCTTTGGACCAGCAGCATCAGCAACCTGTGAGAACTTGATAGGCCTGAAGATTCTCAAACCCTAAACCATACTGAATGAAAATCTGAATTCTAACAAGATCTTCAGTTAACTCTTATGTGTATTAAAGTTGGAGAAGCTCTAGGTTTCTTAATAAATAGTTAATGGATGAAAACCTAAAATAACTTGTTTCCTTAAGAGAATATTCCTTTGGCTATCTTAGCACTGAAACCATTTTTTTTCTACATACCTCTTACTAATTCATTTTTAAAAATATCTCTTGAGTATTTCCTCTGACTGAGGTGTTGAAGAAACATCAAGAGCAGGTCCTTGCCCTCCTGGAGCTCCAAAATGAAGTCAAAGGACCTTCCTCTTTTCCCAAATCCTCCTCTCTTTTTATTTATTAAAATTATTGGGATGACATTGATTAATAAAATCAAATGTTTCAAGTGTACAATTCAACAATATGTCATATATGTGTGTATGTATGTATATATATATATATATATATATATATATATATATATACGTATATATATATTGCACACACACACACATATATATATTGCATTGTGTGTTCACTACCCAAAGTCGGATTTCCTTCCATAACCAAATATTTCACCCATTTTACTTCTATCTACCTCCCCTTTTTCTATGTACTCTCTCTGCTTTTGCTTTCCCAACCTCCTCCCTCTCTCAGTCATAATGATTTCATGACTAAAATCTAATTTCGGAAGTTGTTGGTTTAAGAGCAAAGTATTTTATTCATTTAAAATTCCAATTTCAGAACAGTGATTTCAGATGTTGGAAAAATTTTATTTGGTTCACTTCCAAGCAGCTTACATTATAATATCAACGTGACCCTAAAAATGTGTATAAAGACTAAAGTACTATGAAAACTTTGAGAGGAAGTTCCATATGAATATAGTACAGGTTAGTCATACTCTTTATTTTGTGCTTTTGTTTTTTTTCTAATACAGTCTTTTCTTTAAGAATAGCTGAGTTACTGGAACAAAAATATAATAAGATTGTATTTTTCTTCCTCAAATATTTAGAGCTAGTACATCTACATCTATAATAAAACATTTCTTTTTTTCAGTGAGAAGCAAAGAGAAAATATTCAATGTCAACAGATTAATTTAAGAACTTAGTATGAAAGAGAGAAAAACAGAAATCCAATAAATTAACTATTTTCTGATGAATAATATGTAGAATGAAGTTTTATATTAAACAATTGGATCACAAGTAATGATTATACGATGCTACTTAATTACTTTGAGGCTTATATGTCTGGCATTTTAAGTTCCAGTGATAGTATTCTCTCGCTCTCTGTCTCTCTGTCTCTCTCTGTCTCTCTCTCTTCACACTCCCTTACAGTCCTGAAAAGCTTTGAGCTTATTTCATTTTTCTTTTCTTTCCTTGTCTTCTCGCTCTTGAAAGATATTCCATAATGACTCCACTTTTCAAAATCAAGACTGCTTGAACTTAAGCTCAGAGTAATGAAATGTCAATCTTTCATACAATGGCAACTACATCCTCTTTTTGCTTTCTTGGTGTAGTCAGAATAGCAACTGCCCAGCGTGAACAATAGGACTACTTTTCAGTTCTAAGGGTTTGGCTGCTGCTGAACAGCAGTGCATAGAAATAATCCTTGGCAATCCCATGGGTGACATTTCTCATTCCTTATCACCCATGCTGCACACAGCCGGAACTTGATAAGACACCCAGAAAGAAGATAATGGCTGCTATCAAGCTGTCTAGGTAGAAATAATAATAATAATCTGTTTATGGAAAAGCAGCTGTCCTATTGTTTTGGATTTCATGAAATCCCAGAGTCAGATCCTCTCTCCCATGCCAGCTCCAACCCCATTCCTCATGCCAATCCAATCACTTTGGAGTTTTAATGATAGGCATTTTTTTTTTCATGATCTTTTGATACAACAGACAAGGATGCATGTAAATATCCTATAATCATATTCAGTCTCAGGATGTATTTAAAGACTAGAGCAGAGGCATTTTATAGAAAGATTTGTGGGCTGGGAGGACTTTGTAGTGAATATGGGAAAGCCTCGTATCCCTTTTAAAAATATGTACAAAACACAGAATTACTGCAAATGAACAATCCAGTGATTATTTCAGTCTAAAATCTTAACCCACAAAATTTCAAAATAGATCTCAATTCCTCAAAATGAAATTTTAAAGAATCATAATGTTGTGGTTGCCAACTATGTAATAGGTTGTGGCATCTATGTTCACTGCTTGTCTTTTGTCCCACATAGAGCAACAGCCCAAGGCTTAGAAGCATCCTGACTATAATGTCATTGTTTTCTTCCCTTTGAGCCAGATTGCTCCACACTGAGCCAGATTGCTGGCGAGGACTGAATAGGTGGTCGCTTTATTTCCCAGTGTTCTGATAGAGTATTGCCTCTATCATAGTCATCTTCATGTAAGGTTGTCCGTGGATGCTATATTCCTTTATTTATCTGTCTCCCTATGTCTAGTGAAAGAACTAAGCAGTCATGCCCTTCAAGATGAAACAACACAATGGAATAAAACTAAGTATATCAGTTCTTTTTTTTTTCCTCCCTCCTTGTGATATTAAGACATGGACAATGTCTGCATTTCCATTTTTAAGGCTGTAGGTACTTTCATCCCACCATTATGGTGAGCAGGGCGATAGGGTTACCTTTGTCTCTCTTTCATGAGGTTTTCATATCATCATCATCTATAATTTACTCAGGCTAAACTCACTTTTTCCCTGTATATCCTTTTAGTAAAGCATGGTAATACCATGGAGAACAAAGGGGACAAAGATATGGACAGGGCAAGTGGAGAAGTAATCTTGAAAAATTTCCCACACTGCTGAGTTCCTCTGCTGGAAGTCTCTGCCTCTGAATAATTCCAGATCTCTTTCTACCCAACAAGCATACATGCCAACTGAATTTCTCTCTCTCTCTCTCTCTCTCTCTCTGTCTTTGTCTCATCTCATATCACGTTTCACAAAGGCATAGCTTAAGTACTACTTTCTTCTTGGGGCCTCCCTCTACTTTCTCCCACTTTCTCCTGCTCTCCAACAAAATCAGTTAATCATGATATTTTTTACATAGCTGTGCTATAGCCTTTTTCATTCTGTATCGCATGCCTTTCTCACAACCAGAATGTGAATTCCAAGAAATTAAGTAAATGCCTTTTTATTTTTTATTAACCTTTAGGAAGGTAATTCTTCAAAATGAATAAGGGAATGGGTTTTGTATCCAACAAATCTGGATGTGAATCCTAGTTCTGGCATTAATTGCCATCTGTCCTTGAGTCCTAGGATTAAAATTTACTAAAAAGTAATATGGATACTGGAGTGCACCAAAGAGTTTCAGAAGGAGTTTAATCTATGTTTTTCAGACTAGAGTAAGTCCTTTGACTGCATTGATCACGAAAAGCTATGAGTTGCTCTTAAAGAAATAAATGTGACTCAGCACTTTGATGTTCCTGATAAGTAACCTGTATTGTGGTCCAGAAGCCATTGTCAGACAGAATACGAAGAGTGTCAGACAAGGGTGCATTTTATCCCCCTATTCATATAAACGCATCATATGAGAAACTGGGCTAGACTCAGAGGAAGGAGGAGTAAAAATTAGTGGAAAAAATATTAATAAATTGAGATACACAGATGACATCATCTTACTGGCAGAAAGTATCAATGATTTGAAATGAATTCTGATGAAAGTAAAAGAAGAAAGTGCTAAAGCAGGACTATATTTTAACATCAAAGAGACAAAAATCATGACTAAAAAAGAAATTCACAATTTTAACATAGACAATAAAGATATCAAAATTGTTAAAGATTTTGCTTACCTTAGTTGAGTCATCAATTCAAATGCAGACTGCAGCCAAAATATAAAGAGAAGGCTAAGACTCAGAAGGACAGCAGTGGAAGAATTAGGAAAGATCATGAAAAATAAAGATGTACCATTAGTGATCAAGGCTAAGATCATTCACATCCTTATATTCCCAAGAACTATTACAGATACAAAAGCTGGATACAAAAGCTGACTGAGAGGGGGAAAAAATGATTCATTTGTAATATGGTGTTGGAGGAGAGCTCTGTGTATACCCTGGACCACCAGAAAGACAAATCAGTTGCTCCTAGAGCAAATTAAGCCTGAAAAATCACTGGAAGCAAACTGACAAAATGAGAAGGCAGGTTTCTTTGGATAAGACCATAATGCTGGGAAAAATAGAAAGCACCAGGAAAAAAAAGAGAAAGACCAAATATGAGATGGATTGATGTCATTTAAAAAGCCATAGGCCTGAATCTACAGGAGCTGAGCATTGTTTTTGAGGACAGGACATTGTGGACATTACTGATAGGATTGGCAGGAATCAGAGCCAACTCAATGGCATGTAAAATGAGGCTATTTCATAGTTTTTTAAAAGAATTAAGTGAATTAAAGTATGTGTATATAAAATTTTTAACAAAATACTGATCTGCAAACAGCACTCAATAAATAGTTACGATTACTATAATAGTAATTATTTCAGTGTCCACAGCCACCCCACAAAAGACTATTAATAAATATATATTAAAGAGTAAGTTAAAAAAAGACATGAACCAAACACACACCCACACACACAGTACCTATACACATACTACCATCCTCTCACTATAAATTCCATTGCACCTTGATCATCTGAGCTCTCAAAATGGGCCACAAAACAAATCTCAACAAATTTAAGAAGACTGAAATCATATCAAGTGTCTTATCTGACAACAATGTTATTGAAACTAAAAATCAATTATGAGAAAAAAACTGGAAAATACACAAACACATGGAGGCTAAATAACATGCTACTAAACAATGACTCGGTTAACAATGAGATCAAGAAAAAAAATAAAAAATACCTAAAGGCAAATAAAAATAAAATACAACAACTCAAAATCTATGGGACACATCAAAAGCAGTCTTAAGAGGAAAATTAATAGCAATACAGGCCTACCTTAAGAAACAAGAAGAATCTCAAAAACAATCTAATCTTATATATAAAAGAACTAGAAAATAACAGCAAAAAAAGAAGAAACCAAAGTAAAAAAAAAAAAGAAAATAATAAAGATCAGAGGAGAAATAAATGAAACAGAGTCTAGAAAAACAACACAAAAGATCAATGAAACCAAGAGCTGGTTCTTTGAAAGGATAAACAAAATTGATAAACCTTTAATCAGATTTATAAAGAAAAACAAAGGAGCTATATGAAGAAAATTAATAATGAGGGAAAAGCAACTATGGACCCCACAGAAATTCAAAGTATTATAAGAAAATACTGCAAGCAATTATATGCCAACAAATTAGACAATCTGAAGGAAATGGATAAATTTCCAAAAACATACACTCTTCCAAGACTGAATCAAGAAAAAACAGACAATCTGAACCAACCACTTACCATGAACAAAATTGAATCAGTAATTTTAAAACTTCCAAAAAACAAAAGTCCTGTACCGGATGGCTTTATAGTTGAATTTTACCAAACATTCAAAGAACTAACACCTATTCTCAAACTATTCCAAAAATTTCAAGAGGAAGGAGGGCTCTCTAATTCTTTTTATGAAGCCACCATTACTCTGATTCCAAAATCAGACAGAGATTACAAAAAGAGAAAATTATATGCAGTTATTCCTGATGAATATTGATGCAAAAATCCTCAACAAAATAGTAGCAATTCAGTAATACATTAAAAATATGATACACCATGATCCAGTTGGATTTATTCCTGGGATGCAAAGTTGGTTTAATTCTCACAAATCAATTACCATAATTCATCACATTAACAAATTGAAAAATAAAAATTTTATAATCATATCAATAGATGCAGAAATTAAAATGGCCATACTACCCAAAGCAATCTATAGGTTTAATGCAATCCCCATCAAAATACCAATGGCATTTTTCAGAGAACTAGAACAAATAATCCAAAAATTTATATGGAACCATAAAAGATTCAAAATAACTATGGCACTCTTGAGAAAGAAGAACAAAGTAGGAGGTATCACAGTACCTGATATCAAACAATACTACAAGGCTATAATAATCAAAACAGCATGATACTGGCATAAAAACAGACATATAGATCAATGGAACAGAAGAGAGAGCCCAGAAACAAATGCACGCTTATATGATCATTTAATGGTGTTGGAAAATGGGATAAACATATGCAAAAAAATAAAATTGGACACCTCCTCACACCATAAACAAAAATAAACTCAAAATGGATTAAAAATTTAAATGTAAGAACCGAAACCATAAAACTCCTAGAAAAAAACATAGGCAGTAAACTCTCTGATATTTCTATTAATAATGCTTTTTCTGATATATTTCTTCAGCCAAGGAAAACAGAAGAAAAAATAAACAAATAGGAATACATCGGACTAAAAAGTTTTTGTAGAGCAAAGGAAACCATCAAAAGAACAAAAAGAAAACCTACTGAATGGGAGTATTCACTTATGATACATCTGGTAAGGGGTTAATTTATAAAGAACTCATACAACTCAATGCCAAAAAGAACAAACAATCCAATTAAAAGATGGGCAAAGACCTGAATAGGTATTTCTCCACAGAGAAAATACAGATGGCCAACAGACAAATGAAAAGATGCTCGTTACTAATTATCAGAGAAATGAAAATTAAAACCACCATGAGATATCACCTCACAATTGTCAGAAGGGCTATCATCAATAAATCAAAAAACAACAAGTATTGGTTAGGATGTGGAGAAAAGGGAACCCTTGTGCACTTTTGGTGGGATTGCAAATTGGTGTAGCCACTATGGAAAACAATTTGGAGATTTCTCAAAATATTAAAAATAGAACCATCTTTTGATCCAGGAATAACACTTCTAGGTATTTATACAAAAAACAAACAAACAAACAAACACACAAACAAAAACACTAGTTCGTGAAGATCTTTGCACTCCTATGTTCATGTCAGCACTATTCACAACAGCCGAGATATGGAAGCAATATAAATGCCCATCAATAGATGATTGGATAAAGACATTATGGTTCATATATACAATAGAATATTACTTGGCCATTAAAAAATAAAATCCTACCATTTACGATGACATGGATGGACCTAGAGGTTATTATGCTGAGTGAAACAAGTCAGACAGAAAAAGATAAATACTACATAATTTCACTTATATGCAGAATCTAAGGAACAAAAGAATGAACAAACAAAATGAAAACAGACTCACAGATAAGGAGAACAAGCTGATAGTTACCAGAGGGGAGGGCTGTTAAGGGGCTGGATGAAAATGGTGAAAGGATGAAGAAGTACAAATTAGTAGTTACAAAACAGTCACAGGGACATAGAGTACAGGATAGGGAATTTAGTCAATAGCATTGTAATGGCTATGTGTAGAGCCAGATGGGTACTAGAGTAATCAGCGGATTACTTCATAAATTATATAAATGTCTAACCAATGTACTGTATACTTGAAACTAATATAAAATAATTTTTTTTTAAATGGATATCGTCTGTCGACCTACAGGGTATATATATAACAATAGAAGAAACTGATCACAAAAGCATTTACAGAAATTCTCCTTTCTAGCAGCTTTACTGTAAATGGCGATCTCAAAGAATCCACAGAATCCTCTGTGGGTGCTGAATTTGCCCCTCTGCTTGTGATATCCAGCTGAAAACACAGGAGGGGAGGTGACAAGAGCAGTACACCTCTCACTCTCTACCAGTAGGTCTCTAAAGGGAAGAGTAGAGGTGAACGAGTCCATTTCCACTTGCCAGAATGAGTCATTGCAGAATTGAGGAAGCAAGGAGATGTGGCCTTGAACTTGCACTTCCTTCTCACAATAGCCCTTTTTTGCACAAGTCATTATAAATCACCTGGTCTTGTATCATGAGTGACTTAAAATCCTGGAAGTGTCTGGATTTGTAACTTGGCATTTCCACCATAAGACACCAAAGGGGTTAATGTCTGGCCAGTAATCAAAGTCTGTCAGCTCCTACACACACATAATGGGCATTGTTGTTCCTGAGAGTGTGTCTGTTTTTTCTGGCAGGCTTTGCTATTTGGAACCAATTCTAAAACAGAAAAGGAAAAAGTCAGTCTGCTTTTGTTAAGCACACATGCAACAAAACATAAGGCTGTTCACAAAACTGTTGTTTTACTAGATTTCCAGGAAACCTGTTGGCTTCCTATTTAGAAAAGATCAATTAATGACTTAAAATAACTTTATATCAAAAGGAATTAATTTATATATGTACGTGAGACACACATAATATTCTGGGGCAACTGCCTTCTCTTAGATATGAAGCAACACATTACAAATATATTAGCTGATACATGAACTATGGCTGGCCCATCTATCTGCATAGAAAATCCATTTGCATGACATGATTAATGGGTTCATTCACCAATCTTACTAGGTCACTTGCAATATCAGGACCTGTTCGTTACTCCCATCTAATGAGTCCCCCACTGAACCACATAAATATGTCTAAATTACCAATGAAACAAAATTCTATTACAAAATTCTATTCCAGTGGGAAGGGCCAGAGTTTTTTTTTTATTTTATTTTTTAATCTGTCATAAACTGACACTTGTCATAATCTGTCATAAATCATGCACTTGAATGTTAACAGCACATCAATTTGTTATAGAAGATTTTAAACACTCTTAGTTTCTGTACTTACCTTGTTACTGGTCAGTAACAAACAGTTTGTGGATCATACTGGTCCATGAACCACACTTGGCTGGGCTTAGATTTAGTTTTGGTGTTGATTGACTATATTCTGGATCAAGGTTCACAAACCTTTTCTGTACAGAGACAGAGAGTAAATATTTTAAGCTTTGCAGACCATATAGTCTCTCGTAACTACTCAATTTTGCTGTTGTAGTGACAAATAGTCTTAGAAAATTTAAAAGAAAGAAAGAAAGAGAGAGAGAGAGAGAGAGAGAGAGAGAGAAAAGAAAAGAAAGAAAAGAAAGAAAGAAAGAAAGAAGAAAAAGAAAGAAAGAAAGAAAGAAAGAAAGAAAAAGAAAGAAAGAAGAAAGAAAGAAAGAAAGAAAGAAAGAAAGAAAGAAAGAAAGAAAGAAAGAAGCGAGCATGGTTATATTCCAATAAAATTGTTTTCATAAAAGCAGACTGAAGGCTGAATTCAGCTGTAGTTTTCCAAACCCTGGATGAAGATAGTGATGATGATAATAATAATGATGATGACAATGATGATGATGATGACGACGACAAAGATGATGATGTTGATAGCTAACATTTATTGATCGGTTATTATGTATCAGGCCCTTCTTATTCTTCCACTATAGACACGAGTTAGGTAACACTGTTTTAATTTTACAGACAATAAAAATGTGACACTAAGAAATCAAGAAATTATTTTAGTTTATTCTGAAAATAAGTGTATGGTCCAAGACCCAAACCATCATTCCTAGGTTCATACTGTACTACATGTATATAATGAGTGAGGTATCTTTTTCACTATGAATGGAAAATTTAAAATATTAGTGTCATCTTGATCATTTTTTTCCTTTCTCATCTCCTCACCTGTCATCAGCAGTACTAAGATCTTAGTGTTCAGTCATGCTGTAGAGTCCATACGAATAGGCATGGATAGTCTACAACAACCACACTCATCTAAATATTCATTTTTCAACAAATGTGTTGAGTGCTCATTCTCTGCCATACACTGTTCTAAGCAGTGGGCTATAGCAGTGAACAAAATACACAATACTCTGTCCTTAAAAAGCTTACATTGTAGTAAGGGGAGGTAGACAACAAACAAAGAAATATGTATCATGTGGGGGTTGGGGTGGGTAGTCAGACTTTGAAAAAAAAAAAGCAAAGTAAAAAAATAGAGTGACAAAGAGATGTCTCCCTTTTACTCAACTCTGTATCTATTCATCACCAATGGAGGTATGTAAACTCCAAATTTATCGACTAGGTATAAACATAGTATATTTTTAGGATTCTATAATTAGGATTATAGGATTCTGTAGTTATTTTTCCTATAATTGTTTGTGAAAGGACATTGAAGAAGAAACTATTCCATTCATTTATGCTGCAAATATTTATTGAGCACCACTTTGTGCCAGGTGCTGTTTTTAAAACAGAGAATTCAACAGTGAGCTAAGTAGAAAAAGATCCTACTGTTATGGGCTTCCGTTATAGATAGCGGAGTTGGAGCATAAACAAAAAATATAACAAACATATGTTAGAAAGTGATAAATGGAGTAAAAGGGCATAGTGGGATAAGAAGACCAGGACTGTGGAGAGGAAGGGGCCAGGTTGTAATTTTAATAGTAAAACAACTTTTCCTCAATAGGGTAATATGTGATGCAAAATTTGGTTTTATGTTCACCCATTATTACAGTTAGAGTGTCATCAATTAAAAGAAAACACAGGATGTTTTGTGTGAGTGTTCTATTTAAATCCATAGAAAGAAATGTTATTCTTTCAAAGTCATTTTTGCCCTTCCCTTTTCCTTGCTTCAGAGAAAATATTAAAGGGCTGGCAGCTGAAACAATGTCGGGATGGGATTGGAGAAAGGAAGGAAAAACTAAAGGCCAGCATTCACACCGGTGACTGTTTTAACAAGGATGTAGCTGTGACCCAGCCCTCCTGGGTCCCAAGACGGCTTTCCTATGGAACTCACAAAAACAGAGCTGGCAGACACCGAGCATTCTCCATTAAGCATGACATTCACTTTTTTGAAAAATAATGAAATATTAATATAGATTTTAAATTTAATCAGATTCAACTTGGGAACGGGGTGTTTTTCTGAAAATTTGAAATAGTTCTAGGCTTTTAGAAAATTGTCATTCATATAAAGGCTAACTATTGTTTTACATATAAAACTGCCATTCTTCATTGATTTTTAGAAAAGAGAAAAATATGATAATAAAATAAAATATGGCTACAAAGACTTCTTATTTTCTTATGAATGTTAATTGTTTCTGAAGGTTTTTTTTTTTTATAACTCTTACAAACTAGGAAAAGTGCTTGTAGGCATAAAGAGAGAATAGGGGATTTCAGTTCATAAATCATGAAAATAAGACATAACCAAATCTATTTCTTGATAATAATAATATTAAGAGATCTCAATAAATTATTTAAAATATTATTTACTTAGTACTAGGAATGCCAATATCAATAATTCTGCCTAAAATCAAAAGGGATTCAAAGTCAAGTCTGCTTGCCTGAAAAGCATGTGTTACTAACCACCATACTATGCTATCAGCAATAACAGTACTGCGAGCTCAAATGTATTGCATTAAAAATCATTCTACATAAAATATTTTGTTACATCTTTTACAGAACGTATTTTAGCAAATCCTCATCACAATCTTGGAAAAGAGATATTATTCTCATTTCACAGATAAGAAAACTGGTTCAGAATGTGAAGTAACATAGGGCATACAGCTACTAAGGGTGGATTCTAATCCACATCTCTTTGATTCTAAAATTAACAATCTAGTCAAAACTTTCTCCCTTCTTATTTTTTTCTACAGCTCTCTTTTCCCCCAATAGTCTCTTCCATGAGTATGTACTTCTTTTACAATTAAAAAAATTTTTTGAAAATATTTGTTATATATTCACTACATTTAGCTGATCACCAGTTTATTCTGTAAACTTCAGGGGGGAAAAAAAAGTCCTTTGGGGTATTACAGAGGCAAGTTCCATTGAGTGTCCATGTTTGGAGGATGGGCCTTTCCTGCAAACTTGATTTTTTCCATCTGTGTCTATATTTAAATGTCTAAACATGTGTTTCTAACACACAATCCTATTATTAAACATCCAGAGTAATAAAACAAATGCATTGGAGGGAGGCACATTTATTTACTCTATTAAATGATTTTTCACATTAAAATATAAATCCCTATTGTATTTGTTTGCAAAGAAAATTGCCTGAAACTATGAAATGCTGTTATTGTGTTTTAGAATAAAGTCCTCTGGGTGTTAGGAGCAGGCTGGATCCTGGGAGACACTATTACCTCCCTTGGATAAATCAAGCTGTTTTCCACATGACAAGTCTATCCCCCAATCCATTGGTCAAACAAGGGATAGGAACTCCCCCATACACACACACACAATCTACTTCCTACTCTCACCCTGAGAATTCTCTAATTTATTTTTCCTAACCCAGACAGGACAGATCGACTAAGAAACTAAACATGGGTATTTATGGCAAAAGGGAAAGAGAATGTCACAAATGGGAAGGAGATCTGACAGATGTTCTAATAAGCCTCTCAAATAACCACCGGCCCAAAATGTCTTAAATGAATTTCCATTTATATAAAATAAATGCATCAATTTTTAAAGATCACACATATTACCTATAGACAGATCCATCTAGGCACTAATTTTGAATATTTGTGTCAATGAAGGAGAACATTGGACTATGAATGTCAAGTTCAATGTGCATCAGAAGAACTTGGAGTGATTTTTAACTTATACAATTTGAGCATCACAGCTGAAAATTCAGATTCAGTGGATCTGGGAGGATCCAGACATTGGCATCTTAATAAGTTCTCTACCACGCACACATATACATAAGCATGATTCTGAAATTCATCTAATTCGGAAAAGCACTGGGCTACTTAATGGAAAATAATAGACAATCCTTCCGTATTGGAGAGGGTAAAGAAGACATTCCACAGGACAACTGACAGGCAATGAATCACCTCTGACTTTTCCACAATGCTGACTGAAAAGGTGCGTACAGCCTTTATAAACAGAAACAAGGCTACACAGCTCTTTAACATAATATACTTAGTTTAAAATTAAAAGGGGCATTGGTATTCATCTCATGAACCCCCTCTGTCACTCACAAACTCTGGCCCTAATTTTGTACTACATTACCCATTCTCCATATTTCTTTTATTGTAATTTCTAATATAGAAGGTAAAGATCAATAGGTGCTTCTAAAAAAAGCAAGAAAAGAAAACATTATCCCTTCTCAGAGCTCATTAACCCAAAGAGCTCCTGTGCACTGTCAGCTCAGTCACAACAAAATAACATAGTCTAGCAGCTTAAACAGTAATTTATTTCTCACAGTTCGGAGGCTGGAAAGTCCAAGATCAAAGTATCAGCCCCTTCGGTTTCTGGTAAGGGCTCTCTTCCTGGCTTGCAGATGGCCGCCTTCTCACTGTGTCCTTACATGGCAGAGACAAAGAGTGGATAAGAGAGATCTGGTATCTCTTCTTCTTCCTATGAGAACACTAATCACATCATGGGAACCCCATGAACTACTTTAAACCTAATTATTCTCAAAGGTCTCCCTTTCAAATACCATAACATTGGGGTTAAGGCTTCAATATAGAAAATTTGAAGAAATACAGACATTCAGTCCTTAACACAAACAAGGACAAAATTTATATTCTTCAGAGAAGCCATGAGCAACTGCCTACACATGGATATGTCATTATTCCCTTCAAATGAATCATTCAAGGTGAGAATTTTGACTTATTTGAGAGACTGTAAATCAATCCCACTTCTAAAGCAAAGATGCCGGTGTCAGTTTCCACCATATCAACAATGAAGTATTTGTAGAAACATAACAATAACACGAATTAAATTCAAGAATCTAGCACACAAGTTGTTATTTACTTGGTGACAATTGCTTGATTAATGACATAGACTATTCAAAGTGAAGCAGTGAAGAATACATTGTTATCCAACCACCTTTTAATTCTGTAATTCTATCCATAAATTATCAATTCTACTCCATATAATTGCCTTTGGGAATATATGCAATTTTTCCTATTTCATTTCTTTCTCTTACTTCAGATATCCTATACTGCATATTTTATAAAAGTGCTATACAGGCTGAGAAATTTGAAAGATCTTTCTATTTAGACATGTCAGATTTAGGACAGTTTTCTTCTTTTCCTATATTTCCATTAGTTGATACTTAAAGAGTCCAATGAAATAGTGTATATTCTGTCATTTTATCATCTGCTTGCTCCCCTCCAGCCATCACTGGGAAAATTTTGAGCACAGATGAGCTATCAGATCTGTACTCCTGAAAATGAAGAGTTTGTGCAGTGAATAGCAGTTACATTCTAATTATATTAATTCAGACTGCAATTTCTTTGATATATAAAGAACCTGCTGTCAGGGCGGTGTGGACAATGGAGAGGCTGAGCATGTCAACGACATGACAAATTCCTCGAACAGAGTGCCAGATGTATTGTTGCCCAGGATTCTTTTCTGAGAGCAAATTCCGCATGCACTATCAGTGTCAACTCCGGAGTAAGGAATTGGTTCATTTGTTATCTTTCCAAGCTGCAGGTACATCTGCCAGAAGAGTCTGCCAACAGATGAATTGGTAATTAAAATCATTTCCGCGGTTGGAGGAGTGATTCGAAAATTGTTCCTCTTTCCTTTCTTTCTTTTCCTGTGCAGGGAAAAAACTTTAGTCAATGTTGATACTGATTTGTTATGGGCAATACCAGAATGGTGTGATTCACTAGTGCCTTGATGCCCACTTTAGTGTTTGAATTCCTTTACTGGGACTTATCTGTTAAACTTTTCCTATAGAATGTTAAAGTTCTGTTCTATGCTAGTGCTGTATCCTCTTTTGTCTTGTAAAATTTCTTTGCAGATGTTAGCAAAACTTAGTGTGGGTCAAATACACCTGATAATATTGCTCAACTCATCCATAAAAAAAAAGATAAATTGTATCCCTTCCCTATATCGGTTACTGTACTAAAATAAATAATAAATAATGGTAATAGATTTGTAAAATACTAAAACCGATAATAAATTATATATAATACAGGTGCCAATTCAGTACCTGTCCCTAGTAGTTACTCAACAAATATCAGTTTACTCTTCTTGTCTGTGTCCAGAAAGAGACACTACTTAGCCATCCACATATTTATAATTATCATCATCACTACAACAAAATCAATTAGCATTTACTGAGCAATCTGAGCACTGTCTATGTATTCACTTATTTTATCCCTACAGGCCTATGCTGTTTTATTCCTGTTGCCCTGATGGAGAAGCTAAGGCAGAGAAGAAACTTAGGCAATCTGACACAACTAGAAAGTACCAGAACTGGAGATTTCACCCAAGCAGTCTAAATCTCAAGCCCTCAAGCTTAACCGCTTCACAATAATGTCACATGACACTGTATAAATATATTAACTCTAATAATTTTCCCAGACTATGCAATAGCTTATTAATTAATCAGCTTATTTTTTAATACTCATTTGCTTACTCTGTCTTTCTTTTCTTCTTCCCTCTTTTGTTCTTTCCTCCTCTCATATCTATATAAACTGCTGCTTCTGTTTTTGTAGCAATAAAGCAAAGTTTTCTACCATCCTCAGAGACTCAGGGGGATCTTTATAAGAGTCGGTAAATGGAAAAGAGTGTTTTAAAATAAAATTTTAAACCACTTTAATAATTACTTTCTTGAAATTGAGACAGCAAAATAATATAGATTCATAGACACTGGTGGCCTAGAAGCTTACCATCAAGTTATTAGTATGTCTATATACATATATGTGTGTATAAACATACACACATATATGTATATATAACAGTGCACTAAAACACATCAATTATGTTCAAATATATAAATTCTTAGTGATATGAACGATAAAAACAAAAACAACTTATGTTCACTTTAGAGGATATTAGAGAGAAGGAGCTCACTATTCTGCAATTTATAGGTAGAGGAAAAGAACAGAGTATTTATCCTGGGTTTTTTATATGCCACTCTTTCAGGTGCCATAGACATGCTGGTTGGAGTTGTTGGAATTTTTTAAATTTCAATCTTGTACCGAGTTACTATTTTTAGATTTGCTGATACTGGAACACATGTAGATACCCTGGTTTTGCTAAATATTTATTAATTTCTAGGCAACTCCAGGTGCAGCAAGAGAGGGTGAAAATATATCACATCTTTTTAAGCCACTTATTCTGATTTCGCCCTCACTTCCACAGGCAATTTTATTTTATGAAATAACCAAAAGTATCACATTCTCTTCAAAACTAAATAATTCTAAACTCACCCATTTCCCCAATTTATCCAACTCTCCGTGATCTTTCTCCTTTTGCTCTTCATCCCTGTTGTACTTATCCTCACAACCCATGTGAGTCCAAAGTTTAAAAGGAAAAAAAATATTACAAAAGTAAAGCACAGAGGCCCCATGGCCAGAAAAGATTAGATTACACAGAGGCACGGTCTGCTCTCGAAGACGATAAGCCCCAAATAGGAATTCTTCTGTATGGTTTTTCAATGGCTGAGTTTTTTTGACTCTCTAGGTCCTGCTGGAGATTTGAGTTAGTCAAAAGCTGAATCTGGACTTTCTCCAGCTCATGGCTGCATGTCAATTCATCTGATTTCTAATGAAGCCAATTCTTATTTTTCTAACTTGCTTCCAATTCTCAAATGTAGCTCCAAAGAAAACAGAAAGTAATTAATATGTCAACACTTCTCTGAAAAGGAACATAAACTCTCTTTAGATTTTCTTCCCACTGGAAACATTGCTTTTCTCCAAGGAACCGGCTCCATGCACAGCAACCAGCAGCCCCTACGGCATAGCCCGTCGATGGGTAATGCACATCAATCCCCCTCTGTCCATTACCTTGTTTGCACTTCTCCTTCTCCCTTGCCATTTCCCCAATGGAGAGATCCTATAAATGAAGTACTCAATTCTGTCTCTTAGAATAGACTAATATCTACTCCATAGTAATATATCCAAATTGTATGCAATATGAAATAAGCTCCAGCAGCAAAAAGCTATTTGATCTAATGTGAAAAAAAGGAATGTGGAGTCTAACAGCCTATTATTCAGTGTGGTGCAATAAATTAACCAAATACCATTTTGCATATGGGAGCCTGATTACCCATTTTACCTTCATTTGGATTGGTTTGGATGGATTATGACTTTCTTCAGAGTTAATCAGGTTTATGTGAAAAAAGTTATTTTTTAAATGTATTACATTAAAGGATGAAGTAAGAAGGAGAAAAATAAGCTCCATAATTTTTTGCTTTTGTGTTTTGTAGTTAGTTCTTCAAAAGAGATTCTCTCATTAAGAGGAAACATGTCATGACAATTGGCCAAGAACTGTCTTATTAGAGATGTTCAGTCTGAGAGAAACAAAAGTTCATCTCCCACCCCAGTCCCTTTTCTTTACTTTTTTTCCATAGAGTCTTGACATTTCCTTGACTTGATGTTGCAAAGTACTTGTGGTGAAACTCTTGATTCCTTCTTTCCAGTATCTCCCCAACCCCAGCATCTCTCCTCCCCACACCCCATTACTTAGCACTTTGGTATACATATCAGCCTGACCAGCATTGTTGGTCAGTCAGTGAGTGCAGAGCCCCATCTTGGAACACAGCCTCATCTCCACTAAAGATCTCCAAAATTCATCAAAATACACGCTAATAATGATGGTTGCCACAAATGGTCACAACCATTATTTTTGAGAAGTAAGCATGAATCAAACATCTCTTTAATCCTTAAAGAAAACCTGTAAGATAGATAATATATTCCCAATTTCACAAGTGGAAATTTAGTCCGATAGAGATTAAATATTTTGACAAATCTGCATAGCAAATAAAGGAATTGAATCTGAGTAACTTCAAAGTCTATGTGGTATGTTACATTATCTGCTGAAAAACTCGTTAGTAAAATAGTATCTCTGTGTTTCTGTATTAGTGACAAGGGGAAAATAACTCAGAGCAACTGCTTTATTAGCAATGAGTCTGGACCTTCCGAATCATGTAATGGAACTATTTTTATAATATTTAAAATAAGATAAATATATGGTCTACCAAGTCTGCTTTTTACACACACATTTACATTTCTTTTTCAAATTATAAACTGCTTAAGGCCAGGACATTTCTTTTCTACATCACAGGACACCTGTGTGGTGTGGCATTTAAGTCAGAAAACACTAGGTTTCGATTTGGGCTCTATTCACAATTAATCGAATGGTAAGCTTCAGTTTGTTTGACTCAAAAATATGTAAATATACTAGATAGATTTGTCAGAAGAGTTAAACAAAATAAATGATATAAACACATAGCACAGAGACTATGATCAATAAATTCTAGTTTTCTCTCCTCTCATCCATCCCACCTGTACTAGCTAAATGTCAGTTTTCTGTGCCTGGAAATATTTTATAGAAGGATAATACACAAAAGTGTTGTGACTGAAAGATATCCTGACTGAAATCCTCTTGCTTTATTTTCTCTTACAATTATTCATTAATACACATTTACTCATCTTACCAAAATGATTTTTTAAAATAATTTTAATTCTAAAACTTGGAGCGGTAAAGTGAATAAGCCTAGCTGGCATTCATTTCTACATCTCTTTTTTCTAATTCCTCCTTTTTTGCTCTTTTCCCCAGGTTGTGGCAGTGAAATGTTGCTGATAACATAAGAAAGTTTCAGATCAATTTTATAATTTTAAACTTGTATCTCCTCACTTCTCTGACATAAAACTTTCTTTTTATTTGAGGGGGGGAAGAGCTAAGTAAAATAGCAAAAGATGAATGTAAATTTTTCAAAAAATTGAAGGGCAAATTGGAGAAAAAGACAAATGCTGATCTTATACACGAGAAAAAATTACATGGCAAAGTTTTGTTGTATTATATATAAATGGCTTCAAATTTCAAATACATATAAGGAAGGGACGTTTTCTTTTGGAAATAGTTTTATTTTGTTGGGGTCTGAATGAAATGTTGATAGCAAAAAATATAAACATTCATCTTTAATAAATACTTCATCTCTGGTTTTATGCTGAAGAACTTACAGAATTTGATATACTTCTTTGAGTTATAGTGATACTATTGCTTGATAGAATTTGAGTTAATAAAATGACAGCTAAAAGAGGTTAAATAAAATATACAGAATCAAACAGCAAAAGACAATTTACTGGGTAGAACAGCTTGTTCGAGGACAGAAACTTTGCTCTTGAGTCTTCTACAGCACCCCCTCATCTTTTATAACACACTCATCTACCTAACTGTAGATAGTTACAGTTAGGTAGATGAGTGTGTTATAAAAGATGAGGGGGTGCTGTAGACTAAATACTAAATGTTTGTGTCCCCCAAAATTTATGTTGAAAACTTAATCCCCAATACGATGGCATTGGAGGTAGGGTCTTAGGAGGTGATTAGGTCATGTAGACAAAGCTCTCATGAATGTGATTAGTGTCCTTGTAAGAGGCCCCAGAGAGCTCTCTCACCCCTTCAGTCATGTGAGCACAGAGAGAGAAAACGACCATCTATGAATCTGAAAGCAAGCTCTCACCAAACATCGAATCTGCTGGCACCTTGGATTCTTAGCCTCTAGAACTTTAAAAAATAAATTTCTGTTGCTTATCAGCTACCTGGTCTCTGGTATTTGTTATAGTAACTGGAAAGGACTGATACAAGGAGGTAGAAGATTGAACCTTACTAGTTTTGCCTTTGGGAAAAATGAATATGGCGAGAATAAAGAGTGGAGCTAACATTGGGAGTAAAGAGACCAGTTAAAGATCTCTTATAATCATCAAGAGTGTTGCCGGGGTGGTGGGGTCCATGCTATAATACTCATTCAGTTGAGTTTATGTTTCTGGCGGCTGGCCGAGACCACTCATCAGAGATGATCTTCACTCTTGTACATCACACTCATCACAACAAAATCACATTCACATCTCAGCAAATTACAGACTATGTTATATACCTCTGGAATTACTCTAAATGACAAATCTGTAGAAGCCATGGTTGAAAAGAAAAGAAAACTTAGCACAAGATCCTGAAGGACATCAAACAAATGCAAATCGGACAAGAGTAGGGACTTTTGTTATCTTGTTCACTACTTTATCCTTAGCAGTGCAGTGCGTGGAACATGGTAGGTGCTCAATAAATAAGTATTGAATAAATGAATACATAAATACATAAATACATAAATACATAAATGATTAGGATGCTGAAGAGAAGTTTCTCAACTTTGGCACTATTGACATTTGGAGCCAGATAATTGATTTGCTCAGGAGGCTCTCCTGTACTTTGTAGGATGTTTAGCAGCAACCCTGGCCTCTAACCACTAGATGCCAATAGTACCCCCTAACTAGTTGTAACAAGAACAAGAATATGTACAAACATAACCAAATATCCTGAGGGTCAGATTTTTCCTGACTTGAGAACTTCTGCTTCAGAAGTTAGTGCAAGTATCACTTGGTCACCAAATTCTCCCACAACCTGCTTTACTTTGATGCGGAGAAAAATACTGCTCTTAAGATGGTGCTGGCTTCATAGCACACTGACATTTTATTTATTATTTTATCAAGAAACATGTTTAGAAGAAAAGAGTATATAAATCAAGAAAGTGCCTCCTTAGTCTCTCATCTATTCATTGCATGTGATATATTTTTTTTTTCTTGTTGCCCCTCTGGACAAACATTAATAACACAAATAATTATCCCAAATCAGATAGTCTGGTATGATCAAAGCTAATAATGTATAATGTGCAATGTATGGGCCAACACTTTAAAGCAAATAATGTCTCCACCTCCACATTGCAATTAATAAAGAATTATAAAAGCCAGAAGATACAGCTGAAGTTTTCATCTTCAGAATTCTTTTCTTTCCCCATTTTACCACTCCACTTATTTGCTTTAAATAGAAATCTATGGTATTGTATTAAAATAGATAATAATGACCTCTGAGAAACATGAGTATTTCATAAAACGGAGAAAGTTCCAAAAGTTGCTTTGGGGAAAATAAAAATAATGCCAGAATAAGACCCAGAAATTATTTGGCCCTAGATTCTTACCCACTTAAGTACAGACACCAAGAACTTGGGAGCAGTCGTCAGACCAACAGAGAGCTCCTGGTTAGGACACCCCTGTATCTGTGTTTGCCAGTTTATGCCTGCTATCCCAGGACGGTAATGAGTAGCAGCCTCTTCCACTCTCAAAATGTCTGGGACTAGACAATGAAGTATATGGTCACCTTACTCAGAGTTAATTAGCCTTTGACTGGCCACATAAAAAGAAAGACAATGGTTTAGAACTTGCTGTTTACTTTCCTATCTCTGTGCCTTGAACACGCCTCAGACTTTTCTCAGCACTCAGACAGGCCTAACTATTGGGATAGTCCTTTCTGTAGCACAAGCTCCAAAATAAACTATGAGTCAATAAATGAATCAGTTCTCCATCCAGCTTACTGATCTATATATCATTTATCTCCCCACTCCCAGGACACATGAAATGGTAATTAGGTTATCGTGCCACAGAGTCTGGCTTGCTCAGGTCTTCCAGAAGGCATTTAGATTCAGAGAGGCCCAGGGTAGAGAGAGTTGACTTTAGGTCAGCGTGGCCTCGGATTCCTGGGCCTGGTAAAAGGGCCCCAAACTGCAAAGTACTGTCCAAAAGAGACTCTTGATAAGAACCTTCTCACCCCATAGCCCAATGCCCTTTAGATCATGCTAGGGGCAATGTTTAGAGATAGCCAGCTGAATAAGAATGTCCCACCTGTGAGTAGTAAGATAACCCTTTCTTTTTCAGGACCAGGAACACAGCTTAAAAGATTTCATGGGGATCAGGAGTTAGCAATGTAACCATATGCCCTCTCAGATCAGGATTCCAGGAGGTCAGCAGGACAGCAGGCCCTTGTTTCCAACACAAGCTGAGGAGGAGAGGAACCAAGAACTCAGTAACAGCTAAAAGGTAACTTGAGGTTAGACAACTCTGCCTGATGGGCACCAAGCCTCTCCATGACCTAGCAGCCCTGCTTATCCCCAGCCTCGACTCCCACCGTAGATCTCTTCAAATTCTGGAATGAGCTGCTTTAGGTTTCTCGAATATGTCATAGTCCCTCTCATCTTAGTACCTTTGAATATACATAGTTCCTTATAACACACGCCAGTCTCTAATCCCAATTTATTTATTCTTTCAGTCTCAGCATAGATGTGATTTCCTCTAAGGAACTCTTCCTGAATCCTCTAAATTGGAATGTGGGGGTCCCTCTTATAATATCTGCTCTATTTCTTGCTTTCAACAAACTCATCAATTGGTTATAATTCTCTATTTATCTATCTATAACCTCTACTAAATTGTAACCCCTTTGAAATTAGGAACTGTATCTTATGTTTTGCTCCCTATTTCCCCTCCGTTTAACACACACAATACCTGGTGTTTAGCTGTTCCTCAAAGTACATAGTTTGAGTGAATGAATGACTAGTTTAATTTTGGTGGCAGGGACTAGGGAGACTAATGGCATAAATAATAGCACCTCACAATTAAATAAGTAAATACTCAAAAGACATTTTACAGAGAACACCCAATATTTCCACCACCATGTCATATATATATCACCTATCATGTACCAGACATTTTACTCACACAGTTATTGTAAATATTAAATTAGATAATCCATATATTTGATGTTTAATAAATAATAGGCTGATGTTATTATATTATTTAAGCCTCACTATGATATATTATCTGACTTTTTACACATGAGGACACTGAGCCTTAGAAAAGTTAGAATGACCATACATAAAAAACTAAAGTCAAGGTTCTAAATAATAACTGCCTGATTCTAAATCCAAGCTTTTTCTCTATAGTATACTGCCTCTCTGTGAAAACGAAGGAAGGGAGGAAGAAAGGGAAGAAAGAAGAAAGGGCGGGGAAGAAGAAAGGGAGAGAAGGAAGAAGGAAGGGAAAAAAAAACAAAGAAAGGAAGATTGAGATGATTTTTCTTTTAACTCTACCTAAGCAAAATTCATCAAACGAGTATAATTGTATTGCTTTTCATGTAGCATCCAAGCTCCAACAGTTACAGGTATGATTAATGAAGGAAAATTGTAGAACTGATAAAAATCACTGATCTTATAGAGCTGCAACATCACCTGGACATAATAACCGGCATGTAAAGACCGAAGGTCTGTCCACACTGACACTTCTTGCCAAAGTGTCCTCAGTAGGCACTTCCAGCATCTGTTGATTTTGTCCTAACTCTGGTCTTGCTCAGGCTTGCTGGTGTGAATCACACCATCCTTGTGGAAGACGATGAGTCAGAATGCTTAGCCAAATATCTTGCCAAATTGAAGTTACAGATCTATATGAAGAGTCAAAAAAGTTTGCATGGAAGTAGGGGAGGAGCATCATCATTAGCTGCTTAAAACTGGTTTAGAGCCTTTTTCTATGGATAAAAAATGGTAAAAATAGATAACATCTAAATACTCCCTAATACCTAGTGGCTGTGGAAAATTTGTCATAGAGATGAACACCATCTCTATTCCCCAAAAAGAGAAAACCAATGACTAAGAAAGTGCTTCGCCATCAACAATAGAATCCAGAGAACTCAGAAAGACTATATGTGAGTCATCTCATTTCTTTATAGAATTTTTTTAGATAATTCCAAGATGATATATAGCATCTGATTTAGAACCATACTGGTTTGCCTATTCAACCATATTTCTTTCTTCTTTGGACACATACTAGGTGTCAGACACTGCTAAATTCTAGAATTAAATTGTGAACCAGACAGAAATGATCTCTGCTCTCGTGGACTCTATAGTCTGGTGTGAAAATAGATAATCAAATAATCACAGAAATACATAGGTGAGCATAAACTACAATATTTCTCTCAGAGAAAAATAATCAATTTAAAATTTTTATTATATAATGAAAATATTCTAGGAAAGTGGTCTAAATGAAATTTTGCCTATAATAACCAAAAAGTTGCCAATAAATTCCAAAAAGAAAAAAATTATATCTAAATGTAGGCTTGTTGAGCAAGAAAGGCTACTTTCCTGTGTGTTTCCAACAAATCTTTCTGACATGGCTGCTAACTAGTGCCTATTTATTGGTGAAGGTCAGTGAGGTGAGAACACTCATTTTTCAGACAATTGTCAAACTGTAGAGTTAGGAGAGGTTTTTAAATTAGATCTAATTCTTCCTCATTTCACAGATGAGGAAAGTAACACCCAGAGAAAGCAAGTGACTTGCTCAACATCACACAAGTATGAGTATAAAAGCTGGAAATAAACCCAGTTTTCTTCATTCAGTGCTTTTTCCTTTAAACCAAGCTGCAATACATCCTTTACTTTTTTTTTTTGTAAGGGTGCTAATTACCAAAGAGGTCATGGTTTGCTTTTAAAAATTCCCTCCCTTTCTTCCCCCATCACTCACACACACACACACACACACACACACACACACACACACACACACGCACACACACACATACACACACACCAATAAAAGAGTATGCTTAAGGCAAAAGCTATCAACTAAATAATAATCTACTTTTCCACTACTAATGTTATATGGAAAACAAAAAAAAAAATGTGTTCTTTGTTAATTCGACTCCTAAAAGAAGCTTTTAGACAAAGCCCAGTTTGTTTGATTTTATACAGAATACAGTTTAGCGTTTAAATATAAAAGCCTAAGTTGAACAGACCGGAACTCTTTCAAGGACTCAAAATAAATATTATGTTATTATACTTAGTCTTTGGCAAGAAACATTTTCTTCCAAGGTGTCATTCATGTACATTCCATTCTGTGATTATTCAGAGTTTACCTCAGCAACTAAATTTATTTCATATAAGCAAATAATTTAAGCTCAGATGATCAAGAAAAGAGGCAATGTAAAAACTCCAAACAAGTACAAATTTCTTCAAAAGCAAGGTACAGATTTGATACATATTATCCACATTCTAGAGTTAAAAACATGTTTCGAGCTCCTGAAATTTGGCATCGTCTTAACTTGAATCATCTGGCTTAAAACAGCTAGAGGAGAGAGAGATGCCAGAAAACCTACTCCACCTACTACTGATGCTGTGTGCTCGGGCTCAGTAGTGCTAGCCACTTGTGAAAATCTAACCAGGCATTTCTTTTTCTAGGCCCATTTCCTCAAGTAAACAATGAAAAATCTGGACTAAATTACCTTGTTAGTCCCTTGTATTAGCAAAACAGCCTGTTCTTTTTAGTTCTCATTTTTATTATCTGTTCTAAAATCTAAAAAAGACTCAACATATATTTCAAGAACAGAGAGTTCTGGCATAAAGATAATACACATAGCAAAGGAGGCTCCAGGTAAAATCCAAACATATACATGAATCATGTGTGTATCAGTACATGAATCATGTGTATTAAAAGAAATATGGTCTAAATGAGAGCCCAGATGTCAAATACATCTCTAGAGGTTGGTACAACAATGCTCCTAAAGTACAAACTTCAAGTTGACGAAAACATTAAATGTGTACTGGTATTCTATTTCTTCACAAAATACTGTTGTTTATATACTGATCCATTTTCCTGAATTTAAGTGAGTAATAATATTAAAATTGCGAGTATTTTAGAGGTGAGCTTAAAAGAAGAATTGTTATTCCTTCAATCTAAGAGTGCTGCATTAATTCAGGTAAATCACAGTTTATGATATAAATATGTTACATACAATATGATAACACTAACCCTAACGTTACCTCTAATGCTACAAATGCTTAAATGAAATTTTATATGTTAACTTATAGATTTTACATTATAATTTCAGAGATAGAATTCTATGGAAAAAGCTGTAATTGACACCAATAAATAAGAACAATTTACCTTAAAGAGCACAGAAATATCTTTTTTTAATTATGCTTTATAGAAAACAATAACTTTCAAAAAATATTAATTATTCTTTGCGTTGATTTAAGTATCAAACAAAAAGAAATGATAATACAGTTCTAGAAGATGAGGTGATTGCTAAGTTTAAATGTGGGAAGAGAACGTATCCATTTCCCTGAAGGAACAGAGTTCTTTTAAGAAGTACATTTAAAGAAAATTGTTTTGGACAACAATGCTTCCATTGTAGGTTTTTGGCTCTCTTTCAAATTACTGTATCTTTACAGATGCTGTTAGTATCAGTGGGGAATCTATGCTGGAAATGCATTCTTTGCCACTTGGCAGAGTATATATAGTAAATAAATATCAGAGTTAAGGTTTTATTCTTTTTTTTTTTGTCTGTGGCTGACTAAAAAGACTTTTACCTTTAGGTTAGATTATACTAAACAAAATGAAGGATAACCAGATTAAAACAAACAAACAAACAAAAGACAAGACCAAAGGAAGGAAAACCAAATCAAATTTTCTTTTTGAAAAAACATAGCAATACTAGACAGCAGTGTTCTTACGTTAAAAAAATAAAAAATATATATGTACGTTCATGTATATATATATATATATATATAGGTATATATCACAGGTATATATATGTGTGTGTGTGCATATATATATGTGTGTGTGTGTGTGTGTGTGTGTGTGTGTATAAAACATCATTGGAAAACAAAAAAAAGTGATGTCAACACCAAAGATGTGAGACAATCTTAAAAGATATACAGCAGATGGGATTCAATTCTTGGTGAAACAAGACCAGAGAACATCATACAGGGGAGAAGTCGCGTTAAGACGAGAGTGATTGTGGGTAATTTCAGGCTGAAAGAGGTCAAGAAGCAATTGTAATGGCCATTAATTGGGACAGTGCCTTTAGAAGAACTGGGTTTTTCAGCCAACTCCTCACTTCCTAAATATGCTGAGCAAGAGAGAGCATCCATTACCCACTGGCTAAAACAGATGAGTGTAGGCCTCAAAACCAGGGAGGGAGGGAGAAATAAAACAGCCAAAACAAAAAAAGTTAGAAAAAAACAGTTTAAATTTTTTTGACAATTCTTTTTTTTCCTTAGGGCATATCTACATATATTATTTTGTTACTTGAAATAATTTCTCTGTGATTATACCAATATTTTGAGACTCCGTTTCATTTATGTCATTTTGCTTTCAATTTTTAGAGATTGTTTCGTCTCACGATTAATTTTGTTTTATAATTATGTTAAATATCCACATGTTTTTGAATTTAAAACAAAAACAAAATGTATTCAGAGACATCTAACTTCTAATCCTGTCCCTTCCACCTTGTTTCCTTACTCACCCACAAATAACTATTTCCTGAGATCTTTTAAAAATAAAAGCAAATTTACATTCAGATTACCTTCTTCTTAGATAAATAGTGGCATACTGTAAACACCTCTTTATACCATGATTGTTTAACTTAATCATAAATCCTAGAGCTCATTCCATAAACTTATTAATTTTTTAAAGTATATTATTTTGTAACTAGGTAAGAAATTTGGCTATAAAATGGGAGCATAAGTAGGTAGCTGCCGGGAAAAGAAAGATTTAATCCAAATGTATTATTTTAAAAAACATGCAGGTTGGAACTTTGTAGTAAATCTTCATGAAATGACTCACCAAATTCACAGCATCGTGCTGGGAAAAATTAGAGTAGGTGGCTTTGCTTCTGATAAGCATACACAGTGTACAATTTCACCATGCAAAATACTTTTGCTACTACAATTTTCCTTTGTTTGCCTTTTTGAAAAGTAATGTTCTGTCCTATTTTAGCAGCACCATTTGCATTCCTATTATTCACACTGAACTGGAATTCCGTTTTTATCTCCCCTTTGTTACTTGCTTTCATTCCAGCACTTTTCTTCTTGCTCTTTGCCTATCCTTTATCTTGCCCTTAAATGGAGGCCTCATGCTATGGGAACAGTGCCATAAATTTTCTCACCATCATGCCAGGCCTCTTCCCAATTTAATGGTATAAGTTCTCTTGAACCATTGCCAACAAAACTAGGACATCCCACACACATTTGCTATGGAAACACCTTCATGACTAACGGTCTCTCAAATTAAGGCATTTTAAAACTGAAGCTAGAAGCGATTTTCATTTTTTAAAACATATTCTGCAGCTAAGGAAAAATAATACAGCAGTTCACTAAAAGTTGTGAGTTGCCATATTAGTGTTCCCAGCTTATCTGAGAGGGAGATTCCTACCACCCTAATCTCAAGGTATGTACATAATAAAAGCAAGAGTTTATGCATACTCATTCGCGTCTTTGAGCAGCCCCTGTCCTCTTCTGCTGCATGTTTGTAAATTTAGATGTTTGGGTTGTGCCAAGATCTTTTCCTTAGAACAAAAGCAGAGAAATGCAATAAACTAATTTTGGATGAGAAATATTCAAGACCCTGCATGATTTGGATGCTGCCAAATCATCAAATCATATTCCACTACGTTCCCCTCTCATGCTATAATAGCAAACTATATAGACTTCTACAGACCCACCAGGCCCTTTTCCCTTGGTCAGACATCTCTTACTCTAAGATTTCCCTGACATGCCTTTTTCTCCTGCTCAGGGAGAGCTGATCATTCCCTTTCCTGCAGAATTTCTTATGTGCTCTTGGAATTGTGACCATCTAGAGGACAGAGACCATGTTTTATTTATTTATTCCCCACTAGCTGGCACCACGCCTGACAAGTATTGGTTTTGCTCGGTAAATGCCGGTTAATTAAATGACCGAATGAGTAAACGGGCATGTGATGGGCTCTCCCAGGTAGAAAAGGGAGACTAAACTACCACCTACATGCATGTCGTAATGAAGCATCTATATTTAGATTTCTTCTCTTTCGTGTCTCTGTTTGAAAGGAATGGGGTTTTACTACATATCTCAGATTTCTGACTTTAAAAAGTAGCATAACAATGCTGGACACTACAGCCAGACAGAAATAAGATTTTTGTTTTTATCTGAAAGAGACCAAGTAGATTTTGCCAATCTCTTGTTCTTTTAACAAACTAATCTTTACAGCCCATTCTGACAACTATCCTAAGAATTCTTTTCACCCTAAACTTCTTATACGATGCCTCTATGCTGCCCACATCAGCCCAGTCTCACTTCTGCCACATCCCTCTAACGTTCACCTTCCATTCCCTTCCTTTTGATCCTATTTGAAAGCTAGTCTGTGGTACAGATCCCAAATGACAAGGTGCTAATCTGATTAATTTATCTGTCCCAGTGAGCGAAGACTAGGGTGGTTGTACCTTATTTGATTATAAAAATCACCCACATAAAACTATAGATGGCCAGGCCTTGTTCTTATGTATTCCTATTCAAGGGGTCTGGGTTTGACAATCTCTCTGTTCTTTTTAAAGCATCTTTGTGATTAAAGCACAATCACGAGATGCACATTATACTCTCTAACAAAAGCCACCCAAAAAACACACCTCACTTTTGTTGTCCATCTCCTGAATGACAAAACAATGACTTTGCAAGTCATTGGAGAAGACAGAAGGGAAACACCTTCCACTGTAGTTGACAGAAGTCATTCCTATTCTAGCGATGCCTTCAGAATCTCCAAATGCAATAAACTAATTTTGGATGAGCTCTCTGGGCATAGACGTGAGCTTTTATTCCTTATTCCATTTATGTATTTGCAGTAGATATAATTTTTAAGCACGAGTTTATTTGGAAGCTAATGAATATACTTTACAAGAACTCACCTCCTACCCCTCCAGCTTTCTACTAAAGGGGTGGATAAGAAATCAGAAATCTCACTCCCTAGGAAGGCGGATGACTTGACTAACACTTTTTTTTCCCCCCTCGGTATTAGGTGTCACCACACCTTTCCCCAAAAGCCACTCTTCCTTTTCTAACTCTATAGCTACAGGGTTCAACGGAGCAGATTTCTCCTGCACTAAACAAATGACTTTTTTTTTTTTGAGATTCAGTTCCCACTCACTAAAACTCTCTGTGCTTCCAGTAAAATTTAAGTTTTCATTTATCTCAAAGGAATTAAAAACTTAATTTTAGAGAAGACGGAAAGCACATGCTCAAAGCAACTGGGAGTACCCATCCTTAACCGTAAGAGTGACAAAGCGGGGAGGCAACAGCAGCCGTTTCCTCAGTCTCACGGAGCAGCATCTTTATGAAAAATGAGCACAGCTGTTAACAGTCTGGAGAGAGACTGCTATCTACCACATCACAGCCAGCAGAGAAGAACAGGATGTTATGAGTACAGTGTGAACCTCAGAGCTAGAGTCAAAACCATACTCAGTGCTTCCCAGGCATGTGTTTACCTTGTTTTCTTCAAACTTCAAGAGAGAACTTTATTTTACATAAAGTGTAAGTAAATCTTACCTGAGAGAGAAGCAGTGCAGAACTGATAAAATCCTTATTTTATTAATGAAAACAAAGCACTCTGGTTTATAACAACATATTACCAAAGTGGCTTATAGCTTCTCCTTGATTCTTAAAGAACCCATTCTTTATCTTCAAGTCTCCTCACTTGTAGCCAAAGTGAGTCCCAGAGAATTTGCAGAATGTACATCAGGTCAATTAGTTTTCCCCAGACTGTTTGACTATAAAATGAAGACAGTTGAGATTCTTCTGCAAACATTGCCTGGTACTCAGAAAGCAAAATAAAATAATAACAGAGCAGGGGGCACTGACAAGAAAACTAAAGGTAAAGAGAGTTTAACCCATAAAAGTGGTCATGCTTAGTAAATACTCAGTACATCCCTTTATAAGTAGCATTTAAAAATGAACACTCAGGATGAACAAGGTACCAGCTGTCAAGCCCAACTTTCATCAGGTATCATTCTCCAATTGATAGTATTTTGTTAAGAGCATAGCGTTTTAGACATATCTGGGTTTGAATCTAGATCTATTATTGATTGTTGAGGGATCATATGCAAGTTTTTTGACCTTTCTGAGTCTCAGATTCCTTTCTTAAAATGAACTACTTGAGAATTTAATAAGAGAAGGCACATAAAAGATTTACTCAAGGTCTGTATACTTGAGAAGTACTTAATAAGTATTATTATTAAACCAGTATACTAATCAGGATCCACTTGATTATAAGTGAAACAAACCGAAAACAAAACTGTGATAAACAAAAAAAGGGAAGTTATTGCCACATTTAAGTGAAAACTCCAGGGGCAAATTTGGTTCAGGCACATAGAGATCTGGGGGCAGGGTTCAAATAAAGGCCCAAGAATCGATGCCTAATGCCAACCCATTCCCACTTTCTTTCATCTTGTGGCTCTGCTGTGCAGTTTGCCTTCATTCTTCTGAAGACTCAGTCCATAATAATTCCAGGCTTACATGCTTCCAGCTCAAGAAACTTAGCCGAAGAAACCTCTACCAAAAGCTCCCACTTTGTATCTCATTAATAGGATCCAAATGTCCATTCCTGAACCAATCACTGGGGCCTAGGAGAGAAGATGCTCTAATTAACCAGGTCTGAGTCACGTATTCTTTCTGGAGCTGGAGAGTGTATGATGTGCACCTCACTGAAGCCACAGCAAATGAGTGGGAGAAAGAACTTCCCCAAAGAAAGATGAGGGTGTCCTGCTACCCAAGAAAGGTGGCATGGATACTGAGTAAATATCCCCACAGGCCCAAAATTAACTTCTCTTTTTTTAAAGACACTTGCCTATGAATAGAGAATATGAAAATCTCACCTCCCAGTTGAAAAAGCAAGGTCTGCAAAGGTGGACCAAGTTCTCCCAGTTACTTCCTGAGGTGAAAAAAAGAGAAATATCAGGCCCATAATCTCTCAAGACATTGAGTTGCCATAGGTACCCAAGAGGCCATTCCAGGAGCAAAAACATCGTTGATGTCAAGGTAAAGATTATCTAAAGACTGGCTTTTCTAGGCTGCTATATGTGGTCCTGGCATTTGTGAATTGGTTCTGATTCATTTGAATCTTTTAAATATGTTTTATTTGTGTATTTCACATTAAAAAGAAGTTCATCAGTGTGATACTTTTTTATTTGGCCCTAATTAAATCTCTTTCAGAAATAATGTCCCTTCATCATAATGTCCCTTCATCTTAGTATTTCATCATTTGGTGAATAAAGAGGAGTGCTAAAAATGTCCCCAGATTTCTAACATACTTGCCAAAACTAATTATAGCACTTTTTCTTTAAATTCAAAAATGTATTAATTTAAAGAAATCATGTGGCATATTTCTTCTTATAAAAGCAATTTGTATACAGTCATAGAAAAGTTATAAGATACAGATAAGCATGCAGAGAGACTATAACATCATCCCCCAGAGAAGCTGTTGTTAACATCTTCATGTTCAGCTTTTCAGAGCCTTTTCTTCACGCATGATGGGATGCAGGACACCCTACCCCTAAAATATGGTTCCTTGGTATACTGAATTTCTTAAGCTTAAGGGGTATGAGAAAACAGCAGAAGCAGAAAGGTCACTCTGATCTTCTCTCCCTCACCCTATTCCCTGAGATAGGACATAAAATCTTCCTATATTCAGAGGAAAGGAGCACTGTAACCTCCAAAGACAAAGGAAGACAAAGGGACACCAAGGAACCTGAACAGACAAACCTTGCACAGTTCCTCCCAGTTTCTTACAATCACCTTATATATTCTTCACCCTTATATTCTTCCACACTGTGCACTTTTCATCAAATGGAGCATGTTTCCTTGGGTCTTCATTTCCCTAGGATGGCTCCCGGGTCATGTAAAACTTATGTTAAATAATTGTGTATGCTTTTCTCTTGTTAATCTGTCTTTGTCAGTTTAATTTGCAGAAGCAGCCAGAGACTCTAAGAGGGTCAAGAAAACCTTTTCCTCCTTGGCACATTATAGTGGTTTTGTTTAGTTTTTTAACAAAAATGAGGTTTTACTCTTTTATAATCTACTCGTTACACTATTCTATATATCAGATTATTAAATATTATTTCTTTATATTGTGTTTTTTAACTTTGAGTGATAGACAAGTTTATGTTGAAATCCCTTGATATTATATGAAAATATTGAGCATATAAGCATTTTTCTGGGGTGATAGTTGATAGCTTTCATCAAGCTATCCAAGGGTATCTACAATCTAAAATTAAAAAGTCAGTTTTACATCCACATTTTAAATGGTAGAAATAGATACATCTGGCAGAATGATACACAGATAGATATTACGATTTATTTAACCAAATGTTTCTTGTAGGACATTTAAGTCCATTCCAGGTTTTGGTTGTTATAAACAACACACAGTTAATGTAACTGCCGCTTTAAAGTTTAACCACATAACCATTTCCCCCACAATACTGGCAGATATGAAATTGCTGGGAAATTTTTAAGTGTGGGGTAACACAGATTGACGAATTGTCAGAAGTCTTAGGAGGTGGCTTTTTACCCGTAGAAGCCTCTTTGTTCGGGCACAACAACTTAACGCCCTAGATCTGTATGGTGAGGAAGTTCATCCTCCTGCAAGAACCAGCTACGTGGGGGAAGGAGCAACATTTCCTGCCTTTGTCAGGATTTGCTACTGACATGCCAGCCTGCCCATCAGCCCCAGGGGCAAAGTTGCAGCGCCTCTGTTTACATTTTTGCGAGGACACTTGGGCAAGCCCGGGCGAAGCCAAACAGCACACTGCACATGGATCACAGACTGAGCATCTGGTGATTCCCTTTGGGGAAATAGAATGATTCTGAGAGTTGGGGCGCTGCCAAAGGGAAATTCACACAGATGAAAGCAACAGGTCTCATCAGAGTAGTTTCAAGGGAGTAGAGGCGGGAGGAGGAGGAGAGTAGGTAAGCAAGAAGGTGACGGGAAATAAGGGGTTCCACTGAGTTTGACTCACACGTATGAAAAGGGCCCCCTAAAGCAACAGAATAAAACTGCCAAGGTCTTCTTGGTGATTTATAATCTGAAGCGGAGCACATAAGAATTTGCCTTTTTAAATTGTGAGTGAGTTTAATTTGAACTCTCAAATGGTGTTCTCACAATCGCAGTTTTTCCCATGGAGGAACTGCAGCACTGACAAACAAGCCCATATCAGAAGTCATCTCCCAATGCATGAAATACCAGGAATGACCCTCCTTGCCTTCAGATCTGATATTTCTTTGGCAAGGACTTTAGCTCAAGCTAACTTGCCATGAAGTTTACAATCTAAAGATCATAATCTTTCTAGCAAAAAGTGATGAAAAGTTCTTTTGCAAAACCTCTCAAGTAACATACCTTCTATATCCTTCCTAATAGCACTTTCCTTAGAAGTCCCGTGTGTGTTATCATGCTTTCACAGATGGAGAAACAAAAACACAAAAAGATTAAACAGCCTATCTAAGATGACTTAGCAAGACCTCCACCAAACACATGACTTCTGATGACTTGTGACACACAAACGCTTCCATTGACATCTTGACCTCGCCCTTGTCTCTATGCAGAAAAATAAGGAAAATCATTTACTGGCCCAAAAAACCGCACAATGTTATGAAGATGGCAGATTCGATCATATTCTCATTAGCTAGATCCAAATCAGGCCTGACAGAGTCTTCGTTAGATCTAAAAATCCTGCTTGTTTTAGCTGAGTCCTCTGACTTGTTCATGCCACCGTAAATTTTCTGTCCTGAAGTTAGAGAAGGCTCCCAACAAAGTGCTTATACATGATGGTCATCCTGTATTAAATAAAATAAAGTTCTATTGGAAAAACAGTACAAAGCAAAACAAACAAACAAACAAAAAATGACAGTGCAGCAGCGGCAAGTCCTGACCAAAGAAACAGCCTCTCTCTAATGACCTAGAAATGGGCAAAAGGAAAACACAGTTATTAAGAAAAATTAACCAAAAACAAATTATAAAAATATCATGCCAATTCTATCATGAAAAAGAATATAAACTCTTTTGAAACTGCATTTCATGATTTCATGTCAGCTAAGTTCCATTTTACGTATTTTATGTTTCAGGTCAGAAAAATGGCACCTTCTACATCTGAAAAAGTTCATCTGACCCTAGATAAACCTGAAAATATTTTTCTTTTCACAATAGGATCAAACTCCATCACTTTTTTCAAACATGGTGCCAGTGAGACCACTTCTTCAGATAAGCAGAGTCAATGCCCATTGAGTTAATGTGACTTGAGAGGAGTCAAAAAGCCTGCCTGCCAAGATGCCTAAGGCTTCCACCATTTAAGTCACTCCAATGAGTGGAGCACTGCATTTCCAAAATGCTCCTGTCACAGTACCCAGGCCATCACAGCCACTCAATGTTTATTGAACAAATAAAAGAATGATTGTTGCCTATGAAGGACAATAAGCTGCGATTATATTGGTTAGATTCTATGTCAAAAATACGTAAGTATCTGGAACATATTAAGTCATTTGCTCCCACTATATATGGTTGTGAAGTAGATTCTCAGATTGGCCATCTGCTAATGAGCTCGAGATAGCTCTTAAAGAAATGGAACATTGGAAGGAAAGTGTGCGACTGCGGCAAAGGATATGAGAATAAAGAACGGGAAAGATCCTGTGGTTTGGTAGAGGGAGAAGAAACCCAACAGGTAAATTCAGTGTCCTTGTAGCCAACACAGCAAAGAGGCCCACACCATTCTCCCTGACACCTAACCAAAGAGTTTTTCCAACTAGGGGCACTATTAATTAGTGGTTTAACACCAGTTCAGAATTTCAAATCCCTGTTCTCTTGTTTCCTAGATTTAAAACAAAATATTTAACTTTTGTTGTTCTGAAATGAGCATAATAACTCTCTCCTTGGGCTGTTCTTAAGGATTAAATAAGATGATACACATACAGCCCTTAGCAGAGTGCCTGGCCTGGCTTAGGAAACACTCAGTGTTGTTATTATTATTACCATTAATATCTCTACCATCTACTATCTGTATAGTAAGATATTGGGGGTGGAAAATTTACTTCACTTCTCATCATTACTATTTCTACAAATACACAGTAGATAAATTGGTTAACCGCCTCAGCAGCTGTTACTTCCTGTTAGTAAGTATATGGCTGTCTGAAAGAGATAGAGATATACATTTCACATTTATACTCCTGCCATGGGCAAAGTACTGGACCTCTCCCTGCCTCAGTTGCTCAACGGAAAGAAAGTGGATAATAAAAGTATATGTCTCACTGTGCTGCTGAAGAAAAAGAGTCAGATGAGTTAATTCTCAGAGAGAGTCTAGAATGGTGTCAAACAGATCAAAAAAGTATGATTATTGCTATCTCGTGTGTGTATGTATATGTGTGTGTTCCTCTTCACGTTTTTCTAGGGATGAATACAATATTGATAACTATTTTTAATTTTCTTTAAATCTCACACATAAATATTTACCATACTTGATTCTTTCACAGCTGCAACTAGTATGATGCAGTTACAGAGACTCTGTATCCTCAGCTTTTCAGTCCCACTGACCTGGTCTGAGTAATAACATCTTGTTCAAACCATGATTCTATGGTCAAACGGCTGTTTAGTGCTGCAGCAGTGATTAAGGTCACTCCAAAAGATTGTTAAATGCATTATGCCAGGGCTTGTCAAAGAGGGTAGAGATGACCACTGAATTAGAAGTCTTCACACCCTGGGCACCAGTCTAGAATTGCAGAAATCAGTGTCTGGTCACATAGCCTTCAGTGGCCCTTGGGTGATAGACTAACATACACATTTATTTCCACATAAAATGGAAGGGCTTCTTCTAACTCTGGGAAAACACAGTCAGGAATGGGGCAATAAACAGAAAAAACAAGCTTGGGGTTTTTCCTTTGAATTTTAAAGTCAGAGAGTTTCCTATATAAGCAATGTTATTTGTGTATTTATTTTTTACTAATCTTAGTGAAGCCTATCTCATCTAATGTATCCAACTTTAGAAACTCAAAATGACTATTCATAGCATACTTCTGTAAAAGAAATATACACATATACATTCATAAGATATTGGAGGTGGATGACCTATTTCTAACCCTTACGACTTCTACAAATACACAACAGATAAGTTGTGTAACTGCCTCAGCAACTGCTGCCTATGCCTAGTATATCTGCATCTGTATGAAAGAGACAGACGTGTACATTTCACATTTCAACGCTCCAGTACAGTTCCCATGTCAGTGAAGTAGCAGTGCTGTGTGGCAACAACAGAGAGATGTCTGGTCATTGATATGCAAATGACAATAGCAGGCATTCTGCTGTGTTTAAGGAATCCCATGACTGGTATGACCACAAGCAGGTTATTAAAGTGAAACAAGGCTATTTTGTCCATTATAAAAAGGACTGTCTTATCCCAGTGAGTGGCACACTCAGGGCTATTTACATTTCAACAGACAACCAACAATAAATCAATATAAATATTCCTCGAACCCATTTTCTTTTCCTAGAACAATAGCTGTTCAAAATCAAGGGAGTAAAACAAGAATCAAGCAGAAGTAATAAAAAAGTTCCAACATTTGGTCAATCCTATGTATGCTAAAGCATTCATAAGTAAAGTGCTCCAAAACCCTGAGGTAAAGAGAAATCTCATTTTGCAGCCCTAGAAATTGAGGTCCAACTCTAAATAATAACAATAATAGCAAGTAACTATATGTATTACATAATACGTTTATAAGTATTTACTATGTGATGGAAAATACTGTATGAAAGTTCTTATTATTGAGATTGGTACATTACACGCATTACATCATTTAATCCTCACAATGACCTCATGAGATATATAATATAATAATTCTAATTTTAAAAGTAAACTGAAGCTTGAAGAATTTCAGTAACTTTCCCAAGACCAGAAATCCAGTATGTGAAAGATCCAGGTTTCTAATTCAGGATTTCTATCTACATTGAAATGGGGCTCTTAACTATTACCCACCTATCGTCTTTACAGTGATTTAGTGATGGCAATTGGATTACATCTAGCAAAATATCCTGGAGACTCAGGATATTTTGCCCAAGTTTGACCAAAGATTTAAAAAAAAAGAAAAGAAAGAAAAACTCTAGTCTGGTATGTAAGAATACTATTAACTTTAATTTGAAAATCACTGTGAATGATCAAGTTATCCTTAATAAATTCTACCATTTATTACTTTTAATCCAACAAATTTTTATTGAGCAGTTAATAAGTATGAGATATATGCCAGAACCTGGAGCTAGAGCAGTGGATCAGATAGGCCTAAGCCTGACTCATTTAACTTACAGCCTCTGAGAGAAAGGGACATTTTTAAAAAATTATCTTTCATATCAATTATGACAAGTATGCAGGAGGAAAACAGATTAAATGCAAAGAAAACGTCTTAAAGGAAGACCCAACCTTGTCTGGGTAACTCAGAAAAAAACTTCTCTGAGAAGGTAGTATTTAAGAAGTTTGGAGACTGGGTAAAAGTTAGCCACATATAAGATCAGTGCGGAGAAGGAGGGATGCATTTGGATACTTTAAGCTGTCTGCAAGTCAAATTAAACCCAATGCAAGTTTGCTCAGTACGCTAAAAAGTATTTATTGGAACAGCCTCAAGCATAGATTGATCAAGGCTCTCTGGCTTCGTTTCTCTAAGATTCTAACTGTCTTGCCAAATTTTATGTTTTGGTTTCATTCTCTTGTTTTCTATCATGATAAAGTGTATCAACAACAACCAGAGTTTTTGTTCACATTCCCTCTTTATACTTATTAGGCTGCCACAAACGAATTCTTCTAACCAGTGGATGCCTCTTGGTTGACTTAGATCTTGGTTACCTGAACCTATCTTTTGGTAAGGAGAATGAGATTTGTGTTCCCTTGGACCTTAGAGTGGATCTGTTCCATTAAATTATATGGCTAAGCATAAATGAGATATATGTGGAGAAAGCAACCACAATTTCTATTCTAGGCAGAAAGCTATTCTGATCAGAGATAGAAACATGTGTAAAGAACCTTAGGTGATTAGACTGAATATTTGAGAATCTGATATAAGTCAAGTGTGAAAAACAGAAAACAGATGCATAAGACAAGTTTCCATAGTCAAGGACAGACCAGATCACGCAGGGGCCTGAAGACCACGTTAAAAATTTTGGACATTTTTCTAAGGTTAACGAAGAGTTTCTGTTGTACGTCATGATCAAATTTATATATTGAAAACATGCATGTATAGAAGGAAAAAATTCATCAAATATATATGTTTATATTTTATATATACAGATTATCTCTGAAAAATATATAGTCAATTAGTAAATGTCACTGCTCATAGGAAGATATCCTTAGGGACTAGAGGTCTTACTTAATAGAAACTTTTCATTGCATGCACTGTGAACTTAACTTCTCTTTTTAACCTATGTTCATACATTGCTTTTAAACTTAAAAAATAGTGAATTATTTGTTTTAAGTTAATATTCTGTCTAATTGTATGTAGAGAAAAATTAAAAATGGGAAAGAGTACAAGGAGGCAAGTTAGGAGGCTTCTGCAACTGGCCAGGCAGGAAATGTCAGTCACTTGGCTTCTAAAGGTACAGAAACAGGATTTGAGCCTAGTCACCTAAAACTGAGGCTCCTGGCCTTCTCCACCACTGCAGCTCAGCCTTGTATTCCTCTCGAAAGCACAGAGAGCTGGCATAGAGCAAAATGGCTGTAGAGACAAAGTTATTTCTGAGCGTGAGATGAAATAGGAGGAAGAGGTCTGAGAAAAAAGCCAGACCCTGAAGGATGGTTATAAGCGTATAATGGGGACCTGGGGAAAGGAAATGAGTTTTTATTTGTGTAGAGGTGCAAACTTATTTGATTTACCTGAGCTACTGATATCTTCAGCTGTAAATTCATGCAAATGTAACACCTCAGAAAATGAGGCTCTGCATCTGAGTTGAACTCTCAAGATCCCAGATTGTGGACAGAAGTGAAAATGGAAAGCTGCGATCTACTCTCACTCTACAGGCTGACTCCAAGTCCATAGTGAATAAAGTTGAACTGAATGTTATGCAATGTGTTCACACTGCTGGTACAAGTAAATAAAGAAAAATTACCAAAAGAATGAATGAATGTTTATGGCAATTTTAGCAATAATTATATACACTTAGCAAAATATAAAATGAATTTTGGGAGAACACATTCAGTCCATTGTAACAGGGAACTCTCATTATATATCATGCTTATTTGTCACTGTGTTTAATCCTCCCCGTCTCACAATTCGCTTCCTCCATAAAATTCTGTTCTTATCCTTCAAATTGATGCAATCATGCCTTTAAAACAGTTTATCATTTCATGATATTTCTCTTATCTCATTTATGGGTACACTACAGCTTAGTTCTAACAAGCAAACCTTCTGGAAATTGGGTTTAAGATTTTGATCTACCATTTCCTACCTTTACTAGGTGTGTGACCTTGAGCAATTCACTTAATCTTTCTGTGAATCCATTTCTTCATCTGCAAAATGAGGATAGTCATGTCGTATAAGCCTTAGTGTTGTGAGTCATAAATGGGTTAATATATATTTATATATATATATATTCCTGTGTGTATATGTTTTATATTATGTATAAATTTATATGTATATATGTATGTGTGTATATATATTTATAATATGTGCATATATCACTTTGAGGTACAATCTCAGCTCTGTATAGGAATTCATTATTATTACTATTGCAATGTGCATAATAGTAATTGGTATATTTGTCATATATCTTGTTTATATTATATATGCTTCAAATGATTTGTCTGACTTAAGTTCTTTTTGCAACATAGTATATTTGTCATCTATTGTTGACTAATAGATGACTATAAACTACCTCAAAACTTATCAATTTAAAAAAACAAGCATTGTCTAAGGCCATGCTACCCTGAACAAGCCCAATCCCGTCTGATCTTGGAAGCTAAGCAGGGTTGGGCCCGGTTAGTACTTGGATGGGAGACCACCAGGTGCTGTAGGTGTAAAAAATAAATAAGGGATTGTAAACTGACAAGGTCCTTGCAATCTGTGAGGTCAACCAAGGGTTGCCTCATCTAAAAAAATAAAATAAAATAAAATAAAATAACAAGCATTTATTACCTCAGTTTTTGTAGGTCAGAAATCTGAGTATGGCTCAGAGTCTCTTGAGAAGCTGCAACTGAGATGTCAGCCAGGGCTGAAGTCTCCTTAAGGCTTGATTAGGGAAGGATCCACTCCCAAGCTCACCCATGTGACTATTGGCAGCCTCAGGTCTGCAGGATATTATATGGAGACATCAATTTCCTGCCATGTGGGCCTCTCCATTGGGCAGCTCACAACATGGCAGCCAGCTTCCTCAGAGCAAAGAACATCTTCAGAGAGAACAAAACAGAAGTCACGGTTTTTTGGTAACCTAATCTCAGAAGTGATAACCTATCACTTCTGCTATATTCTTCTGGTTAGAAGTAAGTTATTGTGTCTGGCCTACACTCAAGAGAAAAGGGCTACATAAAGGCATGAAGACTAGGAGGTGGCAGTCACTGGAACCCATATTAGAGGTTGCCTTCCACATGTCATAAGAAATCAGAAAAGGCGTATTTATTAAATGTGTTATCCTCATTGATAACCCTGGTAATTCTGAAATCCATCTATCTAATGGACTGAACAAGGGAGCTGTACAGGTAAATTATATCTAAAAGAAACACTCATTTATTTGTTTATTCATTTAAAAAACACTGGCTGATCACCAGTTTTATATCAGACACTGTGTGAAGGATAAGAGATACTAAGATTTAAAAAAAATTAATTTTAAAGCTGGATAGGATCTGACCCAGCTTTCTCATTTAACAAATAAGGAATTTGAGGCCCAGAGCAGATTATTTGTCCCAAGTAATATAGTAGCATTACTGATGCCAGGACACTGTCTCCTGATTTAGGGTTTTTATTCCTCTCATTGAAGTATTGGGGTCCCTGCCACATTGTCCTGTGCAACCAATTCCCCTTCTTCTATCTCTATGAATTAAACAATAAAGAAGGATGGAACCCATGGGACATCCATTCTTTTTAAATGCTTGTAGTTTTATTAAATTCAGTCATTTATACTGACATTCTTTAAATAAAAACAAAGTATAATCTTTGTAATTTCTACATTCCTAACATATTTTTATTGACTCCATTTTTCCCCATATTCCTTATTGTTCTTTGTAGAGGTATGTCATTGAAGCTTCAACATATCACCGGACGGATATCACAAGTTAACTTCAAAGAGAGGAACAAGCTCCATTCTGCTAGAGACACAAACACACCCTCTGAGGTGTGTAGCCCCTAAATCATCCAAGCTACAATTCTCTCTCCTTTTGCTTCCCTATTAAGGCTGATATTTCTTTGATGCCTTTTATTCTTCCTTTTGACCAGAAAGCAATGCTTACAATGCTTCAGACATGCCACTTTCCCTTCCTAGAAAAATAAAGTAACCCCTGCCCTAGTCATGTCTGAGAATGGAATGCACTTCAAGAAGCCAACACAAGAATTTCAAGCACTATAAATAGACTCCATCAATTCAAGGAGCAGATGTTGATACTAAAACATTGACAAGTAATTACCAAAAGTACCTTAGAAAAGCAAGTTTCTGCGGACAATAGCTACAATATATTATTATTGTTATTGTTGCGAGCTTCCGTGATGTTCTCCATTTATGATTCCTGTAATTTTGTCTCCTTTGATAAATCTACCTTCTGGTTTTCATTAAGGTGTCAATGCATTAGACAAAAGGCCTGCTGAGTATGACAAAACCCATGGTCACATGGCAGAGGAAAACAGAACTTTATACTTGTAAGCCAAAACACAATTGTTCAGGCAGGATGGAAACATATATGTACAGAACCACATGTACCCGCACACACACATTGTTCTTTACAGTCCTAGAAATTGAGTTAGGAATCTTTTAGCCAAGTTAAAGTGGAATATGTCAGGTTTGACAGTTCCAAACCACGCATAACTGAAACCAGCCACCTTCCACGCCTACTGACATTTTTACATCTGTTTTCTTATGATCTTGCTGAATCCCTAGACTGACCTGAAAAGAGTAAGAATCTCTATCCTTTAAAAATTCTCAGTCCCCTTGCCCCAATTGGAGATCCTGAGCTATACTTGGTGTGCCTCAAAGCATTATTTATTACTAGACTGTCTGCCTCAATGCTTGAGCATCTACTTTTCAAAACCTTCCCAGCTCCAATGGAGTAGGGAGGGGCGAGCGAAGTCAATCAGTAGGGATATGAGGTGGACATGCCATAGGAGCAAACCAGACCTACACCAGGTGTTTAGGTATGCATTTCACTAGGCTCTTAAGTCAATTCACTAGCAAACTCATGAATACATAAGAACAAACTCATGGTTGCCAGGTGGGAGGGTGGTCGGAGGCTGGGTAAAAAAGGTTAAGGGATTAAGAAGTACAAAGAGGCAGTTACAAAATAGTCATGAGGATGTAAAGTACAGCATAGGAAATATTGTCAATAATGATATTGAATGTCAAGTGTAATTCAAAAAAAAATAATTTTTTTAAAGTCATTTTACTAAGATATGAATATTTTTTATCAATCTAGTATTCTGAGCCAGTGACACAATCTTGGAGAATCATCAAGACTAATAATCTGTCACAATAATACCCTCGACAAAGAGGAAAGAGGATTTTCCCAGGGCTCAGAGCTGAATGATTATAAATAACAAAAATAATAGTAATTCAAAAAACACTTAAAATTAGAAGAAAAGATAAATGTAAACCAACTCCTCCCACTCTTAACATTAAAAAAAACTGTGTCTATGTGTCCCAGAAGAAAAAGAAACTTTTAAAAGTAAAGCTCAGATTTTAAGATACGTCCAGAGCATTCATTTGAAAAGGTAATTAGGAGAAGCTATTTTCTATTTGCTAGAAATCAAAGGTATGTGTATTCTGGGTAAAAATTTTGCTATTTACACCATAAATAGCCGTGGAGTATGAAATATGCTGTTCATATTATGTAGCACTTTGAAACCTAGTTGGTCCTAAGAGAAAATATAAAAGTGGAAAATAGATTTTTAAAGGAAGCCGTTTTTTCCCTTATGCAATCTCCATTCCCATCCCTATGTACTCACTCAAGGCAATATATATATTTTTTAAAACATAAAATTAAAATTTTATCTATTTTTATATTTGAGCTTTTTTTCTATTCATTCATTCGTTCATTCATTCATTCACTCAGCGATCATTCCCAGAGCTTTCTTTTTAGCTAGGCATTGTAATAGGAAGGAAAAGATGAGTAAGTTATTCATAGCCAGAGGAGTTCACTTCTTAATGAGAGGGACACATACATAGACAAATAATTATACTCTAATGTTATGTAAAGATACAGCATTATCGGAGCCCAAAATGCTGAGTAGCTAACACTGGGGGGCTTGAAACAGTCTTTACAGAGGTGGTGACATTTAAGCTGAGTCTTAAAATATGAGTTAGCTAGGTAGCTAGGTGGGAGCTTTGCACATATTTCAGAGAGGATGAGGAATTTGCTTTGATCGAAGCAAAGTATACATGGGTTGAATGGAGGAGGTGGTAGGAGGAAAGAAAAAGTAGGGGCCAGCCTTTAATTGAGTCATACGTCATGATGAGGTATTTGAACTTTACCCCACATACAATAAAAATCCACCGGAGATTCTTAATAAGAAAAGATTTCATTTTTATTCAAATAATTCAGGTGGTATCACAGAGGACAGATGAGAAGGCCAAGTTAGAATCAGTATTTTACATGGCTACACAGGCTGCCCCAACCAAGGTCAAGCCTTGTTTCTGTACCAGCTGGATCTCATATATCACATCTCTGTTTTTTGTAATCTCTATCTTATTCACCATTATTTATCTGCTGTTAATCATTTATTCAAACAATCATTCCATCATTCAACAAATATTTATTGAGCCTTTACTAAAATGGCTGTCACTGTGAAGGGAACAGAGATTAGCAGCATGTAAGGACAGTGTCTGAATGCTGGCAAAGCTTATAGTCTAGCACAGCAGAGAGATTTGTCTAAATACAAGCAGTTGCAATGATGTGTAAGGGGCAAGCTGATGGGAAGCTATGGGGATTTCCCTGAGGAAGTGATGGTTAGCTTGTGACTTGAAGAATGAGTAAGATTTAGCCAAAGTACGTGTGCTGAAAGTAGGAAGGGGGAAAGGCAGACACTGCCCAGCAAATGGGAAATAACCAAAGGCAAGAGAAAGCATGATGCCTTAGAGGAAGTGAAAGGCATCCCACATGCCTAGAGAGTTAATAAGCTGGAGACGGGCTGGAGTTAGAGCCTGCAGGGCTGTCCTAACCGTGTGCATTACTCCAGAGGCTAAGCTGTGCTGCAGAAATAAAACCCTAAAGCTCAGTGACTTAACTGACAAAGATTTTTTTCTCTGTCAGGTTAACTCTAATTCAAGTCAGATGACATTTCAAGGTAGCTCTTCTCTTTGGGGTAACTCAGACACCCAGGATCCCACCATTTTTTGATGCTGCCATCTCAACATGTGGCTTTCAGAGTCACTACAACAGATGAAGAGAGTATGTGGCAGTTGCACACTAGTCCTTAAATGCTTTGGCCCAAAGGAGACACACTCATCTGCTTCTACGAGAACTAGTCACAAAGCCCAACTAGTTGTGAAAGAGTCTAGACAACTTAGGAAGCACATAGACCATTTGGTGATTTCCAGTATCTCTACCAAGGATTAGCAGGCTTTATCCACTAAAAGTTTACAAGCAAAGGACTGCTAGGATCAAGTTTACTTTGCGGAAATTACCATAACTATATTGTAGAGAATGAAACTTGACAAAAAGACCAGTTCGGAGATTTTTCAGAAGTTCAAGAGAATATAGTGACTTAGAATATGGTGATACCAGTGTACAGTTTAATAAATACCTGAATCCATAAAATTTATAAGAATCTCAACAGGATATTGGTTTAAACTGGTACTTGTAATGAAAAAAAATTTTCTTAAGAATAACAATAACAGAATGTGTAAGGTATTAACTGAATTTACCTGATAGTTTAACAGATTATAAAAAAAAAAAAATGGTTGCGTTTTCCTCCCATAGTTGGGGGTGGGGAGGGGCAGGAGATGCTTGACCTGAAGGATGAGTTTCTTTGGTCTAATTCTGTGTAATGATGAAACTGAATAGAAATATCTGATAATATCTGACCGAGTACCCTGAAGCTGAGGCTAATTCTGAGATCAAGGAAGGATACAGCACAGAGATTCAGATGGGAAGCTGAGTAATAAATCAGAAAAAGGATAGATGATTTTCCAGAACCAGGTAGGTGGGTCAGAAGCCAGAGTATGAAACCAGAGAGCAGAAGGATGGGCAAATGGCCGCAGAAAATAGTGGGTAAAACCAAAAAGTAGAAACTTCAAAATGTTTTTTCATGCTTTCAGTAACCTGGAACCTTGGAGGTATAACAGCAATTGTGGAGCTAGAGGTAGGAGGAACAATAAAAGTGCCTCTAAGTCACTTCTCCATCAGTCATCCCCTTATCACATCCAAGGCAACACTTTTTTTTTTTTTAATTTCAGCTTGGTTGAGGTATAACTGACTTTATTTACACATAGTTTCCACTCTACTCCATCTCAATGAAATAACCCACCAGCCACTGAAGTCCTCCAGCAATGAACCCTTCTTGATGCCTCTTTTCCTCACATACCACCTCTCCATGTCTAATCCATCAGTATGTCCTTTGACTCTGTTCTGAAATATGGCCTTATCCATCTATTTCTTTTCATCTCCAATGCAGTCCAAGCTATACCATCTCTTATTTAGACTACAGCAATATCTTCTTAACTGTCTCCCATCTTTTGCTCTGCCCCCTAAATTATATTCTCACGACAGCCAGAATGATCCTTGTGAAAAATAAATATAATCATATTCCTCCCTTCCAGTGACTTCTAGTGCCATTTATAATAAAATCATGGCATATAATGTCAATATTTTGACTGTGCCTTCCTTTCTGATCACATCTCAACTCTTCTCCTTATCCATTACTCTGGCCTTCTTCTTGTTCCCCAGATATGTCAAACTTCTCTGGGATCTATCACATTATCCCTTTCCTCTTCTTGGAATCTCTTATCGATCTTTACACAAACGTCTGCTTCTTGTCATATAGGCCTCAGATTAACTATCACTCCCTTAGCCCACTGCTGAATATCTGATCTAAAACAGCCACTCACCACCAAAGAATGAATCTATTTTGATGTTCTGATTATATTTTTCCTCTCGATTCTTTCTTTTCTCCATGATTTACTTTCACGGTGGTGTTATTGCTTTGTCATCATAGTTTATGATCTTTATTCTCCTAGTAAATTACTCCCCCATGAAAGAAGTGACTTAAATTGCCTTGAATATTGTTGTATCCACAGTGCATAGAATGGATTTTACTGCACAGTAGGCACTTTATTCTCATTTGGTGAATAAATAAATGTGCAAATGAGCGTGTTACCTTTCTTCACTGTGTCTATAATCTCTCCTTCTTGACTGTCTTTTTTCCATCAGCCTAAAACCTTATTCAAGCCTCTTACATATTTTGAAAGAAAAATTCTCCCTTGAACTTCTCTAGCTTTTCTCGCCTTTCTCCTTCCTTATTTATACTAACTTTTTAAAAGTATATTCTACAATTACTGCATATCCTTCTCTAGCTTCTGACCTTCCATGCCATGAAAACTGTCCCAACCTAGGAGACAAAGGCCTTCTAGCTGCCAAATCAAATGGCCATTTTCAGACCTTACCCGAGTGTCCCTCACTGCTATATCTGACAATGCCTCTCCTGCCTCCATTCTTGACCCCTTCCTGTCTCTTCTTTATACTGTACCTGATTATTCCCTGTTCTCAGAACAATTCCCTTCATTTCTCCATACTATCTTCATACTTCTTCTTTCAGTCCTCTACCATCTGTTCCTTATCAAATGGCTTTTGTACTTCCCTCCCACTCCCACTCAATATTGGTATGCTCAGATCACTTTGAAGTTTTGGCTCTCTGCCTTTCTCTCTCCACCTAGCTGATTTCATCTCCTCCTGGTACTTCAAATGTCCCCAAAAAATAAATTTTTAAAACAATCTACACCTTCAGTCTAGAACTCCCCATCCCAATGTATGTACTTGTATATCTCACAATCACTTCAAACTCAGCATGTCCAAATCTGTAAGGTACTTATTGGTTCTTCTACTTTATAATAAGGAAACCGAGACTCAGAGGTTAGACAGCTTACCTAAGAGCACTTAGCTAGGGAATGGTAGAGCTAGAATTTAAATATAATTCTCCAAAACAGCAAAGCCCATATTGTTCCACATCCCTTTGTCATTGTGTTACAACAATAAAAAGCTAAAAACAGCCAAAATATATTTTTAGAGAGTAGTTAGAATAGCCAAAAAAATTAAATTTTATGCTGCGATAGAAAAAAATGCCTAATGAGAAAATACTCATGACATGTATGTTTTTTAAAAGTGAGACATAAAACTACATATAGTAAAATCCTAATCTTGTTCTTAACATTATGACCAAAATAAAGACTGGAAAAAAAATCAATTGCTATCTTCATGTAGTGGCATGATTATGGTTTAAATAATTCTCTCTTTCTTGCTCTCTCTCCTTTTCCCCTTCTCTTTTTTTTTTTTTTCCTCTGCCAGCACTCATTTCTGTTCTCCACTAGTACCCTCAATTTCCTTTGGGAATGGAATAATAATTAAGTTTTCTTATTACTCATTAAGGAAGCTGAAGAGGGTCTTTAATGGTTCCTTGGCCAGATCTTTCACTCACCGGCCCAGTATAAGCCAAGAAACTTGCATGCATCCTAAAATGGGCTAATGAGATATTTTAGCTGAGTTACAACAGGATAGAAAAATGTCAGATTCCATTCAATCCCATAGTGGCACTTGAACTAAGCAATCAAGTTCTTCCTACATTAATGCCGAGAGCTACACTTCTTATTGTCCTATTTCTAAACTGGTTCTCTGGACTCCTGTCCATTCTGGAAGCTTTCTCACAGCTTTTTAATAAATTTTATTTTCTTGGCTATATTAGATCTTGTTGGTTTCTGTTACTTATAAGCAAAAAACCCTAACTGATGAATGTCTGTCTTTTCTATTTTCTACAATAAACACATTTCGTATTTATATTCAAAATTAAAGAGATAAATGAAAACTAAAGATCTAATAATAGTAGAAACAATAAAAGATATCAGTCTGAAATATGTTTGACTACAAGAAACTTGGGTTCATTGTGGGATTTGACCTCTACTACTCCATCACTATATCTGGTAAATCACCCATGGTGCCATTTCATAGTGACAGTAGATCGATAGTATTACTTTCCTATATAAACAGAAAATATTTTAATTTACATTTTTAATAAGTTTGTGGTCAATAAGAACCTACTAAAGCAAACCTTGGCTTATATTGGAAAAATAATAGATTTGTTTCTTTTTTTTCATTTGACACATTTATTAAATGTTTCCTCTGTGTCATCAGTGGGTATACAAAAATTAATATTGAGGCAAATGCATAGTAGATAAAGTGCAATAAAATATGGTAAGTCCTACTATAGAGGTATGAACAAAATGCCGGGGAACCTAGAAAAGCAAAGATCTGAATTGCCAGTTAAAAGGTACTAAATGCTAGAAAGAAAATAACAAAGGTCCATCACTTACAGTTTTAGTTAAAAAGTATGCTATAGCCAACTGTAAATGCAGTTGCAAAGAGAAAGATCACTTCAATTGTAGATATGTAAAACATGCTATTCTTTTAGTGGCAACACTATATCAAGGCTGTGATTTCCATTTCTTTTTAAAATGCATCTAATAAACCATCAATAAAATTATCATTTTAGTGTTAAATCCCTTTAAAACACATTATACTACCTTTACCATTGATTTATTTTAACAAAATAAATCAAATTTATCGTTGGCACCTCCTGCTAATCAAATCTTATTATAAGGGTATTTACCTTAGCCTTTCCAAAATTCATCCCCTGTTTGCTTAGTACCAATGGTACTAAAAGATTACCTAGAACTTCCCACTGAAGAACCCACCCAGATTCTGTCTCCATATCATGCTTTGGGTAGGATGAATAGATTTCTCCCAAATATATCTTCACATCAATTCTTACCTATTATAAGTTTCTTGCTCTCAAGATATAATCTGATACCTACCCACGTCAGCATGTTGGCAGAGATAATGACTCACTGTGTCACTGCTTCCAGATAACATGTTTGCATTTGAACTGAAGCCTTCTGGAGAAAATATCTTAACCAAAAGAAAGAATAGTGACCCTACTAGTGAAAATGTTGATACTTACAGACCCCCCCAAAACAAAACAATCCTATACTACCCTATTCCCAGATATTCTAATTCAGTAGTTCTGATATGAGGCCTTAGAAAAATAAATGCATCTACAGAAAAAAAAATTTTTTTAACCACCCCCCTGCTTCAGAAGACACTAATCTTTGGGAAACTGAAGGAATGAAGAAATAAATAGGCACTGCATCTTAGTCCAATGTAACCACATACGTTCCAAGCAAAAATCAAGCCCAGGAACATGAAATTGTAGGAATTTGGGGACAAGAATCATGTGATGTATTTGTGTCTGGTGGCCTCTTACTTAACCTGTCTCTGTCCTTCTAGAGTCACTTCTAGTCCTCACCAGAGGAAAGAAGCAATAATGACAGAGGATAACCTAGGGAATCAAAGAGTCCTAATTGATAAGTAAACCCTGTCACTTACTAACAATGTGATCTTGAGCAAATTACTAAATGTCTCTAAACCTTATATGAAAAATGAAAATAGAATTTCTTCCTTGTTGTGCTCTAGGGGAACTAAATGATGTCACATAAGCATCTGACACAAAGAAGATGTTCAATAACTGGTGGCTATGAGTACATTTGGAGTCATGCTTCTATGAACAGTAGCAACGCACCCAACCTTGCCCTTCTCCTAAAATAACTTATGGTCCAAACTCCATGATAAACAAACAAACATGTCTACATCTTCTTTGCTGGTACTCTGTAATTTAATTCATACAAACCTGAAAATGCCAGGTGATGGCATTTTGCTACAAAGAGTCTGCTGAAAAGATGTTTGGGGAGTCGCTTGAATTTAAAAAAGTGTGCATGGTCTTCTGCTTTCTGTCACATCAGCCATTCAAAAACAACTGGAATTACCTCATATCTACAGAATTATAGATAGGGTAAAAGAAGTTGACCTCAAGTCTTATCACATGCACACCCGACCACTCTTTGTGGCCCATGGGCATAAAGGTGTATGCATATGTGAGGAGAGCCTAAGGAGAATCACCATTTTCTATGTCCATACTCATCCTATTCTCAGGCAGAAACTCTAAGTACATTTGTTACTCATCTGCATTTTTAGAATTAGAAAACAGGATGGCTGATAAGGATCTCAGAAGCTATCCAGTGGAGCATTTTTCAAGGTGTGCTCTGTGAACCAACTACAAGGTCTCTAATGATGGGACCAGAAATCTGCCTTTCTTAAAAAGCATTCCAAGGCACTCTCAAGATAGAAAACCACTGAGCTATCACAAGTGCTCCCATTTCAAAATGAGGATATTAAGGCCTGAAGAAAACTAATGATTTGTCTAAAACAGTGTCTTACCCTCAGCACTATTGACATTTGGGACTGAGTAATGTTTTGTTGTTGGGGGCTGTCCTGAGCATTGTAGAATGTTTAAGAGAAGCCCTGGCCTCTACCAACTAGATGCTACTAGCAGCCCCATAGGTGTGACAACCAAAAATGTCTCCAGACACAGCCAAACATCTCCTGAGGGGCAAAATCACCCCTGATTGAGAACCACTGTCTAAAGTCACACCAATAATCAGAAGTGGAGCCATGACAGCACTCAGGTGTCCTGATTCACAGCTCAGCAAGCTCCCTGTATCTTCGTGTTCTGCTTCTTTTGCTGTAGGAAGTAGAGGTTGGGGAAGGGATATCCAGGCCATAAAGGCTGGGGGGTAAGAAAGCACAGGTTACAGCACACTGCTTTCTCCCGGGAACCTGGGACATTACTCCTGGCTTTTTCCATGACTTACTATGCAGTTAGTCATCCCTATTTCTATTTCTCCACCTGTTTAAACTATGATCTTCCAAGAGAACTGGCAGGATTCAGATTGCAACATCTTGGAAACCCACACAGAAAGGTGCCGTCCAAAATGCTTTTTTAACTGAGACTGATTTAAAGCTGCCCCTATGTAGAAGCCAGGAGTGTCATGTTCTAAAATTAGTGCTGTGCCAGGAAGAGGAATGTGGTGGGGAGCAATGCAAAAGGAATCAGGAAATGTGGCTTTCAGTCCCAGCTCTTTTAAACTACCTTGTGGCCTTAGCAAATCATTCCAGCTTTCTGGTCTAGAAGCAGTTTCCGGTCAACTGATGGGATTAAAATAGGCTTGGACATCTGGGCTTGGACTCATTCTCTGCCTCTGTCCTGTCGCTCTCTGGTCATCGAAAATTCAAACCGAACCTTTGCTCCAAAATCCAGCTCAGTCATGACTTTTTTTTTTTTTTGGTGATAATGATGTGGTTATGTGGAAGAAAGTCTTTGTTCTTAAGAGATGACCACTCAAGTATTTATGAAGTGTCACGATATCTGCAACTAACTCTCAAATAGTTCTGAAAAATATATCATATGTATATTATATGTACACATATAGTACGCACATATTTTGTATACATAGAGGGAAAGCAAATACCAGGATATTAGTAAATGTTGAATGTCACCAAAGAGCATACTGGTGTTCATTTTATGATTCTTTCCGCTTTTCTATTTTAAAATTTCTGAATCAAATGTTAGAGAAAAAAAAAAAAAACAGCTCCTGTCCTATCTCCTCCACAAAGCTGTTCCTGAATTAGCTGCAATAATCCCTCCAAATTCCCACAGCACTTATGTACTCTGTGTTTATCATTTCTACCTTGTATTATAGTTAAGTACTCACATAGTGGGTCATAAAATTGATAATGCAATACTCAGCTATGCAGAGAACATTTGTTCTAAAATTGCTGTTCATTTAGTCTATGATTTCTTTGTTCTTTCTCATAAGACCCCATGCTGCTGAAAGTAGGGAAAAAAAATCAAAGTAAATTTTAGTCCAATCTCGTAATCACAAATTAATTACAGAATTTAAACAGTTGGTTTAAGTAACTCAGTCATATTTGGATAAAGCCCAGCTCCTACATTTCCCTACTCCCTCTTTTTCCCCAAGATGCATTTGGGTGCAGGAGAAGAAGTGACTAGATTCAGGAGACAACATGGGAAAGAGTCTCCAGGATCAAATGACAAAACTGGCTAATAATATTATTCACATTATGCAGACATTTATTCTACACCTGGTAGTCAGGTCCTTGAAGAATGTTTCAGTATTACAAGAAACAGTATCAGGAAGTTTCATCTCTGTGTCTTCTGGAAGGCCTGGGTGGTGCTTTATACTTAGAGGTTTTCCACAAATATTGACATCCAAGTCTCTCTGATCTGATGCTTCTATCTCCACAATGTGACTGCCGCTATCGTTATTCCCTGAAATGTCACAGTGATAAGTAATAATTTAATATTAATAATAGCTAATGTACTGAGTGCCTGCTATGTGCCAGAAACTGTGCCAGGCTCATTGTATGTAATATGTTATTTAATTCACATAGCAACCAGATGAGTTAGTACTATAATTATCTTATAATAAGGACAATCATTGGTCTCTTTATTGCCTGATTATTAAATGAGCCTTTCTTTTAACTCTGCAGCGTCAGATACTTTTGACTGCCATGCTATATTCGAAACTCCCATTTTCTGTGACCTCCCAATGTACTTACCCAAACATATCTCTTCTCTAGCTATATCATTTTACTTTCTGTCTTCCATAAATGCTGTAAGTGTTCTGACCATTGTACCTCTTTCGATCACCTTTTTCATTCCCCCCTGTCTCTTTCATGCCCCTTCAGAATCCACCCTTTAAGGACCAACTTTCATTCACTCTTTCAACACATTTTTGTTGAGCACTACTTTGTGCTCAAACCCATTGTCCTCTATTCTAGAAAGACAATGCCAAGGAAAAGAAAAGCAGCTCCAATCCCTACCATCATGAAATTTGCAATCTAATAACGGTCTATGCTTCAAATTTACCCCCAGTTAGTCAAGCAAAACCCCTCTTTCCTGTACCCCTTTTCAAATACGCATGCTATCTGTATCACCGATTTGACAAGTATAGCTCTGCAGAGTTAAGCATTCTTGCCAGGAATTTGTTTATTGAGGATGACAATAATAATTTACCAGTAGCTTTCACTGATTGAACATCTCTTCTATGCCAGGCATTCATTCTACTTACATTGTCTCTAGTTCTCACACTGACATTGCCTGAAAAGGGTGATTTTTTTTTTCCTTTTCACTAATGAAGCACTTGAGGCTCAGAGATAAGTAATATGCCCAAGGCCACAAAATTAGTAAATGACACTATTAGCTTGAGAGCCCAGGTCCCCTGGCTCCAAAGGCTCTCTTCACAACACACCAAACTGCCAAACATCTTTGTTGCATCATGCACTGAGGTGATAGTCAGTGAGGTAACATGAGGGGAAAAAACATGATTTTGGAGTTAAATAGACTTGCATTCAATTTTTACCTATACCACTTACTGATTATGTGAGTTTGGACAAATGCACACACCCTTCTGTACCTTAATATTCTCATTTAAAAATCACCACTGTAAAAAGTTAATAAATAAATACAATCATCTCACTGGGTTAGTTCAAGAATTAAATGAATGATAAATACCTGAAAAAGCAGCAAGTCTACAATAAATATTGTTTAGTCAATGTTCCTTCTCTTTGCTTTTTGTTGATGCAGATCATTTAAAAGTTTGCCATCTACTTTATTGTAGCAGATATAAGTTTCTAAGTTTGATACTAAGGAACACTGGCAGAAAGGCCTTTAAAGGACTTGCAAGTATAGTGAAGAGGCAGCTAGCTACCGGCCAGAGATAAAGGCAGTACAGTTGAGAGATGGAAAACCAATCTAGAAACCAGGCAATGGGAGGTGGTGTGGTTCTTTTTATTAGGAAAGCTCTTCTAAGTCAGAGCCCTTGAAGCTTTTATGTATCAAAAGCATTTTAACTGCTTTCCTCAGATGCACTCATGGTATTGCTTCTGTGGCAAAGAAAGCGTGGTCTTATCAAAACGCTATTGATTTTTTTCAGAAGAAATCCAGAGACCTCATTAATGGAACTTTGCAAACAAGCTCAAAAGCCCACTCTTTTTCCTATAAGCTGGCCACCCCCTCTAGGACATAACGTAGCTAATAAACTAAATTTTCACACTTATTAAATTTTTATTAAACACTCTGAGAGATCTCATACATCTACCAGTTTATTAATTCTTTAAAAAAATCTTTATGTGGTAGCGTTTATTATTATTTCATATGTCGCAGGTGGGCACTCTGAGCTCAGAGAGGTTAAATATCTTGCACAAGATCACAGAGCTAGAAATCATTGGTGAGATTTGAGCTTATTTATTTATTCAATAAATATTTATTGAGTGACTGACTACTATGGGCCAGGTCTATAGGATTCTAAAGCTAATATTCTTTCCTCTATCTAACTCTTCCTAGTATAATAAATGATAAAGTAGCATTCACTATCATTTATAATGTTCTCTCAAAAAGGGAAAGCAGTTTGGCCAGAACATGAGATAATCAGGTTGATTGGCCTGGCCAGGCAGGTGTCCACATGCTTTAGCACTACTCCATGTGTGTCCTTCTCAAAGTCAAATGCTTAAAAAAGAATGGTCTTCTACAACCAGAAGTACCATTCTTAGACAAGTATATGTAAGTATCTATGCTTGACTGCTTATAAAACTGTATGAGGATGATACACTTCAGAACATTTATTTATTAGAAGGTTGTAAAGAGGCAAAGGTCAGTGCATACAACTCACTAAAGCAGAAAATCCAATTGTAATAGTGCCTTACAGTTATACAGGTCATGATCCTTTTCAGTGTACTGTAACATACATGATACTATTTTAACCTCATACCAGTCCCATGAGATCTGGAAGATGATGGTTCTTGTACTCATTCCTGAGGAAACTGAGGTTCAAGTTCTGGCCAAACAGCTTTCCCTTTTTGAGAGAGCATTATAAATGATAGTGAATACTACTTTATCATTTATTATACTAAGTGTTAGATAGTAGAAAGAATATTAGCTTTAGAATCAAAATGTCCAAGTTCATATCACTATTTAATGGCAGAACCAAGATTTGAACTTCTATTCTTTCTGCTCTTTCTAATATACAATATGCTTTGGTCAAGATGAGTTGGGTTATACTGCAATAACAAAAGGCCTTCAGATCTCAGGAACTCACAATAATAAAGCTTGATTTCTTATGCATGTTCCATGTCAGCTGTGTCTTTGATTGACTTTCTGTTTACAGCCGGACCCAGCTGACCGAACAGACTCTATCTGGAATAGCCAGTCATGTGGCAGAGTGAAAGTGAAAATGGTGGGCTCCACAATGTCTCTTAAAACCTCTGATAGAAAACGACTATCATTCTCAGTTCACTGGCCAAACTGAGTCACATGGTCTTGTCTACATATAATATACCAGAGATGTATTATCATCATTCCACAGGAAAGAGCCCCAAATAGGAGTAAAAAGGTTTCAGTTTATATTAGAATAGTAATGTAAAGTAGTCATGAGCCGCCCTTCCTTGCACCATGAAGTTATTTACTCATAAATGTGGTACTGATTAAGAAATATTTCAGATACAATCACTAAAGCAGTCAACTTAATGTAAAAATTAAATAATTAAAAAACTTAATATTTTAAAAAGCGACAATTCTAAAATATGCCTGTCAGGCATGAAACCTCCTGCATTTGCAAAGAAAGCAACTTTCACTCTGAGAATAAATTTTCCATTTCTGGCAGGAGAACTGGATAACAACACTGAAGTTATCCTGTGAATGGGCGTCAGGGTGTCATATTTGAATGTGTAATGAGTAAACATTGGCAGAAACTCCCTTTACCACATGACTTCAAACAGTCAGTAGGGAACTACCAGCTGAGCCGAGTAGAAAAAAAAAAGTGCATTCTTACACTCTCCTTCCCTGAAGCAAAAATCCCCTGCTGAAATCACCTACCCAAATGTAGGGCACAAGTGAATACTGACACATGTTCAAGTACAAAGCCCCACCCCTGGAAAGTCCTCCTGGCAAAGCCATTTAAACAAAGTTCAGAGGAAGACAGAAGTAGGACATGAAACAGAGCTGAGCCATTCACAGAATCTTGCTTTCCCTTAAAACAGTTGGTAGCTTTAAAAAAAAAAAAAAGAAAGAAAGAAAGAAAGAAAGAAAGAAAGAAAAGAAAAGAAAAAAAGGAGTATTTAGCAAGAGTTTAAAGTAGCTGATTTTTAATGTCAACTGACTTACAAGATCCCTTGCAATTCTAAGATTTTATGAGTCTATAAATTTCTGTGATGAGGAGCAAATCTGTTTTCTTATTTAAGTACAGAAAAAAAAGGAAAAAAGGCTATGCTTTACATAATAAAATTTTGAAAGTAATAACACCAAAAACAAAACAAAACAAAAAACTCCTAGGAACTTGGAACTACAACATTGTCTTAGGCAATCTGCACACAGAATTCTATTCCTTAAAATTTTTTGGCGTTGAGTTAGGACTTGATTTGTAGAAATGACACTTCTCCAAATACTTCTTTTAGAGCAGTGAGAGGGAGGAGGAATAAACTGAATTAGAGCTTTACTTTGGACTTTTTGTAAAGGTCATCAAAGAGAAAACCCATAAAAAAAAATCATTGCCCTTTAGTCACAAGTATGAAACACGTTGTCCTAAGATAAAGGAGAATCATTAGTCAGTCTCGCATTTTAGATTAACTAATTAAACTGTTACGTCTTGTGTTTTTTTTTCCCCCCATAACTTTAAATAGAATTCAAGTTGAAATGAACCTGGATTATTAGGAAACGTTTCTAAGTACATCTAATTGTGCTTTCCTGAAGTGCTCTATAATTTTACTGTTATAATTATTGCTAGTAAGTCTTCATAAGTGATATTCAAATTTTAATGTAGCTATAAGTGAAGTTGGGTCAAAACAAGATATCTGAGTAAAAAAAAAAAAGGAAGAAAAAAAAGTTGGATATATTAGCTCTTTTTTATCTTTTCTGACAACCAACTGGTTAGCCTGCTATTTCTCTAGCTATTTTCTATAGAAAGAGTAAGTGGGGCAGATGTATGAAATCTTTAGAGTTTAACTGGACATGAAGAAACTTCTCTAATGGCAAATACAGGTAAATAGTACAAGAGAAAAATTCATGAGAAAAAATTGTGGTTCATTTTGAGAAGAGAGTGTGAGTTACATTGTCACAGGATCAAAATGTTTGAAAGGGAGGGTCTTGGATTGATGAGAACTTGAATTTAGCTTTCTTCCCTTCCATAACTAATTCAAATTTCTTTGCTTCTTCAATCAAATGGTTAATGGGGTCTACATCTAGTAGTAGAAGCCAGTAAAACTATATAGAAAATCAATAATTGTATATACATATATAAGAATATATCTATATATACACATATACATATATGTGAAGGCATATATAAATATATATGGATATATATGTGGATATATATTTATACATATACATATATGAAGATAAATAAGCTCATTTTATACACACATACACACACATCATACTTTACTCATCATATATAGATATATATACACATATATACATAAGTATAGATGTGTTTTTAACTGTTTATGACAGTTATTCAACTCTATTTTTTAAAAACTGAACCCCAATATTATGCCATCCATAAAAATAAATGCCTTTTAGATTAAAGACAACTCTAAAAAAGAAGGAGACATTCTTGACGAAATGCAGAAGCTATGAAAAAGAAAAAAAGACATATTCGATCATAGAAAAATTAAAATTTTTTTGGCAAAAGAGAGATTACATAGCAAGATCAATAACAAATGATAACTTTGGAAATATTTGTACCATAGATGACATCATTTTCTTTGTTTTGTTTTGTTTTTACAAATCAACAAAAATAGACAAACTTGTGGAAAAATAAAGAATTAGAATAGGAAATTCATAGAAGAGCAAACCCAAATGGCCAAAAAGCAAAAAAAAATATACTCACATTAAATCATAGTCAAAGAAATGCAAATTAAAGTAACAATAATGTATCTTTTTATACCCATTAGACTGGCAAAAATTGAAATAATTAATAACTTCTATTGGTGATAGGTATGTAGAGAAATGGGTGCTCATATTGCTGAGAAAAATTTAACTGTTAACAACTTTTTTGGCAAGCCACTGAGCAGCATATATAAAAAAATTAAACATATGTGTGCCATTCAATGCTGTAATTCCTCTTTTTGACACCTCTCCCATCACCAGTGCACAGCAGCCTTTGTGAAAGGACACTTAATGTCATAGTGTTTATAGTGGCAAGAAATGAAGAAGGACACAGGGATCAAAGTAAATGCTAATCAGTGAGAATGTCTAAATAGATTACCGCTCATCCACACCGGGGGTTATTATGCAGCCATTCCAAAGAATGAGTTACAGCTAACTAGCTGCTTTTGAAGGATTTCTATACAGTTACCCTTCACATGAAAAAAATAATAACAAGACACAGGAAATGTGCATTTCGATACTCATAAAATGAACAATAACCAAACCTCCCCCATACATATGTATAAGTGTAAAATGTGTGTATGATTATATGAGCCAGAGGGGAAATGTACAAGTACATATTAAGTCACTACCAATAATTCGATGGCAGGGATGGGTGCAGAGGGGCCGCAAAGGAGATAAGAAAGGAAAGTCAAAATATAAATATAAAGAAAAACAAGATTTCTCTAAATAACATGTATGCATTTATGTAAAATTGTATATATATATGCTTGTGTATAAGAAAAATTACAAAAAAGGAAAGTCTATTCCAAAAACAAGCTCATAGCGTGATAATATTAATAATGATAATAAATAAATCCAATTATTTATTGAGCCCTTACTATTGACAGGCACTGTCCTAAGCATGCATTGACTAATTAATCTTCACAACAATCCTACAATGGAGATATTAATATCTTTATTTTCAATAAAGATCCAACTTAGTCCTCCGCAACTTTAGAGCAGAACATTTGAAAAATTTAAATGAAACCAATCATCTCATTTGCTTCTTTAGTGATCTGGTTTCATTTTGTTTAGTGCCTGGATCTGGAAGATGGAATTTAACAGGGTTCCATAAATAAACCCATATCTGTCCAATAGGCTAAGGTTGGTGTGAGTCATCTAAGTCAAGAGCAACTGTCTTCATAACTGGCTCTTTCTGTCATTCATTTGTTCAACAAGGACCCACTGAACAACTTCTATACTATTCAATACCCTCAGAATTTGCTAGTGGTCATGAAAGACTGAGTGTTTGATAGCTTGGGGTAGATAACAACTCACACTGCTCTGGTGCATTTTGACCTCTTCTTCTGAAACTTGGTGGGAAAAATTACCTTGCCTTACTTCGACAACATCATGGGCAGGATTCCCATCCTTCCTGAGAAAAGGGCAACTTCATGAGAAGAGACCAAGCCACAAAAGCAGCCTTCATTTAGCAGCCCATCACTGGCACTTAGCAAATCATTTCTTCACTAATATTTTAGAGAGAAGTTAGGGATTGCTAGTTTTTTTTTCTTCTTATATTTAATATAAGCATCCTTTAATCTCCAGTCTTGATGAAAAGATGCCAAGCACCAGAACATCAACAATAATGTGCTTTATGTTCAAACACCACTATTCCTCATTCCATTTGTCAACACTCTCTTCAAAAACCCACCATGTCACTACTTAGTAAGGTCAAGGTGTTAAATCAGAGATTGTGATTCAGACAAGGCTACAGAAAGTCGCTAATGAATTTATTGAGGAAGTAAATATGGCAGAGAAAACCCAGAGTATTAATACGCTTCTCTGAATTTAGATACTAAATGAGATCTTGAATCTGTAAGTACACAAATACAGAAAGCACTCCGGTGTCTCACAGCTCTGTCAAAGAGCCAAGATGTCCAATTGCACAAGTGTGTTTTTGCAGGCCCCTGGCTTTCCCTTCTCATCCTTACTTTGGCTGCCTCTCACACCATTTTTGGCAAGGTATACTCCAAAGAGTCTGGAAAAGTTTCCATCCAGTCACTCCCTTTTGTTAATTATTAACAGTTCTGGTAAAAGTTGTTGGTGGGGCCTTTGGAAACAACTATCTCAAAAGAGGTTTTTAGTTTAACTACAGCATTCCTTTGTTTGGGGATTTGGGGAATCCTGTCCTCCAAACACTGAGATTGCATGGACAAAGGTGAAACACCGAACAAGAAAATGATGTCTAGTTCCTTCTCTGGGACTAATTAGCAGAAAGATCTTGGTCAAAGTAAGGAAGGTAACTCAAAGTCAGACGTTAGAAACTCAAACAGTGCTCTCTCATTTAATCCCTATAACAACCTATAACCTATACATATTAATATCTCCATTTTACAAAGTTAGAGACTTAAACCCAAACTCCCTTAACTTTGCATTAAACCATACAGACCAATGCCATTTTATATATCCAAGTTTTAGGCTCTTTATTCACAAAAACAAAAAGGATGAATTGGTAAAAGAGATCTTTCTAACACTATAAGCCCATGAATCAGTTGACCTAGCAGGCAATAAACAATTTCTGTTTTATAATTTCCACAAAACTGTTTCCTTCTCAGGCTTGATTTCTCAGGAAACTTTGGGGGAAAATAAACAAAATTGTATTCCACACATAAAGATGCTAAAATAGCATCGTTAGCTATCAATATCAGATGGCCCTTTTTCTGCTGAAGCTATTGCTTCACCCTTGTTTACGTTACTCAGTGCTGTCAGTTTAGAGCACATTAAAAAGCAGAACTGGGTTGACTGTTTGACGTTGGTGGTGAACTTTGTGCCTCAACTGTATTGCAACTCCAAAGTTTACTCAACTCAACCTAGCAGTTCAGCTCCTTGAGATAAAGTAGGTTTTCTTTAGGGGAAACCAGTAACAGTTTATCTTTTTGCTCTGCTACTGACAAACAGTTGGTTGGATATCTAATAGACACTCATCTGACACTGGAAGGTAATTAAAAAAAAAAAAAACAAGAGGAATATGAAGGGAGTACTACCATACAAGAGGAATTAAAATCAATACTTTGTTTAAATAGACTTATTTAGGACCAAGGTAAGAACTTCTTTGGGGGAACTATACTTTGTGTGTGTGTGTGTGCACATGTGCATGCATGTGTGTACTTTAGGACTGTGTAGATGTGTTCATGAAAGGGGTTGAGAAACTGTGAGTGAAAAGATGCTAGAAAAATAACTAGTGAGGACCCAAAAAGCAATTCCAATTTTCTATACCTCTAAGTACAATAAGCTTTGGATAAATTTCTCATGATTGAAATGGAAAGGTTCATTTTGTTAATTTTTTTTCCAAAACTATATGTAGTCAGGCTCTTGGAGAAAATTATACTGAGAGTAATTAAAAACGTTTGTATAAGGAAACAATACAGTGTGAGACATGCGGAAGAGAGGAGCCTATATACATTGACAGTTTGATAGTAATGCTAAGCAACAAAAAACATTGATGCTGCAATCTAGACAACTAATCATTCTGAAACCTCTATATTCAAGTTTGGCACAGAAGAAGACAGCTCCAGCTAATCCTAAGGCTATGATCAGAATTGTTTCCCTTCAAAATATGTTGAAGTCCTAATCCTTAGTATCTGTGAGTGTGACATTATTTAGAATAGGGTTTTTGCTAATGATCGAGTTAAAGTGATCATTAGGGTGGGTCCTGATTCAATATGACTTTGTCCTTATAAACAGGAGAAAGTTTGGACACAGAGTTAGATATGCACACAAAGAGAAGGCCATGTGAACATGAAGGCAGAAATCAAGATGATGCTTCTGCAGGCCAAGGAATGCCAAAAATGCCAGCAAATCCTCAGAAACTAGGAGACCAAAATAAAATATATTTTTCCTCACAAACTTTAGAAGAAACAAAGACAGCTGACAACTTCATCTTGGACTTCTACCTCCAGATCTGTGACACAATAAATTTCTGTTGTTTAAGCTATCCACTTCCTCATACTTTGTGATGGAACCTCTAGCAAATTAATATGCTTAGGTTTCTCAAGGTCACCTCCTACAACCACATATCTTAACTCTTACCTTTTTATTTGCACCGTGTCTCCAAAAAAGAGAAGAAGTATTTGAAGAAAGTTGGGTTTTCCCTACTTTTTCTCTCCTCCTTGAATTCTGTCTTTTCTAATTTCCAGAAGGAATTTTTAAAAAGACTTAAACATAACAATAAGTGCCTCATTCTACCCAAGAGTCAAATAGAAAGAAAAACAAAGAATAACTATTAATCTGGAAACTTTTCTATCCAAAAGGCTTGAGCTAAAGACTCTTGTGTCTGGATAATCCAACAGTAGTTGAAGAAGGTGAGAACAGAATAAGGATTTTCCTCTAAAAGAGTCTTTCAATTCATGTCTGGTCTCGAATAATCTAATTCAATTCAGATATTCTGTTTAGGGATACACACTCTGTTTTTAAGCATTTGACTTGGGGCATACATTTAGAAAGGTTTAGTTTCATTGTTTTGCTGCTGGAAGCATCTTAGAGAATAGTAGGTAAACTCTGATACTTGGAATAACTTTGGAGTTAGCTGTTGTCTAAAGGACTAGCTAGAGGACTGGCATTTGAAAGATACATTTCAGCATTAATTTAGGAAAGAGGGTGGGTTCAAGCAGCCAAGAGGTGAACAGATGGCAGTGAATGATGGGAGTTGCTGGCAAGGAGTCAGTCACCAGGAGGAATGGTTGAATGAAATGCTTTTGTGTCCAGGTTGTAGGACAAAAAAACTGCAATTATATTTGACAGCTTTTAATACAAAATTTATTAAAGAGACATGAATTTGATTATAAACAAATGACAATTTTTTCATCCTTGTTCAACTTTCTCAGAGAATTTTCCTGTAAGAATTGAGCCTCTTAAGTCATTATTCTAAGTGAATAGAAAGTTCAAATAGGACAATGAGGTTTCAAATTATCCATATCAATGAGCTTTGAAAAGATGGCAGAAATTTAAGAAAATGTTCAAAGATAGAGAAGATTCTTTACTTTCTAGCCATGACAAAAATCACAGAAAAAAATGCCATGGATGATTTTAATAAAAGATTAGGATATTGGTCTGTCAGTAAAAAAACCAGAACTTATCAACTGCTCTAGAAAGAGGAAGCTGTTGCTCTTTGTGATGAAAGTTTCTTCTGCCAAATAACATGGCAATTGAAAGACAAGTTTTACCACTTGGCTGGTCACTCTAAGCATACCTCTGACAAGGACACTTTAGAGGTAGCCACTACTTCTGAACTAAGTGAGTTTCAAACACTATTTCTAGACCAGTAATGAGCCATACTTCCTTACTTACTATGATGGTTAATGTTATGTGTCAACTTAATTGGGCCAGAATGCCCAGATATCTGGTGAAACATTATTCTGGTTGTTTCTGTGAGGGTGTGTTTGGATGAGATCAATATTTAAATTGGCGAATTTAAATAAAACAGATTGCCCTTCATAATATTGGTGGGCCTCATGCAATCAATTGGAGGCCTGAATAGAACAAAAGGCAGGCCTCCTCCAAGCACAAGGGAATTCTGCCAACGAAAGGCCTTTAGACTTCATCTGAGATATCAACTCTTCCTGGGTTTGCAGCCTGCCAGCACACTGCAGATTTTAGACTTGCTTACCTCCATAAACTTATGAGTCAATTCCTTAAAATAAATCTCTTTCTGTATACACACACATGCACACATCCTGTTGGTTCTGTTTTCCTGGAGAAACCTAACTAACACACTCACTTAGAGATTTATCCCCAGAAGCTGTCTAATAAACTTTCTAGGGAGATACCAAAGATAATTCAAATTCGGTTTAAATAATGCTTAAGGATCAACTGGCATGGAAAGTGGTGCAATGACACGTGCACATTTCAAATAGTCAAGATGCTTTATTGAGGCTTTAAAACATTAGCTCAGTTTGCAAATGAATGATAAATATGTCTACCAATTTTCTCTGAGGCCATCATGTTGCAGCACCCAAGGAGAAAACTTCCACAATATCTGTCCACACTATATTTGTCATCTATCTCCATATTCCCAGAAGAGTGCCTGGAGTGTAGCAGCTAATCAATGAAGGGACAGAATTGAATTTGTGGGGCAAGGTACACTGATGTAAGTGATTTCCATCCTAGTCTTCTGCCAATCACATTCCCAGAAAACAGACTACTGCAGCAGAAAAAGAAAAAAGAAAGAAAAAAAGAATATTTAGTATTTATTGAACAATTATTGTATGCCAGACTCTGTTAATAATCAAATGCACCACTCCAGTTTTTCCTCAAAATAACTTTGTGAGGTAGGAACTTGTATTATCTCCATTTTACAGATAAGGAAACAGAGATACAGAATGTTAACTAATTTGCCAACGCTCTTACACACATATTTAGTCACACATCTAGTAAGATACAGAACTGGGCTTTGAACATCAGTAGCAGATCTAGAAGATCAGCAATCTCCAGAAACTCCTAACCTACTCTGTACCCTGACAACACTGGAGACTGCTGTGAAGGATTAGATTCATGCTAGTAAATAGAACTACAGGAGCTTTCAATCAGCACTCAGCTCAGGATCAGATCATCCTTTGTGTGGGGAATTGTCCTGTGCATTGTCAAATGTCAAGTGGAATCTCTGGCCTCTACTCATTCACTGCATATTTGCTTCATCGCCCAAACTGTGACAATCGCAATTGCCTCTAGACATTGCCAAATGCCCCCTTTGAGGCCAGAGAGCTCTCTCCAGTTGAGAATCACTGGCTTAAATATACTAAAATTCATCATCCCATAGTATAGCGTTTTTACCTAAACCCAGTATAATTACGGTATCATTGGTAATAGTTATTTACAGAAGTTCCTCAATATTTTATTCAGCATTTCCCTAGGGACTGTGTATTCAGCCGCACCTAAAGATGCAATTTTTCTGAAAGTGGATAGAGGCTGAGAGGAGAAGTGAAATAGCAAAATGGCAAAAGAGAAAACAAGGTAAATTACCTACCATTCTGCTTAATGACCTTCTTTGTCCTTAGGTTCAAGTCATGCTGCCTAGAGGCCTTGAATGTCCCTAGCTTTGAAACATCAATTGACCAGAGGTACCTGACCCCTGGTGATGTTAGAATTTCTGCCCTGCTTCCCAGAAACCCTTTGAGACTGATGAAGAAAAAAATGAAAGGCACCATTGTCTGTCACTGTGTTTAATGCATTTTCTCTTCCCTATGCCCGGAATGTTCCACTTCACCTCACCTTCATCACTTTTAATCACAACTCCTAGGTCTATTTCCTTGTAAATATTACTATTGGAAATCATCATATTTTGTTTTATTGGCTTACAGCTAAATATCTGTCTTCAGCAATCTCCACCCACCACTACAATGTAAACTTCACAGAGCAGGGACCCACATCTCTATCTCTTAATTCCTAGAAAAAACATGACTGATGCATAACCGGTATGCCACACAAAGATGTTGAATTAATTAACTAACTGTAGAAACTACTTTGCACTATTTGGATCTTTTACGTGTCTCTTTCCAAACCACAAACAGTTCATGAAATTATTTTTATGGCGCTGTGAGACACATGAGTTAAAAGGAAGAGTCTAAAAGTTGAGCTGCTGAATGTCATATTATTTTATGACTGAAAGGAGTGGTTTAGGTATCCCAGTGACCTCAGAAAAGACTTGCAGACAATTCCTTGCCAGTCTGCCATGATCTTCTGATCCTAGCATGCAACACTAGTTCTTATGTGACTCAACCACTATTCACTTCTGCTGTGCGTGTGACCCACCCTTGTTATTCCTTTATGTGTGAAGAGTCTTGGGACTTGGCCCAATTGACTCTGTGCTTAACACTTTATTGCTTTGTCCTGTCTTCTTCCTCATTTATGAATTCTCTTGGGGAACAGAAGATTATATGTGGGATGAAGAGAAGCATATATGTAATAGAAAAACAAAACTGTGAAAAAACAATGTTCTTAAGGAAACTGAAATGACTATAGATTGATTCACCCAAGGAAACACACGGAAATTATTATCTACAAATTCAACAGTTATGAAATCTGAAACCTCTTCTATATTTTGTTCAGAGTTACATATTTGGCCTTCAAAAATTTAGGTTAATTGTCTTCTCAAATACCAAGGAAAACATCTAATTGGTTAGTTAAAAGACTCATAAATAAATTCGCTTTTTTTCTGAATTAGTATTGGAGAAATGAGAAACAGACCACCTAAAAGGAGTCTTGAGTTAATGTCTCTGCAGCTGGGAAAATTCCAGATTAAGCTTGTCTTTTTATCCGAGGGCTAGAATGAGGTTAATAGGGAAGTAGTAGCAAGGGACAGTTGGCTGTTCTGACCTTGGCCTTCTTAGTCTATTCTAGGTATGACTACCACCATACTGAAACTCAGGTCACATCAGGCGATCAGAAACTAAATGTTACCTCGTAATTTTCTTACCAGTTTTGATCTCTAATATGTATTTCTCTTCTGGCATAATGACCATAATGGTATAATATGGATAGAGTTGACCTGGTTAGCCAGTAATTCTACAAACTATCTCCAAAGGTTACACAGTAACCACAACCAAAATCTTTTCACATTACAGTATACTAACAGAGCAACAAATTTCAAGTTTCTTCAAAACCTTCATGCAGAAAAGACAAAGGAGTACTCATGTTATCCACTGTCTTTGTCAGGCAACTAAAAATTCATTACATTTAGTGTCTGTCTGTCTGTCTGTCTGTCTTGCTGTCTGTCTCTCTCTCTCTCTCTCCCTCTTTCTGCCTCCCCTCCTCCCTTCTCTCCCTTCTTCTCTCTCTCCCTCCCTCTTTCCCTCTCTCTCATCAGATGAATTACTCTTGCCACCAACTAGGCAAGAGTAATTCTTTACAATCGTGAGCTTTTTGCACACAGGCCTTGGGTTCTATGCTTCAGTTATTCCACCGGATGTAAAAGGACAAGCAAATTACTAACTTTCAGTTCATGTTTGTGAAGTAAACTAGACTATCTAAGAGAAATAATAGGAACTATAAACTTAGACAAAACATCTATTTGGTAGTTCTGCTAGGCCAAATATTTGTTTATAGTACACTTTTAGGTATAAACATTTTTAGTCAATCAAAAGTCAAAAGTCTTACTAAGTTAAATAAAATTTTTAAAAGGCATTGTTAAACTTTGGCATAACAAACATCATGCACAGAAATGTATTCCAGGAATGAGCTTCTAAAGCCTGACTAGGCAAAGAGATCTAGAAACAAGTTTGTTCAGAGGAGAAAATGGAAAGGAGAATGTGCAGGTGAAGGATTGAAACAAACACTAAGATCCTCTGCTCCTTACAAAGTGGAAGAAAATTATATGTGTAATATGTATACCTTAGAGAGATAAAGAGCACCCTGACAAAAGGTGCCTGCCAACCATGTGGCCTAGTGGCTCCCAGAGTACCTGTAATAAAGCATAACATATTAAAGGCATCAGGGTGTCTCTAGTGAGGGTACCTGAGTGAAAGTATCTCTAATACATTAGATAGTAGTCATGAAATCCAAAACATATGGATATCTTAGCATTCATTCAGCAAGTATTTACTGAGAACTCTCTATGTTATAAGCACTGTTCTAAGTTCTTGAGACATAGCAGTGAACAAAAAAAAAAAAAACAAGGAAAAAAAAGCAACTTTCCCTCATGCAGCATATATTCTAGTGGGAGGTAATAAATGATCAAAAGTAATAAATAAAGTAAAACGTAATAAGTAAGATAGATGCCATGGAGAAAAATAGATGCCATGGAAGGAAATTGGGAAGGTTGGGGGTATAGTATAATTTTAAAGAAAGTGGTTAGGAAAGACCTCAGTAAGAAGATGACATCTGAATCAAGGCCTGAATGAATTTAAGGAGAAAATCAAGTGATTATCTGGGGGAAGAGGTAAATAAAGGCTATTGGTTTAGTCTTGAACTAATCATCGATTTAAGGTTAGGGGGCTCTGATTTTGTTGACTAATTGCATGCATTCTTGTCCTCTTCATTCCCCAATGTTTCAGCTTAACATTGATTTCCTTGGGGAAGATTTCTGATTTTCCTCTTGCCCAAGTTAGAAACTCTTTCCTGTGTCCCCACAACTTTCTACTTCCTCAATCGAAACAGTTATCACATTTCATGGTATAACGTGTTGAATTGTTTTCTTTCCATGATATTCTGAAAGGAGTGAAAAAGCCTTCTATCCCACTCAACATTATATCCCTAATATCCAGCAAAGTGCCAAGGAGAAAGTGTTCGTTTGGGAATCAGACCACTTGGATTCATAGCCTGGCTCCACCACTTACTTAAGATGTGCCTTTGGTCAACTTACTTAGCCTGTCCATGCCTCAGTTTCCTTATTTTTAAAATGAGAGAAGAGATCTAGTAAGTGCCTGGCACATAGTAGATGTCTGATAAATGAATCTAGCAATTACTACATCCTCCAGGAACATTTTAAGTCTCCAGGGAGAATATCCTTCTGTGATTGCAAATCGAAGACAGTGTGTCCCAATGAAATGAGCATAAATTTTAGACTCAGATAAAACTGAGTCAGTTGGAATACTGAGTTCAATATTCTGTAATTGCATAAATGGGAATAAAAAATCTGTCTTCCAGAAGTTTGTTAAGGATTAAAAGAGATAACATACACAAGGGGCCTGACATATAGCAGGCACTCAACAGATGCTTATTTTGCCATCACCATTACTCAAAAATATCTATTATTATCCTTTATTTGCAATACATTGTATGATGTTTGATAAACATCTCTTGTGAAGTCATTTAACCTTCTCTTCAGGCCCAAACTCTGTCATTACCAGTAGATTGTAAGTTCTTTAAGGTAAGACTCTGCACTTTATTTCTCAGAAATTCTCATGATGCTTTACACAGGACCATCCTCAGAAGACATTCAGTAGAAATTGAATGAATAATAAATAGGGGGAAAAGGGAGAAAAAGAGAGAGAGATCTCATTAAGTCAAAGGTTAAATGAAGAATAGAGACCTAAGAATGGTTCATGGAAATCAATGTAAATGTTCATGTAAATGAACTGATTGAAATACATTTAAGGCTCTCTTGGGGGTGGGGGAGGAGTTTCATTTCCATCCCTAGGACAGACACTTATCTCTTCAGAATCCCTTAGATACAGTCCCGCTTGAAGAAAAAGATAACTTCTCTCCAGATCCTTTCTTGTCCTATTCTCTCTCTCTCCTCTTCTCTCCCTCTCTCTTTCTCTCTCCCTCTCTCTCTCTCTCTCTCTCTTGCATTTTAATCAATTTATCAATAATTTAGACAGAAAGAGGACAACAATATTGTGTGAGTGAGATGAATATTTTCCTACATGGTACAAATGAAACATTCCAAGAGATAACACAATTACAGTTTAAGGTATTACTAAAATAAAACTAACTATATTTGTATTAGATTTTTAAAAAAATCTCACTGCAGATAAACCAACCTACTATTTTAATCCTAAATAGAACAACTTTGAATTAGGCAAAAAGTAATGCACAGTATCTGGTGACTATAAAATGCATTACTAAAATCTTATTACTTATTACCAAAAAATTTATTTGTTATTGCTAAAGAATTGCTAGATGCCATGATACATCATTTATAGGCTACTATTGGTAACCTGATTGCTAAGACATGAGAAATTTAAACAATATAAGAGAAAGTGACTCAGCACATGGGGAAAGATATTTGTTTCACAAAATGGCCCCATTAAATTTGAATCAATGAATTAAGGAATTTACAAATTCACCCAACAAAAGCCCAGATGAAAAATAAATCTATGGACCCCCTCATCTACTTCTTCTTAAATATTTAAATATAGCAAGTCTTTCTCAATCTGCAGCCAAGGACTCTTAAAGGATCCACAAGCATCTTTTCAATTTTATAAATTATATAAAATTTTTAATTTTTTCACATTAATGTTCCATATATTTCTAGATTCTTTTACAGTTTTACAACAGAACTGTATTAGTTTTCTATTACCGCTACAAATTACCACAAACTTAGTGAGTTAAAACAACACAAATTTATAATCTTATAGTTCTGGGGGGTCAAAAATTTGACATGGAAATCACTGGGCTAAAATCAAGGTGTCAGTCAGACTTGGCTTCTTTATGAAAGTTTAATAGGAGAAATCCAGTTGCTTACCTTTTCAGCTTCAAGAGCTCGCTCACATTCTTTGGGCTATGGCCTCCTTCTTCATTCTTCAGAGCCAGAGATATAGCATCTATTTGACCCTGCTTCTGTTATCACATCTCTTTCTCTGACCATAGCCTGGAAAACTTCTTCAAAAATAAAGATTCAAATAATTATTTGTTTCAGCTAGATAATCTCCTTGTTTCAAAGTTCGTAAACTTCATCGCATTGGCAAAGTCCCTTTGGTGATGCAAGGTAACATATTTACAAGTTCAAGAGATTAGAATGTAGATGACTTGGGGAAGCTAATATTCTTTTTAACACCAGAAAATTTTTTCATTTATAATTGGCAACTGACAAGTTTTTAATATGATTTTATCTCCATCAATCAGCATTTTTCAAATCGGAGTAAGTAGACACACAATCCTGAATGTCTACAATATTTTTAAGCTATTTCTTAGTTTGAAAAACCCAGACATTTACCTTTTTCCATCAGTTCCGGAGCCATTGTCTAATCAGAGAGAGGATTCTCATGGGAACCACTTAACCTTGTTCAGCGCTACCACCAAAGACTTCATCTGATAAGGATGCTAGCTTGCAAATATGTACTTTAAATTCAAGAGACTCCATGTTAAGAAATACAGACAGCATTATACAAAATCTATTGCCATTTCTGGAAAAACAACTCAATATTCATTTTCTACTATTGTGTATCAGTATCATCATCACCAGGTAGAAAGAAGAGTCCATTAGACACCTCTTCCAGAATAACATAGGAGAAAGACTTTTACTAAGGGATTTTGGAACTAGAGGAGCTCACGCCACCTGATCTTGTCCCTCCAACACTTTATGATGCAAAAGAAACAGCACATCTTTGATCAATCAACATTAGAAACAGAGCAGTTAGGCAAGTTGCAAGGGAAAGATATTATAAGAGGACAAGAAGCACTGGGATGGCATTAGAGAAAAATGGGAAAAGGGGATCATAAGAGAATAGTGGTTCTTAACCAGGGATCCATTGATGATCTTCTGGGGACCTCTGAACTCTAATATTCTCTGAGCTTTTGTAAATTTTTCTTAGTAAAAAGATCCTACTATCCATAGAATTTTAAAGGTATGTGACTCCAAAAAGACTGAAAACCACTGTTCTCCCATGGCAGGGAAAAAAAAAGCAACCTGAGAATTTTGAGAGATAAGACAATCAGCCAATGAAATGGAAAACCAGAATAAATGAATAGGAAGAGGAGAGGGCAAGAGGTATTTATATGTTTATATGAGTAAACATTTATTAAAAGATTATTTCAAAAATGAATATGAGAGGAAATGGAAAGTTCACAGAGCTTTTTAAATCACCAGCTGCATTTTTCTCTTTTTCCTACCATGATGCACAGCCCAGCCCAGTCACCAGGTCCTCTTAGCAATGTAGCATTTGGCCTTTGCCTTCAGTTCTTAACATTGTTCACAATAGCAGCTTCAAATGTAAAGGTACCGCATTTATAAAGCCTTAGGAACTCAGATATTCTAAAGACACATTTACACACACACACATACAGCCTTTTGTAAAAGGGATATTACTATGTAAAAAAAAGTAATGTGAGGCTTATTCACAGTTCCCTGTCTCTTTCCTATTAAGTTAACACAAAATAGAAAGAAATAAAGATAATACCACTCTGAGATGTACTTTTTTACAGCACGTTGTTAATGGAGCAGTTTACCACCCCATCCTCCAAAAGAAGAAAATATATTACCAGTAAAATGCAGTCAGACTCTACCCCAGAAATAGAAGGGGTGTGAGACCAGTCTTTTGGAAATATTTACTCATATTTATCTATGTTTACTGTATTAAATGCCAAATTCTACAACTGAGTCAACACACTCTGATCTCTCATTGTGTCCTTTTAATCACTTACTCTCACATAAATAGTTTAGGTTTCCAAATCTCTGCCATTCCATCATAAATACGGCTCATTCACACATATTTTATTAAAACACTTCATGCTACTTCTTGGATTTCAATTACCCAACAGAAGGTGCATTGAATTTGCCTGGGAAACAAGGACAATATCTGTTTTTAAAAATGTATGCATTCCTTCCTCTCCTCAGAGTGTTTTAGACATCTAAGAAAGTCAAACTCTAGGGGAAAATATAAACAAGCTGCTTGGAATATACACACAATTACATATCCTATTTGCAAAAACTACTGCCACCACCTTGCCAGGCAGAGTAAAAAGGAAACATTTATCCCCATGTAACTCACACAAACTTTTTTTTTTCTTCATCCTCACCCCAACACCTAAATGGTTTAAATGATGAATACACTATTTGGCTGAAACATACCATGATTGCAAGTGTTAAGCTTCCAAGTGTAAAATGGTAATATTGCATCCTGTTTTTATTGATACATGACGCAGTAAATATTAGATTGATCAATAAGCCTCACTGAACATAATGACACCAAAATTCTAAGAATAGCAGAGCAAGAGAATATATTTAAATAATTATTTCTGATGATGGGAAAATGTATTTAATTCCCTAGCAAACAAGAGACTTCATTGTATAGTCATATGTATCTGCATGTACACATGTACATATATATCTCACATGGGGCCTTCACCTAGAAGCGCTTCATAAGTTAAATAAAATTATTACATAGTGTGGCCAGAGAAAAAAATTCAAGATTTAGAATCAAACAGACATGGGTTAGAATTCTGTACTTGCTACTCGTTAGCTGTCCAGTTTGGGATAAAATATGTTACCTCTCTGATTCTCTTTTGCTTTCCTCTAGTATAAAGGAGAGAAATGCCTTTCTTATAAGACTGTTAAGAAGATTGGCTTGTACCTGGCATATGGTAGGCACTAGAGGAATGAAAGCTATTAGCATTAATCATGTAATTACTTAATTCATTCACGAGACACTGAGTTCCTAGTCTCTCCACTGCACTCAGCAATCATGAGACCCCAGATATACTTGAACTTAGTGTACTAGGTACACGTTTCAACTCACAAAATGTTTTCTATTGCTCCATTTGATTTACATTCTGAACCCTGGTCCTACAAATCTGGGTTCTTCCTCCATCTTTTCTCTGGGATTATGCCATGACTTAGAAGGTAATATAAAGAAAAAGTATAAATTCACGATTTAGTGAAGAACAAAAACAAATGACTTATTTTAAAATAACATGATGAAAACTATTACAGTGGGATGATGATACTTTGAAATATGAAAACCATCTCTTCTTTAGAACCCTTTGTTTTTGCCCCATTTAAGCTACGTGATTCATTGCCAAAGGGCTATTATAGCAAACTTTAGAGTTTCAAAAGCTTAGGCTAGGCTCTAAGGAAGTCAGGGCATAGAGAGGACAGGATGAGGTTAGAACTAGATTCCCCACACACTTCCTCCCACCCTGCACCCATCTTACCAAGTACTGAATGACATTTTCTCAGTCTAGGGAGGAAGAAGAGTCAAAACAGAGGATGCCTTACATACAGCCAGGCCTGCAAGAAGGGCCCATGTGCAGAGGAAGAGAAAATGACAGGACCTCCAAAGGAGATTGAGAGGTCTAATAATGGAGGAATTTGTGCTTCACTCACTCATAGAGCCATGGAGAATCATTCAGATCCCAGAGAAGAAATATCAGCACACTATATCAAGAAGGACCAAATCTCCAACAGCCTTATTTAGTTAACAGAACAGTGTCGTGTTTCTGAGAGTGATTGAGAAAGAGGCAGACCTTGGCACTCTAAATTTACTTATTGCCCAGCACAGCCTGGGGACATATATTTCTGGAGGGCACTGAAGCAAGGAATTTTGCTAACTCTGAGAGGCTTTCAAAGGTTTATAGCCACTTGTCTGGACTGACAACCAAAGGAAAAGAGAAGACAATGAGCATCAAGTAAAGGCAAACAAGAATAGATAATGGCCAATGACACATTCCCTAATGCGAATGCTTTAGGTCTATATGAGCCATGTAAGTCGCATGGGTTTAGACATAACCCCAGAGAAGAGATAGGAAAAGTATCCTGCTTTCCCTGAGCTTACCTATACAACAAGGGGCACAATGAGATTCAAATGTAAATTAAATTAATCAATAGAAAAAGACCGTGTGAGCTGAAGTATGTACATATTGCACTAAGGCCAAGTTATGTCCAGGGTCTCATGTTTCCAAAGAAAAGAGGTGGGAGGAATCAGAATAAGATCGCTTGACTTTAAAACTGAGGATGAAAAGGAGTTCCATCTGGGATCACGACTGCTCTGGACAGAAAGACAATATGTGCAATGGTACAAAGGCAGGGATGGCAAGTTTCAGGGATAGCAAGTAATTTGGTGTGGCTGGTCTTAGGGAACAAGTTGGGGAGTGGTAAGAGGCCCAGCTGGGAGGGAAAGCCTGGGTCAGACCATGAAGACTATTATCCAGAATGTTCTAGTACTTCAGAAGGAACATTCTGGTAAGTGTGTATGGAATGATATGGGAGGTAGGGGTGAGGGGCCTAAAATTAGAGGTCACAAGTTCAAACTAGCCCAGACAGTAAACAAAAAGAGAACTGAGCTTAAAAAAAAAGGCACCCATAACACCTAGGAGGAACAAATATTAAAGAATAGGCAGAAATAGATTTAAACAATCTTTAGTTCACTAAGGGAATCTGGTTGTGTATTTAACTTAAGTTTTGTTTTTCAGTCTGGTTGTGTATTTAATTTAGGTTTTGTTTTTCAAAGAAGAATAAAGACCCCAAATCATAAATATTATTAGAAATTCTTCTATAAAAGATATAAAATTCCAGAAATGGCAGAATCTGGCCCCCAGGACTGTTCTCTCAGACCAGCTTTAGAGGCTTAGGGAAAGGAAGTCCCCAGTGACTACTCTAAAGTGATAGGGAGTTGGGGCACAAGCCTTGCTATTGCAGCTGTATGATGGAGCACGTTAGCACCAGCTACATCTGCGTTAGTGGATAGAAAGGACTTGGCTCTTCCTGGCCTAGTGAGGGCTGGGGTCTAGGGCTCTGGAAATCAGTCTTGGATGATGATCCCTTGCCTCTCACTCCAATATTCCTTCTCCAATTTGTCAATGCTGATGGGGACTCTGATTTTTGGCAGAGTGTTTGGATATGTAAGATAGAGACTGCATTTTTTCAGCTTCTTGAAAGTAGATGTAACCATGAGATTAAATTCTGGTCCATGTGATATAAGCAAAGTACCATATGAGAGCCCCTTTCCAGGAGCCTGCCCTGAGAGTAGAATGTGTGTGTGCTCTTTGCTGTTTCTCTAAGTCATTCTCCAGCCTCCTTTTGAAACACTGAAATGATTATCTTGGTCAATAAGGTCGAGGCTATGTGGGGTGAAGTATCAAGATATAAAGGGAACATGAGTCTCTGACACAATGGAACATTATGCCACTTTTGGTCCCACCATCAATCCAGACTTTCACATGAATTAGAAATAAAGATCTGTCTTGTTTGGAATTTTTTTTTTTTTTTTTGTCATTTACATCCATATAATTCATGTGGGCAAGTCCTGTCCAGGGCAGAACATGCACTGGCCAATTTTTGACTTGAGCCCAAAGAGTCAAGCTAACTGCCACTTGGTGTGTGACTTCTCCCTGCGGTGGAGTGGAATGCATCCAGCTCTCATACCTTGAAATATTTGAATCATAGAAAAAAATTCCCTTAGTCTGATCCCATACTCATCTAACGACTTAATTATAATTTAACTTCTGTAAAATATGTCTATAAGGAGGGGATGTTCTTATCCAAATATGAGAGGCCCTGGTGCCCCAGGCAATTTTCATTACATATTTGGTAAATTAGTGTTCTGGTTTTTACTATGCTCTCCAGAATCCCATCCCAGCGAGCCTAAGCCTCCCATTGGACTAACCAAATCAAGTTTCTGCAAATTCATAGGCTAGTTCCTAGATGGTATAAACTCACCAAGATTATGACAGCCTTTTAAATGTCTTTGGATAGTCATGCCACCTCTCCTACCACCTCTCTAAACTTGTCCCATGCTTCCGTTTTTAAATTTAACAATCACAGTCACAGTGGGACACAAACACCTAAACCGATTAAGAGTGTGTGGTATTTGTTATGCTAGCTCTCATTAGCCAAGTACTTATGATACTCTAAGAACATGGGGTAAAAACATGTATTTACATTGTCCTGTATTGAATTTTTATATGCATTTTATTTTTAGAATGTATTTAGAGATAAAATTATAATGAATCAACTCTGCACAACTATGATTAAAAGATTATTCTGGAGTCCTGCTGTCCTGAGTGTGATTACTAGCTTTACCACTTAGCAGCTATGTGATCTTAGGCAAGTGATTTTGTTTCTCTAAGCCTTAGTTTCCTCATCTGTAAAACAGAAAAGACAATGGTACTAGCTCATTAGGTTCTTATCAGGATTAAATTAGTATAATATATACAAATCTCTGAGAATAGTGCCTGGCATATACTAAATGTTACTAGCTATTATTCTTTTGAGGATTGAGACAATCCTTTCAAAATAGTGTTCTGCCTGGTACAATATGTGCAATCATTATATGTTGGTCATTGCCATAATTATTAGCCAAAGTCACTCAATGTACCCTTCTCCTTATCTAGCCAGCAAGGGGTAGTGATGGGAAAAGCAGCAGGGAAATAGACTCTTGCTGCTACAGCAGCTGCACTGCTAAACACAGTGTCAGCTGTTATTGAGTCGTCCTCCCTGATAAGACAGGCCTTGATACTGCCCAACTCTAATAAGGGAGGAGAACTATCTCTTATGAAAGACTTTTAGAAACTCAGAGTGAAAAGCATCCCTCTCCACTTTCCTTCCTTAGTCTTGCCGGAGGAACAGACGCAGCTTAAGGCAGGCCCAGGAAAGCTTACCTAGTAACTGACTGGCTCTAAACAGGCTGATACTGCACAAATCTTATAGAGAAGCAACAGCAAGCACTCCTCATGACCATGGAAATCAGGCCTTGCCAGCACGGTTTCTTTCCTCTCTCTTCTATAGAGCTAAAGGTTTGTCTTCTCACGATAGGTGATGATGCCCTTTATCATGTCCAAGAACTTCTGGACATGATACCTCAAAGATCCAAACAACTTGTAGAAAAAAGCCTTGCATATATTATGAGCTAAATAAGTATTTGTAGAATAAACCAAAAAAAATGAGGGGGAGGGGGACACATACAACTTGCATTTTTAAATAGAGTTCATTTTAAGAGCAGTTTTAGGGTCGCAGCAAAATTGAATTCAAAGTACAGAGATTTCCCCTATACTCCCTGCTGCCACACAGACAGGCATAGTCTCTTCCACTATCGATATCTCTCAGAGAGTGCTACATTTGTATAATCTATGAACCTACATTGACACATTGTTATCATTCAAAGCCCATAGTTTACGTTAGGGTTCACTCTTGACAGTGTACATTCTGTGAGTTTGAACAAGTGTATAACGACATGTATCTACCATTCAGACAGCCTGAGCCCTCCAGTATGGTTTACTGGCGATTCTCTTCTCCTTCCTGCCAACTCCTGATCTTTTCACTGTGTCCATGGTTTTGCTTTTTCCAGAATGTCATATATTTGGAATCACACAGTGTATAGCCTTTTCAGTTTGGCTTCTTTCACTCAGTAAAATGCATTTAAATTTTCTCCATGTATTTTTATGACTTGAAAGCTCATTTCTTTTTAGCACTCAATAATATTTCATTGTCTGGATGTACTACAGTTTATTTATCCATTCACCTACTAAAGAACATCTTGGCTGTTTCTAAGTTTTGGTAATTATGAATAAATCTTCTATATGTACCTATGTGCAGGCTTTTGTGTGAACATAACTTTTTAGCTCATTTGAGTAAATACCAAGGAGAGCATTGCTAGATTATATGGTATGAATATGTTTAGTTTTACGAGACACTACCAAACTGTCTTCCAAAGTGGCTGAACCACTTTGCATTCCTACCAACAACGAGAGTTCCTATTGCTCTGCATCCTCATCAGCATTTGATGTTGTTGGTGTTCCAGATTTTGGCTGTTCTAATAGTTGTGTAGTGATATCCCATTGTTGTTTTGATTTGAAATGCCCTAAAGACATATAATGTTGAATATCCTTCGATATGCTTATTTATTATCGGTATATCATCAGTATATCATCTTTGGTGTAGTTTCTTTTGGCTTTTTGCACATTTTTTAATCTGTTGTTTATTTTCTTATAGTTGAGTTTTAAGAGTTCTTTGCATATTTTAAATGTCTTTTATCAGATATGTCTTTTGTAAATATTTTTCTTTTAGTTTATGGCTTGTCTTCTCATTCTTTATTAAAATTTATATTCCAATATCTATTATAAATATTTTCTTCCCTTGCAGAAAAATCTATTGCTTTTACTTTTTGTTGGCCATGAAAAGAACATTAAAAAAAGAAAGACCACAGTGAAAGAAAAAACACATTGCAGACACACTCAACTCAGGAAGTACAGAACAGTTGTCACTGATCAAACATGTATAGTACAGTTTGCTGGGTCAGCTCTTACTGGATGAGAGCATATGACAACTAACTCAGAGTATGGGAACAATATGTGATCACAGTGTCCTGTAATAGATTATTACATATGTTTCATTTTAGGAATATATTTCAGAGACAAATATCATTTTGATGAGTCAACCAAGTAAAATCTACAATAAGGAAAATATTCTAAGTGGGTGGGGAGGGAGTTTTGGGAACCCCACTTTCTCCTGAAGTGTTGTCCTTCCAACTTGAAACAAAGGCTGACTGGAGAAAAGCAAATGGTCTTCAGGTGGGCCTGAAGATCTCCTGAGACTAGATAGGGATTTATCTTAATTTGGTTAAGGAATCCAAGAGAGCATAAATCCCTGAATCTGTCATAGAAGAAGGATATTCTGGGTCTGAAGTGGTTCCTGTGCACTTCGCTAAAAAGCATGGAAATTTCCAACAGAATATTCACAAAGGCATGTTTTGTTTTCCCTCAATGCATTGTTCCTGACATGGAGAAATTGTTCATAAAGGTATTTTAGGTATTGCCCAAATCATGCAGGGGCCTTGAAGGAGATATCTGCCTCTCTTATGCTGTGCCAAGTGTCAGACACACACATTCACAAATTTAAAATAGTTTAATATAAAATATTGAGCTCTGATATTAAATACAGGCAAAACACTTATGGAGGTCCCTTTTTGATTTTGGAAGTATCAGCTGTTAGAAGAGTCAAAGGTTCGAGATGCTGCATTTGGGAGAGGCCATTTCCTTTGGCCATTCTCTCTCCAATCCAGCATGAGGGAAGAGCAAGTCCAGAAAATGAATACCAAGTCCAGAAAATGAATACCAAGGGTCTTCTATCTTTAGCAGATCGTATACTCATATTATCATAATGTCACAGAGGCCAACACAAAAAGATGCATAGTCTCTCCTCTCTCAGACTCAAATATAGAATCCTGGGTTAAATACGCTTGATGAGCTGGCCTTTCAACTGAGTCTCCAAACTCCAGGCTGGAAATCGGCCCAGCAGAGAATCTTGATACACACACTTTCTTTGTTCCTTTCTTCCTATAGCTCATCAAGTGGAGGAAACAGTGAATTAGAGTACAAAGGCATCTGGAATTGATTGCATCAGATTTTAAGAAACTTGCATTTTAGGCCTATACTCAAGAATTCATGCTGACCCTTGTGCCCAATATTAACAACCATAAGAAAGGCTAAATATGTTCTTTCGATAGATTATATTTGTAGTATCATAATATAATATTATGTTTAAGTCTTTAAAAAGCACACTTAGTCATGGAGTATATATTAAAATGTGACCTTAAAGTTCATGAGTTCAACTTCTTTTTAGAGAAAAAGAAATTGGATTCAATAGAGATGATTTTCCTCAGCAAAGTTTTGATAGGTAAAGTTCTATCCAAGATCTTATTGAAGCTAAAATACATGATATAATAGACTCGTGTTGCTTTTGCTATTTCAAATCCATTTACCCTTCTTTTGGTTCCTCAATTTTTCTTGGGGGAAGCCACCCCCCAAAAAAGACATGTATATACTTCCTCAGTCTACGCCATTCCAGTAGAGCAAATAACACAAGCATAAAATAATCAGCATACAGCATTTTCTCTGATCGCAATAATTGGTTTAGAAATAGGAATAACCCAAGTAGAGCAAAAGAGACAAAATAATATTTTGCTGATAATGTTGAAACAAAGGTCTTTACTCTTTCCATTCAGTTGAAGTACAAGGATATAAGAACCAGAGACACGATAGCTTTCCTACGCCACAAAAGGTCAATCTATGTGAGAATGAAACCATCACATAAAGGAGAACAGAAAAGAAAATATCTTTTCCTAATTTATTTATCAAACCATGCCTGAAGCCAGACTGAGACCTTGAGTTTTGGATACACTGAGCCAGTAAATTCCTTTTTAACCTAGTTTCAGAAATCATTGTTGAACTTTGTATTCCTCTGCTCAGAACATCCTTCTCCCAGACAACCACACGGTTAGCTCTATCTCTTCCTTCAAATCTTTACTTAAATGTCACCTTCTCAACATTTCTTGACTTTCATGTTTAAAATTGCAAATCCCACCTTCGACATCTTCTATCCTCCTTCTCCCTTTGTTTCCTCGGTAGCACTTATCGGCATCTCATACTTTACAGAATTTTGCTTCCTTCATTGTCTGTATTTCCACTAGAATGTCAGCTCAATGAAAGTGCAGATTTTTGCTTTGTTCACTATTATATTCTCAGGCTCTGGAATAACCCCTGACATAGAGTAGGCACTCAGTATATTCACTATATCTAACACATTGCCCATAAATTGTTTTTGTTTTAAGTATTTCGCTAGTGGTCATGATAAGGACAGTGAATGACCACAATGGCAAACATGAGAAGTTACAAAAGTGTCAGAGCTTGATAATGATCTCATTGTCTTTCTTTCTGATGTAGATTCTGAGTCCCAACTGAGCAGGTTACCTAAAATCTCAGACCTCAGCTCTTTCTTCTAGAGCCCTGAAGTTTGACTTGTCCTTCTTTTGGTGCTTATCTTTCAAGAAATTCCTCTCTTTATCAAAGAAAAAAATTAAGAAACACACTAGGTGCTGTGTTATCAAAATTGAGTTATTTGTGCTTCTGAGCACCCATAAAGATCAGAATAATAACTTTTCTGATTCTTAAAAGACTATCTCTTAGGAATTTTCTCACAATCTTCAAGAACAAGAAAGAGAAATGAGTATTTTCCATTATAAAAACCTATACCTCACTCACCAACTTTCTAATGGCTAAGAGGAGAAAATACGTAGAATGCAGCCCTGCAAGATGCCATTAATATCTTCCTCCTCCACAGCACCAGGACTGAGTATAATCATAGCTTTATTTGTCCTTTCCCATGTTCTTTCCTGTGACTTCAAATTAACATGTAGGCCCCAGGAAATTCTCTAAACCCTATCCTGTAGTCCAAAGCTAATTGTGCTATATTACTTTTAAACACTTTTTAATAATTTTTTTTGAAATATGCCATCTCTTTGTCCAAATGAAATACTTAGCAAAACCAGGCTAAAGAATAATTTGTTTTGCTGTGAGTAGAATTAAGAGCGATAAACTTGCAGCCTCAGTAAAACTTAAGCACTACCTTTCCTTTGTGAGAGCAGATTTGAACACACAAAAGCCAAATTTTTCTATGAGAGTTTATGTCCTCAGCTAAGGTGCAATTGACAAGATAAAAGCAGACTAGTTAATTATTATTTCCTGTCATTTTCCACTAGAATTTATTAACAAGATTATTAAGTTAGGTGTGCAAAAGAAAACCAAATAAAAATGTAAGAAGATATCACTAACCCGCCAGCAGTAGGGCATGGATTTCTACTAGCGGGTGTGGTTTCCCACTAAACTCATCACATGTTTCACCTAGTGTTCCTAATTAACATCCTCATACATTTGTGAATTGACTGGCTAAGATTAAGATATAATCAGAAGACGCTTGTTTGGATGGGCTTCTGACTCAAAACTTTGGTGTCACTAGAAGCATGATATAATACTCTAAACATTTCAAACTTAACCAACATTTTGACTTTTGTAAAGCTTTATTACTCACTTTAATATACAAGCCTTACATTAGTGCTCATTTTTAAACAGAAACCTGACCATTCCCCTGACTTCCTACAATGTAGATAAGAGTCTCTAGGGGCTACCACCTGCTGGAGAAGAGTGTGTTGGGATTAGAGGAAAGAGAGATGAATTCAACAAGGGGTGGGGAGGGTCTTGGATATTGGATAGTTTCTGAGAAGAGATGGGGTAAGAATCACGGCCAAGACTTTTATAGATATTGGTGCATTCATTCATTAAGTATTTAGTATATGTTCCTGTGTTGGGTACAGGGAATACAATGGGGAGCGAAGTGGTCCAGATCTCTTCATTCACAGAATTTAAAGTGGAAGAGACAATCCCTACTCAAATGATGCCAAAAATCTGTGTGAAATTATAAACTGTGCATCTTTTAGTACAAGAGCTATGATGGTGTTTAATCTAACTAGTGTAAGAGTGGGAAACAGGGAAGCCTCCCTGAGAAAAGATCATGGAAGATTTCTGTGCAAAGTAATTTTGGAGTGAGATCTGGAGAATGAGTAACAGTTGTACAACTAATTGCAGCTGGCAGACAAGCTGAAGAGGACACTGATGGCAAAGACTGTGGTTGGCAAGGGCAATCAACTGAAAAAAAAGCCTGTGTGGCTGGAGCACAGAGAGATGGAACAAAGATCAGCGGCAAAGAGGTTGTGGGAATTATCCAAGGAACGACAGTATACGATCCTGGCTAGAGAAAAACCCTATATGGCAGAATACAGATCGAACTGGAAATAATGATTAAGGCCCTTCATATTCTGGAAGAATATACAAAGCAAGTTAGAGAGTTTGAACTGTATTCTATAGGCAACAAGAAATCATTATAGGCATATAATGACAGGGGTCAGACCTGTTTAAAGATGACTGTTCTAATTACAATATTCAAATGGATTTTGGTGAAGAGAGAGAGTGGGAAGAACCCATGAAGAAAGGAATAATAATTAGGGGAAATAATAAATAAGGGAAACAGCCAAATGAGAGTGAGCAATATCTTGAACCAAGGCAGTGGGAATGGAAAGAACTGAGCAACTGTCGAGATACTGTAAAGTAGAATCAACAAATTTGGTGGCTAATAGCATGTGGATGTAAAGGGTATCGGGGGAGACAGAGAAGAGAGGGAGCTCCAAATGATTGAAAATTGTTTAGATTTAACACTTTTCTCATCAGAGTTCAGAAATAAGAAGAGTCAAAGGCTTTGAGGAATGTCAAATTTTTTCAGCTATGACATCTAGAGCAGACAAGTAACTAATTCTGATAAGCTGGCATTCTTCAAAAGATGTGTTTGGAAATAAAAGCACACAGGTCAGTCAACCAACAATGTTTACTGGGTGCCTTCTATGTATCTAGCATTATTTTATACCCTGAATATAGAATTAAAAATTAGACCTAATTTTTGTCTTCATGGAATATGACTTGTTTATGAGAGATAGTTTGCGAAAAACCCACAGGAACCCAAAGGTAACGTGATTAACCCAAAAATAAATCATAAAGAAATGATATATAAATGAGACAACAGTTCAAAGAATTTTTCATTATCTGATATAAAATTCTCAGAGTTTAGCATTGTGAAGGTTAAGGCTTTCCTGTTAGGAAAGACATTACAATGCAAATTCAAGTCACCAACTACCATCAAAGGAGAGGTAGAATTTAAAAGCTTCCTGTGAATTTCATCCAAGAATATAGAGAACACAGCAAAAGACAGGATGAATAATAGATTGTTATTCTTTGGAAAAGAGATAAAAAGAAGACATAGGGAAATCCTGCTAGCCAGGACACTTAAACATCATGACCCTTCATAAACACTCAAAGTATATATTCAGTTTCAGAAAAAAAAAAAAAACAAATCTTTGCCATTTTTACTTTTAAGTAGGTGCCAAAATTATGTCATATTAGAGCAGCAAGAGTGCTCAGATTCTCAAACCCTAGCATTTTTTAAAATAAATAGATAATCAATAAAATATAATATACCAACTAAAATTATCTTCATAATAAAGGAACAACAAAGGGCTAAAGATTTTTAAAAAATCTGAAACCTAAAATAAAATCAATAAATTTGATTAATTTAAAAGCTAAAAAACAAACATAGATATGTATACACATATATCTACATATGCAGATATGTAGATATATAAAGATTACATAAATAGATAAATAGGTAGATGACAGGTGATAGAAAGATGATAGATGATAGATAGATAATGATAAAGAGATAAAATTAAGCCAAAATATTATTTAAAAAAATTAAGCAGGAAATTCGATTTAAAATGTATATATCATGTAGCTTGTCAATGAGTTATTAAATATCTGGTCTATTTAACTAGCTAATGCTAAAGTTACTTGGAAGAGTAAATATAAGAAAATGTTGAAAACTAATTCTAATAAGGGGGCAAAAATAAGTTTACATAACTAGTAACTACTTAAATCTGCAACCACTGCAGATTTACATAACTAGTAACTACTTAAATCTGCAACCACTGCAGATTTAAAAAACTGTAGATTAGGCAAGCAGATCAATGAAATTAAACAGAGTCCAGACATAGACCCAATAATAGGAATTCAATAATTGAAAAAGGTTAATTTCAAACCAGTTGTAAGGATTGATCAATGTCTACATAAATGGCATCAGACTAATAAGAATTCATTTAGAAAAATTAAGTATAATCACTACAGAAAAGGATCATTTGATTCCATTGATTTTGTTCTAAGATCTTTTCTTTGATGTTATTAGTGACAATAATTGTAAAAAATCATAATTTTATCAATACTCATTAATTTTCCTGAATAAATTTTCTGAAATTAAACTATTTTTTATTTTTCTTCAATTTGCTATGTAGCATAATTAAAACATTTCTCTAATTATCATTTTCATTTTTATCTTATTGAAAATTATTTTGAGACCAAGATTTTTTTCTCATGTAAATCTTCTTTTTTTCAGTTATTGCCATTCTTTATTTAGACTTTCAATACATATTTTTTTCTTTTTCTTAAAGAAGTCCCTCCAACATTTCCTGTAATACTGCTTAGTGGTGATGAACTCCTTTATCTATTTCTTGTCTGGTAAGCTTTTTATCTGGCCTTCGATTCTAAATGATAACTTTGCTGGGTAAAGACATCTTGCTCATAGGTCCTGGGTTTTCATCGCTTTAAATATTTTGTGTCAAGCCCTTCAGGCCTGTAAAGTTTCTGTTGAGAAATCAGTTAACCGTCTTATGGGCATTCCTTTGTAAGTAACTAATTGCTTTTCTCTTGCTGCTTTTAAGATTCTCTCTTTGAATTTAACCCTTGGCATTTTAATCATGATGTGTCTTGGTGTGGGCCTCTTTGGGTTCATCTTGTTTGGGACTCTCTGAACTTCCTGGAGTTATGTCTATTTCCTTTGCCAGGTTAGGGAAGTTCTCCATCATTATTTCTTCAAATAGTTTTTCAATTACTTGCTCTCTGTCTTCTCCTTCTGGTACCCCTATGATGTAAATGTTGTTATATTTGATACTGTCCCAGAGTCTTCTTAAACTATCTTCATTTTTTTAAATTCTTATTTCTTGTTGCTGTTCTGATTGGGTGTCCTTTGCTATCCCATCTTCTGTGTCACTAATTCAAAATTCTGTTTCATTCACTCCATTGATTCCCTCTAATGTATTCTTCATCTCACATCGTATTTATTACTTCTAACTGGCTCCCTATTATGTTTTCTATCTCCGTTTTTATGTATTTTATCTCATTGAGTTCATCTACTTTTCCACTAAGTTCCTTGAGCATCTTTATAACCAGTGACCTCTGTATCTGGTATATTGCTCCTCTCCACTTTGGTGAATTCTTTTTCTGGAGCTTTGTTCTGTTCTTTCACGTGGGACATACTTCCTTGTCTCCCCATTTTGGCTGCCTCTTGTGGCTGTTTCTATGTATTAGACAAGGCTTCTAAGTCTCCTCATCTTAATAGAGTGGCTTTATATAGTAGGTATACTGTGGGGCCCTTTGGCATAGACCTGGGAGGGATCCAGCTGCAGGCCAAGTTCAGCCGCAATCCACATATGGCTGCCACCCGTGCTGGGCTCATAGATGCCTTGAGAGGCCAAGTCAGAAACAGAGGCTGGCTGCCACTAGTGCAGGACCTGGGGCTGCTCAGCAAGAAGTACAGGACTCACCGAGGCCAGTTGCTGCTTTTTGGGGTTTTGTGAGCCTTTGAAGGATTTCATAAAAGTTTGCAGCAGGAGCCAAGACAGCCCTTTTGTATGGAACAAATCACTAGAAGTGGCTTGAGTGGGCCCACAAATTGGGAGAGGCAGAGTCTCAGAGAATCCCCTGGGCAGACTACCTGTGTTATCCAAGTTTATGGTGCCTGCATCTGCAGCCTGGGAGGTGGGAGGGCTCAATAAAGGAACAATGGCTTCTGCCTGCATCTCTGTCCAGGAACAAGCTGTCCCTCCAGCACTCACCCTGAAGCCTGACAGCTCAGCGCCTTCCTGTATGTCCCTGGTGCCCCTCGTGCAGCTGCCGCAGCGCTGGAGCCCCCAGTCAGCGAGTCTGTCAGTGAGTAAGGCCAGGGGTGGGCCCTTTAAGAGGGATGTCTGTGACTTCCTCAGCCTTTGTCTCAGTCAGCCACAACCTTCACTGGTTTTCACAGCCAGAGATTATGGGGACTTTTCTTCCCGGCCCTAGAATCCTGAGCTGGGTAGCCCAGTGTGGCCAGGACCCCCTTGCTCCTCAGGTGGGGAGATGGCTCTGCAGCCAAGAAAACCCCCCAAATTCTCGATCGCCACACACAGTTGTGGGAGTGGACCATTTTGCATCTCCACCCCTCCTACTGTTTTGAGGTAACTTTTTATTTGAGGTGACCTAGTTGTAGGGCTTCTGTTCAGCCAGACCTCTGGTGACTCCATGTATTGGTTGCTCTGTAGTTTTCTTATAATTTTGGTATGGTCACTAGAGGAGGCATGAACATCCATCACCTTCTATACCATCTTGAATCCTCCAACCTCATGTAAATCTTATAATGGCTTACAGCAAATTGTTTTATCCTTATCAAATCTTATCAATTAAAACTTCTGCCACTCTTGGTTTTCTTCTATGACCATCATTTTTATCAAGTTAAATTTTTCCCAAATCAAATACTGCAGGCATAAATTTGTCAAGAACATATTCTTCTGGAAACAACTAGTTAACAACTTATTTTACCATGTGCAGTTGTAACTGTCAGCTTTAATTTGTATTAATTACAAAATGGTGGGCTCAAAACATCCTATATTGAATTCCTGTCACGATTTATACGCAAATAATTGCAGATGGATTAGAAATTGTATAATATGTACAAATAATAAAATATTAGAAAGAAAACATAGGATATACATATATTATATATATTTTATATAATATTATGTATTATATATTTATATATGTGTATGTATGTATGTATATTTATATATAAAACCTTGGAGCAAAAAAAACAAACAAACAAACAAAAAAAAACAGCCTTTCCATGAATAACCCCAAAATCTGAAACCATTAAGGAAGTTTGAATTCCTTTACCCGTCCCAGATGAACCATAGCACAAACATTTTTCAAATATTCCATGGCGGGTGATTTAGGGGTCTAAGAGTCAAGATTTCTTGCCATGGGAGAGGGTGGGAGTAAGAGGCTGATTAATAACAGATGTAGGTGGAGACAATGGATAGTCAAAATTCTGTAGAAACTATATGTGGAATTGGAGCTCTTAAATGATTTTCAAATATGTTTATTGTTGCTAATATAATATACAGCATCCCAATGTAAAAATTTAAAATATCTAAGAAGTTTAGCGTAAATTAAAAACACCCATTACCTGTAAACATACTTACAGAGATAACTACTGTTGATAATTTGACGATTATCATTTCAGGTCTTTTTTTTTTTTAATTTGTTCATCTTTTTACTTATTGTCCTTAGATGCTGGACTCAGACACTGTAAGTCCAGGGTTTTGTTTTATTTTTAATGCAAATGCAACCACCCTCAGATACTCTCTCTCTTTCTCTCACGCATGTAATTTTTTAAAAATGGAATCATAATATACAGAGTTGATCTATCTAGTTTTATGGATTTAAATGTCATCTGTACATATCTGAGCCCACTTCAAAAAGAGTTGGAAGGAAAAAATTGAGACACTCGTCAGTGAGTATATATTACTATATACTGGCACTTCTAGGAATTTTTTTCTTTTTTCCTCTCTGATTCTATTTTCTCTTTTTTCTCTTTTTCTCTTTGATATTAAAGAAATATATGCTTCCCTTAGGAAACACAGAAAAGTACAAAAAAAAAGAACAATCACCCATAATTCACCACATAAAGCCAGCCACTAAAACTTTTGATGAAGAAAGATTTTGTATTTAATAGACCCAGAGAAGCTGTGGACAGCAATCTTGTGAAAGCCAGAGTTCAATAAGAAGGTCCCAGCACCATAAGATAAATGTAGTAGATAGGAAGCTATAGACCACACACCAGTACTCTTTGACAAATAGGATAAGAAGGAAACGAAAAATGGCCAGTGACTTTTTCTTTTTTTGAAAAACATACTGTTCAAATTTAAAAAGGCAGAACTCTGAGCAGAAGCCACAAGATGCCAGTTACAGGATAGGCAGATCCATTTCTGTCGGCTCGGATAAGCTTATAATTTTGATCTATAAACCTGTACAACACTGTGGATTGGCAGAGAAAGTCTGAAAGTGAAAATGCCACACTAAGAGGCTTTATCATCAGATTCCTCCCACCTCGACTCTTCCCCTTAGATTTCCACTCAAATTGAACAGACACCCTTGGGACATTTCAAACCTGAAGTATTTGTTTAAAGGCCAGCATTGGAGTTGACTGTTGGAGAGACAATACAAAAAGGAAGATTTAGCAAGAACTTCAAAAACTGGTTTTATTTTAAGCTGGAAAGGAAGGAAAGTGTCTCAAATGGTAGCACTAACAACTTCTTTAGATAAAAATGATGGAAATACTGGAATTGTGGAGAACTTCCCACTCAACTAAACACTCTCAGATTTTAGAAGTAGTTAGAAGGGTGCATAAAACACCCACTCTGTGGTTCTGCAAAAAGCTTAAGGTAGAGATCAAACTTTCTCTGCGAAGGGCCAGATAACAAATATTTTAGGCTTCACGGCCTATCCTAAAGCCTCTGAAGCAACTACTCAACTCCGCAGCTGCAGTTTTACACTACGAGCATAGACAATGCATAAAAGATGGGGGTAGCAATGTGCCAATAAAACTTTACTTTTTGAACATTAGCATCTGAACTTCAGAGTATGTTCATGTGTCACAAAATACTCTTCTTTTGATTTTTTTTTCCCCTCAGTCATTTAAAAATATAAAAATTCTTCTTTGTTGGTGGTACGAAAAGAGGTGCAGGCTGGCTCCGGTCCATGTGCTGGCCAGTAGTTTCCTGAACTTTGGTCTAAAAGCAGAGTTTCTGCTTCAAGTTTACATTCTAACAACATAGATAACTGGAGAATCAGGAGGCATTTATTTTATTTTGTTTTGTTTTATTTTATTTTTTCTTTTCAGTCATTTTATATAGAGAGGATTTCTGCTTAGGTGAGTGAAAGTGGTCTTTGTGGTGGAAGACTCTTTGGACTTTTGGTGGCCAGCAATTCGGCTAGGATTGGGATAGGACTGTGGGGTGGAAGGTGCAGGAGCACAGAAAGACTTCCCTAAGGGCTGAAACCCAGGGCGTGTCTCCATAGAGTTGGCCTATAGCATCAAAGGAGAGAGGGGTTAGAAAATGCCTCCCTATCCCATTATGCATGCTCTACTTTCCCGGTGAATCAGGCCAGTGATAATATTAGCAGCAGCAAAGTCAAATTTAATTCATAAGATCTTTTTTTGCATAAAGATGAGGCCCTACATTGTACACAAACAAAAACATTTCTCAGATCACCTCCACATTGGTAGTCCGTCTTTGTTCACCTGTGTGGATAGGCTCTTATGCAAATTCTGGCAGCCAGTTCAAAATAATCCTGAGCTTAGCCTTGATGGATTTATTTCTCATTTACTACAGGCACTGACCACTTTATTGAAGAGAGAAAAATACCAGCTCTTCCACAGCTGCTTGCCCAGGAGTCCTGGGTCTGCCTGGCAACTAGCCTCTTTGCTCCCTCTCCAGCTTGGGCCTGACATTACCTTGCCATTGAATAGTCCAGTGCAAGAGTTCAGTGCAGGGTTTGCACTTTCCCAGCCATTAGCCAGCTGCCAAAGCATTTCATTATCTTAGGAGTGTTTTGTACATCAAAGAGAGCCTCAAACAGTGTGATCAAGTGGAAGTAACAGCGCCTGGTCAACATTATAACTAGCAGCATTTTTTTTCATGGATATAATGCCATCTGGCACCCAGGAACAGCGAAGGCCAGTGATGGAAAAACCCTGTCGCCCTGTTTTGCTTATTGGTGTAACAGTTAATCCTGATAAAGGCCAAGGCCCCAAAGTAACTGCCCTGTTATTATCGTACGTATCTATTGTCTTACACAGGCCTAGCTGCCCTGAACCTGTGAAAGGGAAGGTTGCACATGAGATTGCCTCAGGGGAAAAATATCCAATACAGTCTTTCTGTTTGTTTAAATAAACACACACACACACACACACACACACACACACAGGGAGGGGACACAGATTTAAAGCCTTCTCCTTTCCAAACTTCAAGACTTTCCGGGGAAACATCAAGTAACTGGCTTTGAAATCCCTGCACTAGGCTCTCTAATAAGAGCTTAGTATCTTCTCCTGTATCGACTTACTTCTGATAATTTTGAAAAATCTCTCCAGCCTTCGATTCTCAGTCAGAGACCACCAACCCTCCTCCAAATCAGAGACTTCGAAGCTGATTTCTGGTAACGAATTTCTCATTGAGTCTTTTATTGTTCTCTTTCAATTAAGAAGAAAGAAAAAGCTTTTCTGTAATGGCAGCTAATAGAAAAGTACTGAATAAATTCATCTGTAGTACACTCAAAATCCTGCTTTATGGGTAGCTGATTTTCAATTGGCAAATTAAGAAAGGCAATACCATGCGTATCTTATTGTTTTTATTTAGACATCAATCTCCAAAACACAGAAGACCAGAACACAAAATGAACAATCTCCTTCTTTGCTGAAATGAGGACAATGATGGGGTTTATGGTATTTTTTTTTGCATTCTCAAATGTGGTTGCCTCAATGAACTGCAACTGTTTATAAACTCTTCAATGATTTTTCCACTCATTACACAAACTCCTCCCCCTTCCTATCTTCCACTAATGCCCTCCTCCTGCCTTCCGTCGCTGCAGGAGGAAAAGCCTAAAATTTTGAGTAGGATATTTCCTTCTTTGGGTTAAGTTCACATGAAGGGAGGGTTTTGCAATTGCCACATAAGCAATTAAGGTTTTCAAAAGCATGGAAAATTTCTGGGGCAATTGCCACCTATACCCGTTATAAGAATCTAGATGACTTTAAACATAAGCAGACATCACCTAATAACCAACTGGTCATTTGAAATTTCCTAAGAAAATCCAACTTGATCTACTTTTTTCCACTGTTTTTCTCTTCACTGTCACATATTGTAGTAGAATTATAATATGCATATGGGACTAGATTGTTATTTTAGGCTGGCATAAAAACTGAGCTCAATACTTGAAACTAATGAAAAATAATAAAAAGTAAATTTTAAAAAACTGAGCTCAGAGAAATGAAGCCCCCAGCAGCCAATATTAAGAACAAAGTTCTGACTCAATATCTTCAAATAATGACTATTTTCCTCACTTATTTTCTTTCTCTAAGAATCAATGGAAAATTTTTTAAAATGAGCCAGAAAAGAAAGTGATTAAACCTTTGGCAAAGTGAAAAAAAGGTACATGATAGCCAAGTTTCCAAAACCTGGTGCTCAGATATTAAAATTTGAGTTATTTATTCACAATATATGTGTCATGCTTCACATTTTAAAAAATATGTAAATCACTTGCTATAGAAATAAAGGTTTGCTGGAAGAAATTTTCAAAATCGTCTTTTGTAGGTGAAGAAACATTACATCAACAGTTCAAAGTAACAGTTAATGGCAGAGCTTAAATAAAATTCAGGACTTCTAACTACAATGTATTGCTTTTGCCATGGCATGTATGCATTTATTCATTCATACATTCAGCAAGCATTGGTTGACTGCTTACCATATACCAGGTACTGTGGCAATACTGAGAATACTTTTTATAAGTATAAATAAGAAGAGCTCCTACTTTCCAGGAACTCATAATTGGATAGTAGAGACAGGCATATAAACTAAGAATTGCAACAGAGAGTGACAGATGCCAAAGTAGAGGAGGCAGTACGATAGTGGCAAAAAGAAAAAATAGATGACTTATACCCGAAAAGGTCATCGCTATTCTGACTTATTCCTAATGTTAAAATAGTGACCTGCTATTATGTTTAAAAGTCAAGTAAGCCTTTGTCCTTAAATTATCCTAGATAGAGAATCAATTACTTGTGGCATGTCTTAAATTTCACTTTAGTAAAACTTAATATGTCTTGTGCTTCCTCTAATTATTCTGGATTTGTCGATGTATAATTATAAAGAAGTGGGGCTCTGTGGTTTCCCATTTAGATTGTTCTAAAGTGACATTCACTGCAAGATTTGGCCGACATGCTAAGTAGCTGAAATTTGGAAAGCAGTGGGCAAAAGGAGACTAGTTCAGATGAGAAAATTACACATAATTTCTTTCCTCTCATTTTGTGAAAATCTTAGACCCACAGTTGCTAGGGATTAAAAAGAACTTAAAGCAAATTTCTACATCTGCAACATTTTTTGGTTTTTTTGTTTTTTTGTTTTTTTGTTTTTTGAATTTTGAATCTAAGTCCAAGATTTAAATTTCTAAATTGACTATTCTATAACAATTTCCCTGTGGAATTAATTCCAGTCTTAAGGGCCTGTTCATTGACATCTTCCTATAGTATTTTGCCAGCCTCAAAAGTTCATTCTATTTTTCCTACCAACAGGTTAATGTTCCTAAGTGGAAAGTTAGTGACTATCTTTAGTTGGTGCCTGATTTTGTGCAAAGGTGATAGGTAGAGAGAGGAATGATATTATGTTATAGTGCTTACTTTGAATCTAACTTGATAAGCAGACAGAGAAGACAAACTCTCAGTCTGCTTGAAACACAGTGTATCTTCCAGAATCTCTAATATACCAATCTACCATTCTCAACCTAGCAAAATCAGCAAGTTAGAATAATATTCTTATATGATAGAATTATCTTTATTTTTTTTCTAAATAAGTTTTAAAAAGAAAAAAAAACTCAAACTGGAATCAGTTGGGAATAATAATATCTTAAATATTTTCCCCTTCCCTGGTTCTCTCTCTTCTGTATTCTCTTTCCCTTTCCCTCTCCTTTGTTTATCTCTGTCTCTCTCTATCCTATATCATAAAACTAGAGGAAAGATGGGCATTTAAGGAAAATAAAAGGCAGATAAGACCTAATGTACACACTGTAAACTAAAATTAATTTTAGACTGTGGTAAAAAATATAAGCGTTGATTTGAGCAAAAGGAGCCGCAGCCCAAGAGACACAGATTCAGGTAGCAACCTAAATTGCTTTCTCCAGAGACAAAGGGGAGGTCATCTTTTATAGTTAAAGTCTCCGCCTAGGTTCCTAATTAGGTCCAATCTATGTAAACGAAGTATCAAAATTTGTACACTCCTGATTGGTCTGAATCGTGAAGTCCTGATTGGTCAGCATCATGCATCTTGATTGGTTATTGTAAAGCATTGAATGGAGTGGGTCTTAGTCCATTGGTCAAAGGATGAAACCAGGAACTCCCTTATAATAGTTGATTCAAGTGACTGTGTATTCAAGCTGAGCATAGTGTAGGAAGCCGAGAGTTCCATCTTGTTTGACCATAGGGAGTCCATTGAAGTACCTAAATTCCTTCTTGGGGATCACGTCATATGAATCTTTCTTCTTAGAGTCCACAACATAAAGAAAATAACATAACCTACCATTATCACTGGTATAGTGTCTTTACTAGTTTATAAAATTTTTTTCTGATATATATAATAATAGAATCTGCCTCTAAGAGGTGTTGTAAGATAAATATGCTAATAGAACTAAAAGAGTCTGTAATAGTTCCTGACGCATAACATACTATCAGTAAATATTTGTTGGTATTATTATTATGCATGCTAATATTTTTGTCACTTCAAAAAAGTACAAGTAACTATACTTTATACGACATTTGTTGAAGATTTACTATAAAAGATTTGCTTTTAAAATGATTTTGAATAATTCAAAATTCCGTGGAAAAGCAGTCACAACCTAACTCTGGCCTACTTCTCCAGCCTTTATAAATGCCACTTCCCATTCTGTCTATCTGATGTACCCGACATAATGTCCAATTAGCCATTCCCCAAGCATGCCTTATAGTTTCATGCCATGCTGCCTCTGTATGCATGCTATTCTTTACGCCTAGAATATCCTCCCCTCCCTTTCCTTCCAAATCCATCGTAAAGCCTTCCACTTCTTACCCAGCCAGAATATACAGCAATCCTCCTTCTTTGCAGTTTCGCTTTCCAGTTTTACTTACCTGTGGCCAATTGCAGTCCAAAACATTAAATGGAAAATTCCAGAAGTAAACAATTCATAAGTTTTAAATTGTGCTCTGTTCTATGTTAGCATGATGAAATCTCATGACATTTCACTCCATGCCATCCAGGATGTGAATCATCCCTTTGTCTGGAGCCTCCATGATGTGTTCACACTCTCCCATGAGTCACTTGGTAGCCATCTGGATTATCAAATTAACTGTCAAGATATTGCAGTCTTGGGTTCAAGTAACCCTTATTTTACTTAATAACATCCCCAAAGTGCAAGAGTAGTGATGCTGGCAATTTGAATGTGCCAAAGAGAAGCCATAAAGTGCTTCCTTCAGGTGAAAGGTAAGTATGTATAGAAAAAAACATAGTATATATAGGGTTTGGTACTATCCTTGGTCTCAGGTATCCACTGAGGGTCTTAGAATGTATCCTTTGAGCATAAGCAAGGACTACAGTAACCCTTTTCTCTACTTGCAAAGGGTATTCTTCATCCTACATGCTGGAAGACAACCTTCCTTCTATTAGCCATATCCCACTGCATGGAAATCCTTTATTCAAGAAAATTCTTTATTCACAGGCCTGTGATCTCCTTCAGGGTTACAGTCTGTGTCCTACTGGAGAATATTTTCAGTGCCAAGTGGAAGGTCCTCACATAAGAAGGCCTCCTTCATTGTTTGCCAGATTTTAGCAAATATATTTCAAGCAGAAAAGACTAGACCTATGAAATATTACTAAGCTCCTGGTTCAGACTTGAGGACAGAAAAAGGCTGTTCACTTGGTGTCCTTAGACTTATTGAATGTAGTTTAATGTAGATACCAAAAAATTTCTCATGTAAAATTCATAATTATAATAACTATGCTCCAGCCACTATTCTCAGATTCATGAATATAAACTCATTTAATTCTCAAAAGAAGCCTATTTGTTATGTTCTATTACTTCCATTTTATAGATTAAAGAAAAGGCAGGTGCAGAACAGAGAGGTTGAGTCTTTGCCCATGATCATACAGCTAGGAAGAACTGAATGCAGAACGTGACAGCAAAATTTGAACCCAGGCAATTTCTGCGGTGCCAGATTCTCTAATCACTACCATATTTTTGAGGTTAAAGAGACTTTAACACTTATCATAGATAATAAATAGACTTTTTCCAATAATTTAAGAGGCGTTAATAGGGTTGACAATGACAAGTTTTAAATTTTTATTTTTCACTAAAACTAACTACAGACATACCAGCTTTCATTGACTGAAGTCATGACCAATACTGAAGGTATTTTTCAGGTTTTCTCTAATCTAGCCTCATCATTTCAATTCTATATTTCCCCCCACTAGTTTCACCTATCTCCAATGCTCGACATTTACCACCCCATTCACCCGCTTCTGCCAGCTGCCCTCAGAGAAGCAGGCTACTTCAGAGATTGCTTACCCTGCTTGCCTCGTCCCCCTGTCCTCTTACCCTCGTCAGCTTTTCTTCATCACTTTCCATAAACCTTCTTTTAATAATATAGTGATAATAACTTTTTAAGTTAATTTTCACATTACATAACTTTTTCCATCTTTTTACTTTCAATCTCTTTTGTATATTTCAGGCATTCCTTTTATATATAAAACCTATAGATGATTCTTTTTCTTTTTTAATCCAGTCTGACAATATTGGTCTTTTAATTGGAATATTCAGTCTATTTACATTTAATGTAAGTATCAATATGATTGGGTTTAGGTCTACCATTTTGCTATTTGATTTTTATCTTACTACCTGTTCTGTATTCTCTTTCTTTTGATTATTTTTTTATAATTCCATGTCCTCCCTCTATTAACTTGGTAGCTATACATTTTCTTACCATTATTTGTTACCCTAGAGATTGCAACATGCATAGATAACTTATTGTAGCCTAAGATAAATGAGTATATTTACCTCTTACCAGACAATGCAAGAATTTTAGAATCCTTTAACTGCTTTCATCCTCTCGTAACACATGTTATTTGTAATACATTTAGCCCTATAAGATATTATTATAGTTTCATATCAACATTAAATCTTTATCCTTTTCAAGACTTTAAGTCTGTCCTGTGTTTTTGAGTTTCCATCTAGAATAACTTTCTTCTCTCATAATAGAATACATTAGTATTTCCTTTTGTATAGTACTGTGGGTACAAAATTTCCCTGTGCTAATGGGGAATACCTTTATTTCATGCTCATTTTTGAAGAATGCTTCTTTAGCTTACAGAAACTCTTTTGCAGGTGTTTTCCCAGTATTTTTAATATGTCATTCCATTGTCATCAGGTTCCCTTTTTTTATGTAGAGAAAAATAATTTAATAAACTTTTTATTTCTTGTTTCTACTTTGATGGTAATTTTTCCTTTTTTCTTTTTTTCCTCTAGCTACATGATGCTTTCTCTGAGAGCGTGCCTTGGTATAGTTTTCTTTCTTTTTATCCAGCATGGAGTCACAGATATTTTTCAGGAAAATGTCATCCATTGTCTCTTCAAATGGTGTTTCTCCTTTATTATTTTTCCCTTCTTCTTTTGGAACTCTGTTAACATACAGGTTAGAACTTTTTACTAGTTTCCCTATGTCTTGTACACTGTGTCCTCTGTGTGTGTGTGCGTGTGCTTATATTTTTATCTTTTCGTGCTTTATTCTGCATATTTTTATCACATTTATCTTCCAGTTCACTAATTCCCTCTTCAATGTGTCTAGCCTCATGGTAAGCCTGCCCATTAGGTTCCTGATTTCAGTCATATATTTATTTGTTTTAGAATGTCCACTTTGTATCTATTTTATAGTTTACTGTTATCTGTTGAAATGATCAATCTCACATTTTATTAACTCAGCTATAATAATCATATTTACTTTACAATTCATATAGAAAACTCCGTTTTTAAGATTCCTGATGGGTTCCTTGTACTGTCTGTTGCTTCTTTTGATTTTGCACTACACTGTCTTGATTTCTTATATGTCTGGTTATTTTCGACTGTCATATATTGTACATGAAAAATGGTAAGAGATTATTTGAGACTAAGATGTTACCTTCCTTCAAAGAGGATTTTGTTTGCTTGACAGGTGGCTAGGGACACTAGCAATCCTGGATTATCCCAATTCAATCATAAAATAATGTGATTAGAAGCTGGGCTTTAATACTTTCAGGGAGAGATCTATTTCGGGACCATCCTTATTCATGGAGTGTATCCCTTTAGTTTGGAGTCCCAACCTAAAATCTGTGCATTTACCAATGATTCCATCTATGGCAGCATTGAGCTACTTTCTCTCAGATCCAAGAGTCTCAAAAGCTCAGTTGATCTTCTCAGCCTATTTAACCTTCAAAATTGGAGATGCCTCTCAAGTAAAAGCACTCCCAAATGCAAAGCTCCATCCTCTGGGCTTCCTTCTTTTGTTGACTTGTTGGCTCTCTGGTGATTTCAATGGTTCTTTTCTCTTAAAATTTTTTCTAGATTTTGTAGTTTTCTTAGCTGGAAAAAAAAAAGGCATTGTTTAATAATGTGTTTGTTTTCACATATGTAAATTTAAAATATTTATATTCATATTTCTTGATTGTTTTTCCTATCATTCATAGAAAGGCTTACTCCAACTTATAACTAAATTCCATCTGGTATTGATTTTAGTATGAACTGTGAGATAATAATTTGGCTCTCTATTTTTCCCCAAACAACTTATTATTATCTAATTATATATTGAATAATTTATACTCTTTGAATTTCAGACACACACACACACACACACACACACACACACACACACACGCACCTTTCATTAATGTATTAAGCCACCTTTATATTGCTTTGGTATTTTCCTGGATTTTCTATCTGTTTTACAGTTTTCTCTAATTTTTTGCACCCATACCTCATTATTTTTAATTACTGTAACTTTATATTATATTTATATATCTGGTGAGAAAAGGCTTCCTTTTTCCACACTGGTCTTTCATGCACTTTGTTGTTGTTGTTGTTGTTTGTTTTTGTTTTTGTTTTTTAATTTCCTGGCTAGTCTAGCATAATTAATTTTATCAGATACATTTTAAAATCTTTTGTCTCAAATGGGAAACCTCCCTTCCCAAACAAATATCCCAAAGAAAAATGTCATTGGGATTTTGATTAGGTTTGCCAATATTTTAGAATGTACTTTAAGAATAGACATCTCTACAATATTGTTTCTCTAGTTAAAATGATCTTAAATCTCTAAGTTAAAGTTTATATATTTTTATATAAATACTGCATATTTCTTAATAAATTTATTCCAATATATTTTATACTTGTATAAATAAAATATTTTCGATTATATTTTTAATTGGTTATTCTTTGTGATAGGAAAACTATTGCTTTTTCTCATTATTAATATTGTAAAAATAAACTTACTTATTATTTCTAATTATTTTTGGTATGTTTTATCAGTTGAACCCCTTAACTTTTGAAGGTATAGAATTATATTGTTATCCAGTAGTGAAAATTGTGCTCACTTCTTTATAATACTTATACTCCTTACTCTGTTGTCTTGAATAATGGCAAATTAGCTTGGGTAGGAATGAATCTCAAATTTCAATTTTAGACCTGAGCCCTAACTCACTCCGATTAACCATTTATCATAATACCAGTCTCATCACCAGAGCAATCGGTTCAAGGATGAGTTACACAGGCCCCATAATCAATGGGGCATGGCATACCACCTGGTCAGAGTGATTTTTTTTTTTTTTTTCAGCATTTGGCATGTGACTAAAGTATTTTCAAGGTTTTTCAGGAGAAGAGCTCTATCTTTTTCTGGACTGTAAAGTATAAACAGATGGGTGGCTTGGGACTTCTGTGGCCATTTTGCTCCCATGAGAGAAGCAGCCCAACACACAAAGGAACACAGAACTGAAAGAACTGAGAGAAATCAAGCAACAACACTATGCAAGCCATGCTTAAAACGAAACTTAACTTGAAACATTTTGAGAGTAAATATATCTCCCTTTATTTTTTGAAATCAGTGCACAATATTTGCAACCCAAATTATTCTAACGGATATACCAGCCCAATGCTATATTCAAGAAACACACCTAAAAAAGAATGACAAAAAAAGTTTGAAAATAAAGGCAAAAACTAAAATTAAAACTCTATTAAGACTGATAGGTAAATTTGGCAAAGCATCAAAATACAAGAAAACTATAGATGAACTAATAATTTTCTTTATATTAATATTATGAAGTTAGAAATGGACATACATAATTATCCCATATACAATACAGACAGCATATAAAATATCTAGACATATATTTAATTAAAAAACATGCAGGAAAATATGTGAAGTAGTAAGATGTGAATGAATATAAAGATATAATTTTTCTAGATAGAAAGTCTTAATATTATTAAAATGTTAATCTTTCCAAATATGACCATGAATTTAATACAACTATAATTAGAATTTCCAAAGGTTTTTCTTAAACCTTGTGGTGTACATTAAATAGTTTACAATAGAAAATTTTAGGATATAATAGAAGAAAAATTTCCTGAATAAAGTGATTCCTGAATATGAATTTTAAAAATGCCACCTAAAATGTCTAATTATTATGTTGTATACCTGAAACTAATATAACATTGTACGTAAATTGTAATCGAAAAATAAAAATTTACTTGCCCACTAAGCTCCATAAATAAGTTAATAGAACTCATACACCTATCAATAAGTTATAAGAAGGCCTGTTCTCCCACAGTCTCACCAGCACAAAACAAAGGGTTATAAATAACACAATAACACCCATCCTCCTACTATCTTGCCAAAAAATAGTAAAATAAAACATAACCAACACAGCTGAAACTGTGTATACATTTTAGATCCGTTCCCCAATCCCTTGAGTTAGCCACTCTCCTTAATTAGTTTATCATTCTCATCCATTGCTTTATGTTTTCATGTTTTATACATATAGAAATGTTTATATATTTTTTAAGCTTTATGTAAATAATAAAAACCTGCATGCGTTCCTCTGCCATTGCTTTTTGTTTTGGAAAACAGTAAGTTTATGAGATGTTAATGCGTTATTTAACTCCAGATCATTCTAGGTTTTCATCTTCCAGCACACAATTAATCATCCCTTGTTGGGGCTCCATATCTATGAGCTCCAAGTTAATTTCTTTCATTGCCTTGTATTTTTTCACTTCCTTCTGCGTGGATTCTTTTCATACCTACCCTCCATATCTCTATTTTTTTTTCAATGTTGTTTCTGCTCCTCTCAGCTTCTCAAGCAGTTTTCATTTTAAAACTAACCACATTTTGCCCTTTAATTTCTTTATTAAGCACGTCAGATCTCCTTTCCATTCACCATGATGTTAATTCCTTTGAAAAGACAGAGGAAATATAGTATATTGTTTTCATTTTCTAAAGTAATTATTTTAACATATTGTATTTGCCACCTTTCTTAATATGTCACATTACTTTTTAAATTATTTTTTAATGATTTGTAAGGAAATCTATTGATCTTGCTTCATATTCAACTTTTATTGGGCACAATTTCACCTGGTCCTGATTTCTGCCCAGTAGTATTGGTGGATGGCCATCATAGCCCTACAGTATTTACCTGGTCCCCTTGAATGGTCTCTTAGGACTCAGGCTGGAAATCTGGACATTTGAAAGACTGTACTATGTTTTCAGTCAGAAAACTAAGGAGGGAAAAGTAGAGAAAGTACACATAGGTGTTGAGTAACTAAAGGTATGGGTATATTGTCTATAACCACTTTTCCAACAAATGTCTTGATCCTCACCCAACCATTCTCCTTAAGAAAAATGCCTCTTAAATTTTTGTCATTTTCCCCCTTTCATGGTGAAAAATTAACTCCATTAGAAATCAGGTCAGTGTGAGAGCTCTTGGCTCAAAAGCCTTTTGTTAGTAGTTAGCTTTTACTTACCTCTGCTTAGTCACCTTTTCTCTGTAGATGTTTGACTCTCAGGTACTCCTCTCTCCCAGCTTCCCCCGATCTTCTTCTAGCTTGCCCCTTTTTAAGAGCAGTGTAAAGAATACTATCCCTAGTTAAAAGGTCTCTCCTCTCCTCCAGTTCCCTTATTTCTCCGTAGTGTGGTAGTGTGCTTAGAATAGGGATCCATCTCTCCATTCTTCAGCTCTGTGAGAATTGTTAGATAGGCCCTAAAAATCCTAGAATTTACTTTCCAATAACTGCACCATTTGAAATGGAGCTAGGTCTGTGTTAATACTGTGCTTTTGCTGAAATTGTCATTGTTTAACTGGCAGATTTTCTTCAAAGTCTGTCGTAGGAGGTGGTGGCTGTTCCCTATTAGATGGAGCATCAATATAAACATGGAGTTTTCAAGAGGAATAAGGGACTTGTGTATTTGAATCGCTCAGGGATCTTGTTAAAATTGCAGGGATAGAGCCTGAGAATCTGTATTCCTAAAAGCTCCCAGATGATGCCTATGCTGCTGGCTACAAACCACACTTCGATTAGAAAGTCTGTGCATAAGTCAAGGTTCTCCAGAAGAAAAAGAACCAGCAGGATATATATCTACAAAGAGATTTATTATGAGGCTCATGTGATTATTGAAACTAATAAGTCCCATGATCTGTCGTCTGCACACCGAAGATCCAGGAAAGCCTATTTTTGTAAACAAAGGCCTGAGATAGAGAGTTAATGATGTAGATTCCAGTCCCCGTCTAAAGGCCAGAGAACTAGGAGCACAGAGAGAAGATTGATGTCTTAGCTCGAATAATTAGCAGAACATGAATTCAACCTTCCTCAGCCTTTTTGTTCTAGTTCACATCCTCAGTGGATTAGAAGATGCCCACCACACTGGAGAGGGCCATCTGCTTTATTCAGTCCATCTACTCAAATGCTAATCTCTTCCAGAGTCACCTTCTTCATGGACACATCCAGAAATAATGTTTAACCAGCTATCTGGGTATCCCGTGGTCCAATCAAGTTGACACATAAAATTAAGCATCATATGGATCTGGAGATAATCATGCTAAGCAAAATAAGCCAGACAGAAAAAGTTGAAAACCACATGATATCACTTATATGTGGAATATAAACCTAAAAGCAACAAACAAACAGGACAGAAAAACAGAGACTCATGGACATGGACAATGGAATATAGACCAGAGGGTAGGGGGAAGGGGAAAAAGGGGTGGTAGATAGGGTAAAAGAGATCAAATATCTGGAGACAGAAAGAAATCTAACCATAGGCAGTGAACACACAATGCAATATATATATGACTTACTATTGAATTATACACTTGAAACACTGGATTTCATTAACCAATGTCACCATAATATAAACAAACAAACAAACAAACAAATAAATAAATAATAGAAAACACTTTGAAAATGAAAAAGAGAAAACATTTACCAACATTATACAGCTAATATTTGTGAATTTTAATGTATATAAATTTTCCTAAGAAATAATAATGTCAAAAAATAATAAAAATTGAGCGGGTGAAAATATAGTGAAATAAGAATGGTACAGTGTGATAATTTCTGAAATAAGGTGATGAGTACATATGGATTTACCTTATAGTATATTATTTATTTTGTGCAATTGTTGAAGTTTTCCATAGTAAAAAGTGAAATCAAATAAAAAGAAAGAAAAGAATAATGATAAAAAATTAACCATCACAGGCTGTAATCACATATGCTTTGCGGCATACAAAGTAAGAAGGCAATAAATGGCTGGCTGGAGAATTAAAAATAATAGCTAATATTTATTAAAATGCAACTGAATCCTAACCACAGCACTAAATGCTCTGCATGGATTATCTCATTTAATTCTCACAACGACCTTGTGAGGTAGGTACTATATTATTTCCACTTTATAGAAGAGGACATTTAGGCATAGAGGGATTGGATAATTTGTTTGAGATTAAACATCTAGCAAGTGACAGAACTGAGCAATAAAACTCCACAGCCTCAACTTGAAACACCATCTCCTGGTGTAAACCCGGGGCCATCTGTCACTCTGCTTTACTATGGAAAGCAAGGGTCTCATCATGCTGTTATAACGAGTAGGGTTTTGCTCAATGAAATTCATGGGATACTGGGAAAGCTGGCCTGGCAGTTTCCTCTGAAATGTAAAACAGTACTGGTGCTTCCTCCACGGTCAAAACTTAGAGAGAAGTGAATGTAGCTTTACTGAGGAAAAGAAAGTGATAAGTACCCATAAGAACAGTGAGAGAAAAAATTAAGGAAAATTAGTGAAGAAAGAAAAAGCAGAACTTGAATCTTTACACTTCGATTTAGAGAAGAAAGAACTACTATCTAGCAGAATCTTAAAATAAAATTTCCTAAGAAAGCCCCAGAAAATTTGTGTGTTTGTTACAAGTCAAAAGGATAAGGGAAATACATATGCGCTTTCCTCATATTTCTATGGGCAAAATACTACTCCTTCAAGATTCAGACTCCACAAAGCTTTCAACCAACCCCTACCACAGTTAGGGTTTCTTCTTCTATGTTCCAAAGGTCTTCGTGCATAATTCAGAGTGCAAAATATACAATCACTTATTTGTTTATTTACATTTCTTCCTCACTAGATTATGATATTTTTTATTACAAGGTCTTGGTTTATAGACATAACTTGAACTCTGCATACACTGGAATACTCTATTCACTGAACTTCAGTTTTATAATCTTGACATGATTCCTTTTCACTATCGGCAACGTTTGACCCATCACAGTTTGTACAGATGTCACTCTTAATTTGGTGAAGACTTCTCTAAATTAAGCATTTCACTTTGTCTCTTTACCGTGACACAAAATATCCTGCCTATTGATAGATTTTGTAAAGCTCTTCGTTAAATTATAGACTCCTCGTGGTTATGACTATGTCTTCATGACCTTTGAATTCTCAGAGCTGAGCAGGATCCTGCATATTAATTGATGCTTATAAAATCAGACATTAAATACATATTTTAAAAGAAAGGAAAGGAAAACAGGTTTAGGCACAATGTACCTGGATTGGCTAAAATGGACTCAACAACATCTTAAAACAAAGTTTAAACACCTCAAAGGCCCGTCTTAAATGATCTCCCAGATCTTTTCACATATATGATCTTTCTAGACCCTAACTTCTTTCTCTACTGAACATATCACTCAAGAAAGAGCTATTTTCTCCTTGTTCTTTGGAAAGTTATCACAAACATGTTTTTAGTACAGAAGAGGGAGGATACCAGGAGCTGAATTTACCTCTGAACTAAGATCTAAATAAAATCAATGAATTAAAAAAAAAAATTAAGAAACAAAGGATTCAGAAATTCAAAAAGAGACTTAAGAAACAAAAATAAATTAAATTCTATTTTGTTTGAAGAGAAGATCAGACTTCACCTACTGTGTACCATACCCGGAGACTGAATAAATGGAGAGTTCCTGACCAGGGATTAATGATTTATTCTCAAGCGGAGTCCATGGGCCATGAGCCTTTAAGAAGACAAAAAAAAAAAAAAAAAAAAAAAAATTGTGGTTACTTGCACTCTTTCTTTAAAGGATAAAAAGAGAGCTTTGGTGATTTCCTTTTTTCTCCTAACACCAATTGTGAGTGTTTTAATTTTCTACAAATTCTCTATTTCTGTCTTGAGACAATACTGTGGAGGAGAGTGAGTGAAGGAGGGAGCTGTGCACTACACAGAACTCAGAAAGCCATGACAATTACAGAGTTAAAAGGAGATTTTATTTTTTAAAATTTCATAGCAATTGTGCTCAAAACAAATTAATTTCTTTGGCCTCTAAAATAACTATCAGCAATAAATGACTTGTAGCTGAGTTTACAAAGTAAACATAAAATGTTTTTGAAAACTTCAGATTCTCAGTGCTCTATTTGCATCTTTTTTTCACTTAGAATGATTTATTTTGTTTATTTTTTTAAATCAAGACAGCACAGAAATTTAGTTCTTAGACTAGGTTCTGAGAATCTAAAATCTTAATAGCAGAACAAACACAACAAAAACAGAAAAAAGAACACTTCTAACAACTTAAAATATTTTATAGACTGCATACTCAGAAAATAGTCTCCATTCAGCCAGAGTTTGGAAACTGGCATATACAGGCAAAACAAATCCACAACTTGTTGCCGGTTTGGTTTTTTTCCCTTTCCTTCCCTTCCCTTCCCCTTCCTCTTCCCCTTCCTTTCCTTTTCTTTTTTTTTTATTGAACATCAATATTTCTTACAATAGAAAGATGTTTTCATTATCTTATCATGTGAGACGAAGATTTTTAATTTTTTTAAATTTCATTCAGTCAAGTTCTTCCAGCCTAGAACCATGTATTCTTCCTCATACTCAACCTCCTAAGTTTATGTGCAGGAAAAAGAATTATACTTAACTCAGGTAAAAAGACCTTACAATAGAGAAAACACCCCCTCAGCAAAAAAAAAAAAAAAATCACTCTCTTCAAATCACCTTATATTTATATCCTAAGTCTTACATGTGTGTGTTCATTTTCCATCTCCCCCACTAAGTTGTCCCTGTTGAGAAGTTCTTTGCACCAGGCTCCTGAGAGAATATCCTGAGAGCTTTACTGAATTACGGTTTTACATTTAACCTTTTTGTCCATTAATTACCACTCAGAGGAAGGTGCTGCTTCATCAGCAATCAGCTCTCTGGTTCCCTGTGGTCAGGGAGAAAAGCAATTAAGTGCTTGGGGGTAGGGAACAGGAGAGAAGGAGGAAGGGACATGGGGGGAGAAAGGGAGAGAGAGAAAGATAGAAAATGCTATTTATCCTCTGATTAAAAAAATGGAGTTAAAGGGCATCGAGAAGGCATCTAAAAAAAATAGAGGCAAATCAACACTCAAGATAGATGTAAACAATAGATATAAAGTAAGCCAATTTGTAAAACTGCAGGGTCTTATGTACTTCCTAACAAAATTTTGTAACTATTCCTGGAGTAGACATGCAATAGTCCCTGCTTTTCCACACCCAGTGGAAGCCTGAGACCATGGTTAATATTGAACCCTACGTATACTGTTTTCTCCTATATACATACCTATGAAAAGTTTACTTTATAAATTAGGCACAGTAAGAGATTAACAATAACTAATAATAAAATAGAACAATTATAACAATATACTGTAGTAAAAGTTATATAAATGTGGTCTCTCTCTCAGAATATCTTAGTGTACTGCACTCATCTTCTCACTTAAAGTTAGCGTTTCATGGTTTCTCTGAGGCACATCCAAATTGTCAGCACATCCAAAGTCACTACTCGCACTTTGGGGCCGTTGTTAAATAAAATAAAGGTTACTTGAAAACAGCCCTGCGATACCATGACAGTAGACCTGATAACCCTTGAGAAGTGATCAAGGGTCGTAGCTTACACAGAGTGGAGACACTGGACAAAGGGATAATTCATATGTGGGGGGAATGGGGGTACTGAGTGGGACTCGTAAGCTTTCATTGCTCCTGAGAATGGCAAGCGATTTAAAATTTATGAATTGTTTATTTCTGGAATTTTCCATTTAATATTTTCAGACCCCGGTTGACTACGGGTAACTGAAACCACAAAAAGTCAAACTATGAATAAGGGGGACTACCGTACACAAATACATTCATTTAAGAGCACAGTACTATGGCAAAAACAGCCAACACTTATCGGGTGGTTATTCCTATGCCGGGTCCTATTAAACTCCTCACCGCTATCCCATTTAGGATCCCAAATACTCTCTTAGGTAGATAACTATATCTCAAACCCATAGTGCCATTTGTAATTCTGCAATTCAGCATTTTTCAGATTTTAGAAAGTCAATATGGAGCATGTGCCATAGAGTAGGAATCCCTTCCACGGAAGCTGGAACTCAAACATGTTAACATTCCTACAGCAAACCGTGTAGACAGATGCGGAAGTAGGAAGAAGACTACTTCTCACTAGGTTAGGTCGGGTTTTACCACCAAAAGCTTTTTTGTCAAATTTGGACTTAAAAACAAAAACAAACAAACAAAACCCACCTCTTTTCAGAGGTTGAATTTCAGAGCTGAAGATTGAATGTATTATCAACTCCATTTTACAAAGAAAGAACGAAACAGGGACTCAAAGAAGATAAAGTGTCTTGCCCCTTGGCACCGACAGCAGGGTATGGGCCGGATTCAACCAGGAAATAGATTCTAGAGCCTGTGCCTGAAACGCCATTATCCTGCCCGTCAAGTTTTCTTTAGGTGTCTAAGTAAATGCAGATGTGCCTGAAGTCTTTTTGTCCATCCTGAAGACTTAAACTGGCCTTTCTGTTCATTACTTGTCTTTCTCTGCAACCTCAATTAGAAAATGATTGTAGAAAGAAGAAAAAAGGGAAAACACGATTTTTCCTTCGGTGATAGCAGAAAGAGAGAGTATCAGCCTTGGATCTTTATTTTCTTAGGAATTTGAGAAGAGAAAGGAGGAGAAGGTGGAGAGGAGAAGAGAGAAGAGAGAAGAGAGAAGAGGAGAGGAGAGGAGAGGAGAGAGGAGAGTGGAGGGAAGAGGAGGAAAGAAGGGGAATGGTGAGGGGAAGAGAAGAGGGATGGTGGGGGGCAAGAAAAGGAAAGGGGAAAGAAGAAAGGACCAGAAGCCTGGGATCCAGAAATAACCAAAGCATTTAAAAATTCCTAGTAATTCAAGATGTCTTTGTTCTTGCAGTGTCAGTCTCTTTATCTCTTCAGGCCTTTGGTAGTCAGCTGCACAAAGAGATGCCCCCTAGGAGTGAATGTTTGCCCAAATGAGGATGCGGCCAAGCTTCACATCGGGTTAACATACAAAAAGGACAGGTCGAGCAGACTGGTAAAATGGTCACCAAACTGATCTAATCCCGCAAAGGCTGCGGTTCAAGGGCAGAGTTCAGAGGTGATGTGCTACCTAGGAATGTGCGAAAACTTGAGAATGACGTCGGACTTTATCAGGCCAGAAGAATGGGGGTTTGATCTAACGCCCTAAGGTACAGGGCGACCCTGGCTGAAATTGGGTTACATTAGGTACAAGAGTTTGTGGATGGTTAACTTTTGCATGCATGCATAGAGCGTCTTCAGCACTGTTACTCTTACTCTCCTACATTTTAATAGGATTTCTGCTGGGAGAAAAGGGAGTGTTCTGAAATTACACATAACCCTGAAATGCCTCTGGGAGCGTGTGGTTTGGGAATGTCCTTTGCTGTGCCTATCAAAGCAGGAAAAGGGTTGGCACACATTGTTTATGTTTTCAGTTTGAAATCCTAACAGCTAAACTTGAGCATGATGGCCAAACTAATGCCAGAAAAAAAAAAGCAAGCCCTCACAAATCAGTCTTGCACGGCACGGGGCAGCTTCAGTATCTCTTTTTCTGTCTTTCAAACCAGGGCAGCTGCGCCCTACAATCAGTATTTCCGCATCAATATCTTCGGTGCTAAATTCATAGATGGGAATTTAATCTAGGTCTAAGCATAAAGGTTGGATTCTTACTTTACTCCTTCTTTCTATTACGTGAGGTAGCTTGAGTTGCTTATCCTTTTTTAATGTTGTAGCTTTTGATACTTCACCACCAATGTGTGCCTAGGGCCTTGTCAATGTACTGATTTGTATATTGCTGTTTCCAACATGAATAGAGACCTCAATTCCAATAAGGGTCCCTGCACATAGGAGGCACTCCCTAAATGTTGGTAATTTAAAAAATTTATAAAAAATATACCCTCCTAGCTCATGAATTTTCTTTGTGTGGTGCCTTAACTCAGAATAAGGTTTTAAATGTTGTGTACACAGGGGCTTACTGGTGTGATGATAGAAATATTTTTTTCTTACATTGTAAACTTTCTTTTACCAAAATCAGTACCCAGGCATCAGAATAAACCATATATATATATATATATATATATATATATATATATATATTTTTTTATAGCTAATCAGCACATTTCTTTCTCTGCACTAATTTAAGAAGGGCAGACATGGGCGTACACATGTGACACTCGAATGTATGTAATTTTCCTTTTGCATCATTTCTTGAATTTTACGCTCTTCTCAAAACTAACCCTCTGCACCCTAACCCCCAAGCAAGCACATATGTAGCACACACAGTGCTTTGTTCCCCTGAAATAAAATTCTAGTAAAACGAAAGTTTTCACACACACACAAAAAATACTATATTAGGCCAGAGAGTCGTAGTCAAGATACTGAAATATATTTTTACTCTAATAACACCCTAAAACCTTTTAACTGTGAAATAGTCAACTAAATAATCCCATTTTAGTTAGCTTCATTAGAAATTTAATTATTGCCTAACACAAAGTGTTACACCAAATGACTCAGTTTAAAAACAAGTTTGTCCAATCACACATTTAGATGTTTTTATTTTATTCTACACAAGTAGAGTGTTTTCTGATCTAAATTGACAAGTTCAGCATGAGTACGTAAAAGGAAGAAAAAAAAAGGAACTCTCATTAAAAAACGAAGACAGGAGTTTTTTAATGAAAACAGAAAGGCATGAAAACATACCTTTCATAGCCAGAGAATCATAGCCAGCATTTTGATAACAGAATGAACTTTAATCTGTACATGTGATTCTGAGAAATCTTTTGAGGGATGACATAGATTATTGAAATAAACAGTATTAGCAGAGTCACAAGGCTATGATCACTTTCTGTATCCATGATACTGAGTTTCAGATTAACATTATTTTACTTGTGTTACCAAATTTAAAGTTAGGAAATTTTGGTTGTGGTCCTATCCTCATTAGGCAGACATGTATATATTTATAATTTTGAAATAATTAGACAGTATAGACTGGACAGCATTTACAAGAACAAGTTTAGAGGTTGTTTAAGGGTCTACTCGCATGGCTCAAAAAAGGTCCCAAGCAACTTTGGTAAATGTTTGCTTTGGATAAAATTTCTAGTTCTGCACAAAATCCTACATAAGAACATTATTGTTTTTCAAAGTGTATATTTCCTTTTTTTCATTCATTCTCTTCCCCTTTCCCCACCATTTCACCCCACCACTTTTAGTCAAATGGCCAGAATTATCTGGTTAATTTTGGGTAGCTTTGAAAGGGATATTTTCTTCAACCCAGAAACCTGGATTTCTGCTCTTTTAGCTTTGCTTGGACTCTCAGATGAGGAAGAATAATCATCTGATTTGGATTTAACTTCAAAATGCCTAAAGTACTTATCCAATTTTTATATAGCAAAAGGAAGACAACCTAGACTGGAAGGATACAGTAAATTTCAAACGTTTGGAAGGAAGTATTCTTATTTCTTGGGCTAGAAGCATGGCTGGGTTTGAATTCATGGTGAAATATGTTTAAGAAAGTACGTTTTCACTCATCTTTGATAAGGCAAGTATAACCAGGGAAATGTTAACATTGGGGGCTTTCTGTAATTCAAGAATAGTTCAGATACTTGCCATCACCTGAAAAAGAATAGTAGTAGTCCATGATTTTTGAGTGACAGTATGATGAAGGTAACATACCTTTGCTATTATCTCATCTCATACATGAATGGCAGGGGCTCTCAGTGATAACAAGTCTCTGTACTTTAGTCTCAAATTCTGCAAGAAACAGGTATTTTAGATAACTGAATTTTCCAGTTATCTAAATGTCAGCAAGAAAATCCATGTCTTCAACACTTGTCTGTTAGCTTGCTTAGCTATACATCCTGACAAAATATTGAGCGCCTTGCTGAGCTTGTATGATTACAGTGAACATCAATTCTCATAAGTATTGTAGATATAGAATTTAAAGAAAACAGATTTTTTTTGTGTAAAAAATTGAGGTTTTCTTATCAGTCTGTTTATTATGATCTGTAATGCTCTCTAAAATGAAGAGGATTAAAAAAAAAAAATCCAACTGTGTGTTCCAGTAATCAAAGTTGTGCTGATCCCTGAGATATGATAACCAGAAAACTAAGTAAAAAGTGGTCAGGAAACAACTGCCATAAACCAGGTGTGTTGACATTACAATACAAGAATGCCAAATTACAATTATGTATCTGAGGAGAAAATGAGCCTGGCAGGATTTTGGAATTCACTCAATTACTTGAATGGTATGATCTTTTCTCAGATACCTCAGGCTGTTTCTCTGGTCTCTTTCAAGTTTCTGCTCAAATATCACTTTATCAGTGAGGCCTTCCCTGATGATTTTACTTAAAATAGCAACATGCCCCTGCCCCTCCCCCCGCCCCGACTCTATTACCCTTTCTGTGGGGCCTTCTCACAGCATTCCCAGCACGAGCATGTCAGCCCTGCTCCTCAGCACTAGCACCGCCTGATACATTTCACTGGCTTGTTTACCTCTCTCTCCAAGGGCAGGAATTTTTGTTTGGTTCATTGCTGTATCTCCAGTGCCTAGAACAATGCTAGCCACATAATAGGTACTCAGTAAATATTTATGAGCGAACAGATTAACTTTAGCATCTTCTAAAGCCCTGGTTGAAGAGTCCCCGACTTCAAGGTCTTCCTGTCTAATGGGAAAATCAGACATGAATGAAAACAATTACAGTACAGTGAGATCTGAAAGCAGTGCACCAGGATGATATTGGTTGGAAGCTGGTGCTTGACCTCAGACAAACCTGGATTCTAGCCTTAAATCGTCCCACTGATCTCTGTCCTTGGGGAAGTCATAGTATAACATCGTTATACCACGTGTTTTCAAATCAGAGATAACTATATAAACAAATGTCTCCTCTTACATGCTTGTGATGCAGAGTCAGTGGAGGGATGCACATAGGTGTTTAGCACAGTCCTTGCACAGTCAGAAAGTCTGCAGTAAGTGCCTGCAGCATCGGGTCAGATTTTTACAGAGGCAAAAAGCAGAGCAGAGCACAGGGGCTAAAGCTGTCCAGTGCTCCTGGGAAGTCTTGCCAGTAAGAGGACTGAAGTGAGAATGGAGGAAAAATTGTCCTCAATAAGCATATAATGAAACAACATATTAAATTTTCCTGCACTGAATGCATTAAACTTGTTAAAAATGAGGAATGAATCTACTAGTAATATGAATATGTTATCAGTGTAGGGGCTTCTCCAGCTGAAAATGGGTTATTGACAAGTCTCTCCACTAACTAGATCTGGCTTTAACCTTCCATACATCTTCACTGAGTTGCCGGTCTTTCTAAAATGGAGTGAAAAAAAATAAAAGCCCACTTGGTACTAAAGTAGTAGGTATTATTGCCCTGAGAAAGAAACATCTAAGCTACTAACCACCTTCACCATCACAACCCATCACTGCTTTGGCAGCAGAGGTTTGCTAAGCAGAATACAATTGTTCTTCTCAGGAAAAAAGGCTAATTCAAGATCTGGTTCCAGATCAGGTTCCAAACCAGAATTCTAAATCTACAGGGAAAAAAAGAAGTTAGCCTCCTTTTCGATCACTGGTGAATTATCTATTCCCTTTCCCTATACCCCAACAGATCCCAAACTCATTAACAGTCTCTTTAGGACAAGTCTTCCTATCTCTGCACTCAAGAATCTTTAAAGACAGTGACACACAGCTTTTAAATTCAATCAATTTCACAACTAATTGTGCTGTAACTGGGATCAATTGTCTAACTGCCTTTTGGCAACTGGAGTTGAGAATTTTGAGATGGAAACAAGTCCTCAAGGCTAGGACTCAGCTAGATATAGGGTTAATACTTGTGTCCTCTTTTCATCTGCAAAATCTCCTATACATGACATAATCAGACTAAAAGAAAAACCTGGGGGTGGGGGGATTATATAAATTTGGCATTACCACAACTTTTTCAGTTGTTCAAGATTGTAAAGTTCCAGCCTAATAATAAATATCAGGCAATCCTCAGTAAGCTTATGAGTCAGCGATAGGAATATAACTCAAATTTTACTACTCACTTTAAAAGACTAAAAGCCATACCAAATTGGGCAGAGATGTACTATATTAGTAATCACTAAATCAGAACTAGCCGAAAGGCAATGGTTTCTTCTGGTGACATTTTGTTTCATGTTTAAAGTAACCATTACCGCATGTTTAGGAAGCAAAAGTAAAGTTAGAAAATGAGAGGGAAAACAATTCATTTTTAATTTGAGGCCTGGCTCCAAGCTTTATTACTTAATTAAATGTTAAGCGCACCCAAAGGGAGTTTTCTGGGGCGGTAGAAATATTCTACCTTTTGATCGGGGCGTGGATTACATGGGTGTGCAAAATTCACTAAACTCTATACATTTAACTGTATAAAATTTTTACATCAATTTAAAGGAAAAAAATGTGTAGCCCACACCTTGAAAGTTATGTCCAAGTGATACTTAACACTCAAAATGTAAACCTAGAATAAAACTATTAAAAAAATTATATTTAAATAAACACTCATTGCAAAAATGACAAGTGCTATAATAAAAAATATATATATATGGAAAATACTCAAGATTTGGTTGAATTGTGCTATCTCATACACCACGGAAATGCTTCTAATCTGTTAGCTCACATTAAAACCCAACTTTCCATGCTAAACCTTTAAAACATGAAAGTAATTAAAGTCTGTACCAAAACAAATCGTAATAACTTAGCTGTGCCAAAAAACACTCTGAGTTCTGTTTGGGTTCCTCTTGGACTGGATATGGTGTCCTAACTCCTTCATACGTTCCCCAGGAAGTAGAAGCACTGCTGGTTGCCATGCCCTTATTCAAAAAAATAATACTCTTAACATAGCCTATAAAAGTGAGATGGCTGTGTTCTTGCCAATGCTTATAGTCTAGGTTTAACTATTAAAAACACCCTGTTTTACTCTCAAGAGTCAGTTTAGTTGCTAAACTTATCAAATTATATGGTCACTCTACCTAGTGTCCCTTCCTCTGGGAAGCCTCTTTAGGTTATCACATCTATTATAGATCTCGGGAAACCACTTCACCACTTTCCTTTCCTTAGCATGTCTCAGGTCCAGTCTTTACATTTGTTGGTAACTCTCTGTGCCACTAGGCTTTAAGCTTCTTGAGGGCAGAGAAAGTGATTATTTTTGCTTAGCACAGTACTTGGCACACAAAGTAATCAATAAGTATTTAAGTGAATGTGACAGAAACAGAACAAAACACCAGTCATAATATTTTAACCATTAAAAAGGACCCCAGAAGACTTTTATTTATTTATTTATTTTTAGGTGAGGCAACCCTTGGTTGACCTCACAGATTGCAAGGACCTTGTCAGTTTACAATCCCTTATTTTTTTTTATTTTTTACGCCTACAGCACCTGGTCTTCTTAGGTGGTTTCCCATCCGAGTACTAACCAGGCCCGACCCTGCTTAGCTTCCGAGATCAGACGGGATCGGGCTTGTTCAGGGTAGCATGGCTGTAGACCAGAAGACTTTTAAAGGACAGGGCAATGGGGAAAAATCATGAATCTGGGAGTTAGGTGAAGAGAGCTGGCATCTACTGTTTCAATATCACATTAGCGCTCCATCTCTAACTCAATGACCATAACTACTGTCTCAAGGGATAACTATTCTGACAACACTGGCCACCTAAACTTTGTTTTAATTAGTTCCAAAGTCTTATTCTTACATCACAATCTTAAACATTAGAGGAACACATTGACTAATTCATAAGGCTACATACATACACACAACTCAAAGCAGGGCCTGAACCACCCAAGTGCTTTAAGATGTAAGACTTCTGGAAAGGTCAAAGGAATTTTGTCCATAAGTCTCTTGAGGTTCTTCTAAGAAACTTTGTTTCCTATAGTATTGCAAAATAGATTAGCAAGAAGCTCTGCTGGCTGAGTACCTATTTCACAAAGATATGCAGTAATGCTATACAACCCAGCAGCAAGCTACTCAAAGATCATCACAAAGAAAAAGGAACTTGAGTTGATAAATGAAAAAAGGACCTACAGTTACTTATTCATTTATGACTGACTAGGAGAAATTAATTATATTAGTGATTCAAGCAAAGGTTGTATCAGGTTACATCACAAGAAGAAACTGAAATCCAAACTGATAATTTATAAAAAAAAGGCTGCTTTTCTTTGCAGTAAAGGAGTACTCACACCATTCTAGATTAAGAAGAGATAACCACTGAGTTCTGTTTGAAAACCACTGTTTGAAGATCTCTTGTAAAAGCAAAACCAAATACAAATAGCTTGAAGGGCTGCAAATCCTGTGAAAAGTTAACTTTATATAGCAGAGTTGTGAGGTTTAAACAAGGAAATAGATGCAAACATGCACTGTACAGGTCTGTATTGCTATACACATTTGGTAGAGTTACTCCACCTCTCAATTTAAGGTGCCTTCAATATAGACAAAAGATCTGAAGAATTCCTTCTTTTTTCCTTACTGAGAAAATAGCTCCAAAAACTACAATGCTAAGGACACAGCTCGGGAAAGGCTATAAAATAAACATGCAAAGAAGGCCTGGGTTATCTATTTCCACCCTTAAAAAGTGTGTGTGGAGGAACAGGGAGAAGCAGTTCATTTCCTTTCTATATTATTTCAAGTACATTTCTTGCATCTATTGGCTAAAACAGACTTTCAAAAAACTCCAAACACAATCACAGTAATATCACATTTTCAAGAAACCAAGAAAACAAACTGCTATATTTAATTTGCCTCCATGATACTGAATTTGCAACTTCCAAGAATCCAACCATTCATTGCTAAATGTTGTCATGTATTTGACCTTGACCACACTTATTTTTATCCCAGTTTACATGTGGAGTAATGGGCTCAGAAAGACTAAGCAACTTGTCCAGTCACAAGCTGGTAGCTGGTACAGGCCTGGATACCAACTCATTCCTCCGAGTCCAAGACTAGTATTCTTTATACTAAATCCCAATTGCCTCCTAAATAAAGCCTAGTTTTAAGACAGTTCTGTGCCTAGTGTAATGAACATGGAAAGCGAAAGGGTTTCAAGGATGAAAATGACCAAAGATGACCAACTAGCAATAAAAAGTTAAAACATTCATGTTTCAACAATGTGAAACAGGTAAATAAATCATATACCAGAATATAATAGCATTTAAGAGCTTGGATTCTGGGGTCATAAAGACCTGAGTTCAAATTATGAGTTTGCTATTTACTAGCTATTTACCATTAGAACAAATTAAATTCCCTAAGCCTCAATTTTCTGTCCATAAAATAAAGATTAAAAAATACTGACCTACCCGCCAACCTCACCCAGTTTGGGAGATCAAATAAGAATAGATATTGGTAACTCGAAGGCTCACAAGTGCAATTTATAAGAAATACAACTCTAATTAGTCTACTGACTTCTGGGGACAAAACTGCCATAAATCAAGACTGGAAAATACATCCAATCCTGTTAATAGTGCAACTGTCAAATCATATCATTTTAGGTTTATGCCTGTTCACAGAACCTTCTCAAAGTTCAATTTGTTAGTCATCTTTCCTTTCTAAAAATTTAGGAATTGCTCTGAACAAGAGGAAGATACAGTGGACTACTGGTTAAATATTAATGCTAAAACAAATTTAATCCCAGATGTGCAACTACATTAAATTAGTTCTTTTACAAACATGCAAATAAATGAAATGTTACAAAAGTCCTAATACTTAAAAAGAAAATTTCTAAAAGAAATGTGAATTTCAACACGTAGCAACACATAGTTTAATATATAGTTACATGCAGTTTTGAACTGGTATAATATGTATTTTTGATATCTGTTGGCTGTAAAGGATATCTTAATTTTACAAATAAAGACTCAGGCAGATAAGCTAAAATTAGACAAGAAAACCCTCTCTTGTCATTTTACAACAGCTTCTCATTTTAAGACTTATCACTTAAAGAATATGATCATGAATTATTCTTGGGAGAGTAAACATTCATCTACTTTAGTGATAATCTAGAGAAATAGTCTCTAAACATTTCTGATCATTTACCCCATCAATAAAATTAGCATATTCCCATTATGTTTATTTATAAAATGTGCCATGTGGTTTTGCATACACACATGAAACTGCATGCAAAATGTTTTAAAAGAATGACATAAAATAACTAGAGATGGCTTATCTGGAAAATTATTTAAATCAAATATACCCATGAGTGAACATGACTTCTACCAATGTTACAATTTGAAATATTAGTGTTTGATGTAATATTCTCAAAATTCAGGAACACGGTTAACTCTACTGTTTTTTCCTTCCTGGTGGTCACTATTGTGATGTTAGGTATCTCACCTATGCTTAATCATCTTTCTATCCTCTGAAATGGGGTCATAAATGGCCTTCACAACTTAAAGGTAGAAGAAGAGGCTATAATCATCATACGGTTTATTACAGCTTAAAAAAGTATTCTCTTTTTATAAAATACTGAGACAAAGGCATTAGTACTATATTCGAACTTCTTCAAAAACGCCTTTAGGAGTATATTTATTTACGCTCCCATTCACCCCTCCCCCAGGCCCAGTTTCCACTTAGTATGGGCCATAAACCTTACTAGCTCTTTGACCTGCATGTTCACAAATTGAGTGCAGACTTTGTTCTAGATTCAGGAATTACAGAATTCCTACAGTAATATTACCCAAACTCTGTCAAAAGACTATGCTGCACAAGCCTCTTGATAAACATCTATGACCACAGCAAATGCACTTTTATTACCAAGCCTTTAAATTCCTCCATCTCAGCTGTTTCCCACTTTTCATATTCCTCATTTTTTTATCCAACCCTAAACTCGAATCACTTCATCTTTCACTATTATTACTCTTGATAATACTTAATTCCCAAAAGATCACTGCATCTTCAACACTAAAGTAGTAAATATAAAAAGACTCATATGAAAGCCAGAAACTGAAGTCCAAAATATTCCTTGTTATTCAACTATGAGATGACAAAAACATTTCTAAAAAAATGGAGACTCCTATGATTGGAAGTCTTATCATTTGTCTATCCCTGCTTGATACTTTGATGCCAAAAGAAATTGGTAAACCAAATTAGAACTGCAGTCAAAAAGACTGGTGTCAATTATACGCCACAGATTGTTGAGGAAATGATGTCAATCCTATTATACAATCTCAGGCTTACAGGAGCATCTCAGAATTTTAGCTATTTTTAGAAAATACAAAGATCTATAGAAAAAAAAACAGAAATTTTAACTCATATAAATTCCTCTGGCCTATTTATATTAATGTAAATAACTTAAGGACTCAGTTAAACAGCTTAGTTTAGTTAGTAGTACAGACTATTTCACTACAAAAGATTTTTTCACAGTTATGTTCCAAATATGAAGAATAAACCATTGTTATATTTTGGCAGCAGCCACATACAAAAATTCAACTGCACAGACTGAGAGATGAGACCAAACTATATGCAGTCCATATATATATCTTCAGATAAATAAGAAATCTATTGTTTCAGACAATCCAGAAAACACTTTGAAGTCCCTTGTGTATGGATAAAACTACCAACAAATTTTCCCCAGATTGTTACTCAATAGCATCTTAGAACATCATCAGAAATAGGGGTCCAAAAGGGAAAGGGAATACCTTTAAACTTCAATATACAAAATACTATTTCAGTTATCATATTTCTCTTCTGCAAAGAAGGAGACCATCAGAAATGTTAAAAAATCACCGAGAGAAAAGTCTAATAGCAGGCCTGTACATGTAGTCATTTTTGTTCCTAAGATTAGAGGACGCCTGAAAACCTTTTTGAATACTCGTCAGGAATACTGCTTTTAACTTGAAGGACAATTCCATGATCTCTAACGACTTACACAAAACTACTTGCAATTTGGGAGTTGTAGTGACTTAAAGAAATCATTTGTGCAATAGCACCAGAAAGCATTTTTCTGGTGGCCTTTCCAGTCTATTACTAGAGAAATATTGCAGATTAAGGGTAAGGATATGTGATTCCCTTTCCAGATTGCCAGGGAAACAGCCACATTATCCTGCATGAATTAGGATAACACTTGTGATACAATCCACTTTAAGTCTTTCTTCATCATTAGAGCAAGATTGTTACTTACATATGGAGAAAAGGAAGTAATTGTTACAACTACCTGTTAAAATTCAGTAACATTACTAATATTATTGCCAATAACTAAATTCTCAGCTCAGTAGCAACTAATAATTTTGTAAGGCAGCTCTTTTTAAAAAATGGTTTCTAAGAAACTATCTTTTAACTCAGGCAGTGCCTTTTAAGTTTTATCACTATTAGAAGTACACAATTGCTCTAAATGGCATGTACAGGCCTGGCACATATCTGCATGTGCATACAGCAGACACTCAAATGTTTTATCAAAATAGATAGGCAAAACATTCTCTGGAAACAATGAACAAGAAGTATCAGCTACTGTACTAGACAATTGTCTGGGGAATATAAGGTTAAAGTCACAGGAAACAGCTGGATGGATGGTAGGTCTGTGATGCTTGCAAGTCTTTTAAAGAGGAACTTAACAGCTCCTTACATGTCAGACATCACCTGAATTCTAAAAAATGTTTTTATTAAGTTCTCTTTCCACTAAATTTAAAGTACTAAAAAGTATGATGTGATGATCTTCAAAAATAATTCTCCATCTGAGAAAAGGTCTTAGGATAAAAAAAAAAATTTGGTCTGGAAGTCATCCTTACTCTGCCTTAGGTCCCCTAAAGATTTAATGTGCAAAACTTTCACCTAGCTTCAAAGGAATTACCAGATGAAATGTAGTCAATATACAATAGTAGTCAGCACTGGTGTGAGACTTGTGTAAAAATGATAGTACCAGTTGTTCTACTGTAGATTCAAGTTTGGAAAACAGGAGATTTTCAAAGAATAGTCTGAAAAATAAAACCGTAATTGGCAAGGGGTATCTATGTGTTGTTATATTTCGAACTCCTAAGGATAGCCTACCAATGAACCATACAGGTATCACTCGTATTCTAAATACCTGCATATTTAGCTGTGTATTATCGTGTAGTCTATAAGATCAGAATTTAATCTTAGTTATAAATTCTGTATTTATTTGGGAATACTGATTTCAAGTAACTTAATTGCGTATTTCCAGTGTGACCTTGTTTACATTTCTAACCTCTCCTTCCCAAAAGAAAGGTCACTATATGGTAAGTTACTTAACTGTGTAGAGAAATACCATGTTATCCTCTACAATCAAAGAATTATCAAGTCTTTATTGTATGGGGAAGTGGAATAGACTCCAGCATTATTCATGTTTTAAGGTCTTTGAATATAACTGAAATGTTTGAAAATGAGGAATCAAAAACTCAGCATTTCTACTTTTGAGAATAAAAATTTATAAACATACCTTTTGTTGAATTCCAGGTTAAGTGATTTGTTTATGTAAATCTTGCAGTTGATGAAATGCAAAAAGCGACCAATCTTTCTGCAGTGCTTAGCCTGTTCTTTAAGACTATGGGTCATCTGCCCCAGGATTTTCTAATTGAACAAGGAATTTATGGGGCAAAATAATTGTTTTTCAAAGATGGGCCAGAATGGAACATATCTTCACTTCAACAGGGAAGCAATGAAATGTAATCCTCTGAATATCACTTTTGGTAGATGTTACCTTTTGTATCTTATCCTCATTTCATGCGTTTAGCCTGGGAATGTGTCCATGTTTTGACTTTAGATTAAAAAAAAAAAAACTTGTTACCCGTGTTTCCTCTAACACCTAAATATGTTTACACAGATCATCTTCACTCCTTATCAAATGTTCTTCAGCATGACCAGTGAGCAACTGACATTCACATCTTATAAAACCTGTCTTCTGAGAAATATTTCCTTAGCTGAACCTCTATAATCAGGACAAGAGATTTATTAAAATGCCAAGATAAGAAACAATTTATTATAGAGAGAAGAAAAATTTCTCATCCAAAATATAGAAATCTGTACAACTTTGCCACAATCAATATACATGAACTGTACAAATTTACACCAGTTCATAATTTACCAAATAAAAGATGACTAACAAAGTTCACAAAATAGATGGTGGTTTGTGGAAAAGACTTTTACCCAATTAAGTACAAGGAAAGTTACAAACCAGACCTCCACTTTCTAAAAATAAGTTTACTCAGTCTTAGAAAACTACAAGCTAGCAAATGTACAGAGAGCTGGCTGGTGCAAACACCACAGTTGAGACAGTGTCTTTTTAAAGGTCTTAATTTTTAAAGCCTGTTGCCATGGCAGATTCCGGTCACTTGCTACTTTCAAGGCCAAAAACACAATACAAGGTCTGACCATTCCCCAGGTCATGCTTACTAGGTTTGTCCTATGTACATTTATACATATTTAAGTGCTAGGTAAAAGTCTTGTCATAAAATTTCCAGTACTACCATGTTTAAAATGTTGAGCTTTCCTATTGAGCTGCCAAAGTTAACAATTTTCAAGTGTTAAGAGTGCAAATTTCCTCTGCAAGATCTACTGCAGAGAGAGGTTCTTTGAAATACAGATCTGCATTAAAGCGACTGATGTAAAATTTTAGGTAGAATGTCTGGGAGAAACTGAAACGAAACCACCCTAGGACTTCACTCCCTAGCAAATAGTGATCATTTACTTGGACTCACAGGCTATTAAATTAAATCATTGAAAGGTACTGTCCAAACTATGGCACTGTCACTTAAAAAAATTTACCACTCTATCTTGTGCCAGATCTTCACAGCTGTGACATGGTTTAAAATCCATAATCCATCCCCAAGAGGAGCCCACCCAAAGCAAAAATCAAATTTATCCATCCATTATAAGATGATCCATCCATAGACTATATCTTAACCTGATACAGTCATCATATTATAGTTTTTGGAAGGGCTTGTTCTGCCCAAGAGAAGTTCCTCCTTACAGCTGATTCTGCTGTCTACCATTTGCACGTTGGTGCTGTTTTGAGTGCTACCTCCTGCTGGTGAGGCTTCATACAGCACACAGATGGAGCCATCCTCTCCAATTCTGTAGGACACTTCATAGGGGTCAACCCAAAGGGTGAGTTCACTTGGGAGAAGCCTGAACAGCTCCTGACTGCTCAGTCCAATCCGTTGTGCTGCCTGTCCAATCAGAGGATCCATTTTATGGTTGATGCGAATACAACGGTAACCTGATCCCTTGCACGGCTTTTCTGGGAACCAGTGATGTTTATAATGTTCTACAGAAGAAAAGAACAGAGAAAACAATACTTAGATGGTTACTGTTAGCTCCCGCTGTACTTTCCTTTTCCGCTAGCTCCTATCAACTTTTTTAAACGCCCAGCATTGCATTTGCTGCTGTGCGTGTGTGGGAATGGGGAAAGATCGCACAAAATTTTTGAAACAACACTGGGAGTAGTATGGGACAAAACAGTCTCTAGGAATCAACCAGTTGAGCCGCCAAAAACAGGAATCACGCGCGCAACCTCGGCCAGCCAGATGGCACTGGCGGCCAGGCGGGAACCTGTTTACTTTCTCTACCCCACCCCAATCGCACACAATGGGTTTATGGCTTTGAAGAAGAGAAGCGCCACCGGACTGTTAACCCCGAAGGGAAGAAAACAAGCAACCCTAAACCACGCTCTGGGCAGGGCTGTAATTGTACCGGTGACAAATCCGATGATTAATGGGCAGGGGTAGGCAGCGCGGGGAGACGGCACGTCCGTCCTGGGCTGGCTCCGGGGCAGCGGCGCGGTTTCCCACTCCCGGGCCCAGTCGCCGAGCCCACAACGGTTGGAAGGGTTGGGGGGGAGGGGGCGTCGAACCAATTACAGCCCCGAGACTCCTTTGTCCCCGAATACGCCGACGGTCCGAGGACGGCAACTCGCGCCGTGGTTGGCTTTAGTTTCTTTGTTGTGCGTCTCTTTTCTCCCCTTAGTATGCCAGTCGTGGGGGGAGGGGGTGCCCACGGCCCAGCCCCCAGTCCCTGGCTAGGACCCGCCGTTAGCGGCCGCCCAGCGCGCCAGCCCGGGTCCCGCCGCGGGACCCGAGCGCGGCAGGCTCGGGGCGCTGCCGAGGATCCCGCGGCCCCGACGGTCCGGCCCCGGGGTGTGGGGGGCCCGTATCCCCCCGGCGCCTCTTGTCCTCCCTCAGCGGCCCGCTCACCTGCCAGCAGCTCCTGCAGGCTCTGGCTGAAGGTCTGCAGCTGTCGCTCGCTCGTAAGCCCCTTGGTGCGGAGGAACTTGGAGATGAAGGACACGGCGGCGGCGATCTCGCCTATCATGGTGGCGGCCCGGGTGTAGAAGGGATGCATGGGGGCGGCGGATGGGGGCGGCCCGGGGCGGCCGGGGCTCGGCGGCTCGGCCCCGACGGCGGAGCGGCCACCCCGGGCTCCCTCGCAGATCAGAGGGCTGAGAGGAAGAGAGGGCGTGAGGAGTGGACGGCTACTTTTTTTCCTCCTTTCTTTATAGTAAAAAAGTTACTTTCGAGACAGGAGGCGGCAGGAGAGAAAAAGAGACGAGCGATGGCGGCCTGGTCACATCGCTCGGACCTCCCCAGCCGCCTCCGCCTCCAGTTCCGCAGCCTCCGAAGCTCCCAACAGTTGCATTTCCAGCTCCAAGGGGCGAAGAGAAGTAGATACCGTGCAGCACTTTTTATAGCGCCGCGGAAAGGAAGTGCGTAGCTGGAGCGTAACAGCCGACTCCAGCCAATCCGGAGATCGCACCATTGTGACGCAAGCAGGTTCGGAGTCGGAGGGGGCGGGAAAAGGGCTAGGGGGCGGGCCCAGAGACCGGGAAGAGAGGGAGGAGCTGACGTAATCCGCTTGTAAACAAATAAACCCCAAGCGGCGGCCGAAGACCGGGGAGCTGTGAAGGGGGTGAAGGAAACCGAGGGTGCGCGTGTGAAAGCCCCGCCCCTAGTCCTAGCTCCTCCTCCTCGCTTTAGCTACTAGAGACTCTACGCCAGTTCACCCTCTGTAACAGTAAGCTGCTCAGGCTCGTTTGCCAAGAGGCTTAGTGTGCATGTACAAGCCGCTTTGCTCTGCCTGTACGCGCCCGGGTTGCTCAGATCGAGCATCTGCAGCGCCGGCCCCCTCGCGTACTCGGTGTTTACAACCCGTCCGCGCTCCAGGTCTAGGTTCCCTAGGCAGGAAGAGCGGGCTCGCAGCGCGGTGAGAGTATCGGTGCTGAAGGCGCGGGGGGCGCGCAGCAAGGGTGCGGAGAAAAAAGCAGGGAACGGGCTCTCACAGAACATTCTGCAGGTATCCTCGCAGACCTGCGGCCAACGACACGGAGCCGTTTCATTTCCATCCTCGGGGAGGAGTGGGGGGATGTCTTTGTAAAAGTCAGCAAAATAAATGAAAGGTTAGTTAGCTTTTTATGGTTGCAATTTCAGTAACTTCAGGAGTCAAGTGGTGTCCACCTCCCTGAATCTAGTTTGATGCTGATAGGAAAGCCTGTTACTGAAGCTAAATACGGTAACGTGGATCCTGTGAAGTTTAGTCTATAAGGCAAAAATAAAAAACAACGTAATTTACACCGTTTATACACAAAACCAAAGAACGTTTTCTGTTCCAAATAACTATCCGAACTTTAGAGTTCTACTGCTCTTTATAAAAGTAAAAGAAAATAAAGATAAAATTTGAAGCTCGTGAAAGTTTTAGGCGTAGACATTAAGTTTATCAGAAACCCTATTTGCGAAACTAGAGAAAAGACTGGTAGGAAGGCATGAGCCTGCTAAAACAATTAGACCTAAGAAAGGGTTAACCAGAACTCTATTAAGGGGGGTGGGGGAAGATAGTGAGGCGGGCAGATGGAAAAAGCAAACAAGAGGCAGAAGTTGAACTCTACCAGATGGAAATAAATATCCTTAGCTTAGTTGGTCATCAATATTGCAAAACACATCACTTTGAGTTTTTCTTCTTTAAAAAAATAAAATAAAATAATGAGCCAAAAGGCATAGAAATGAAGCAGAAGGTGGGTCTTGTTATAAAGTAGAAAGAGAAAAAGTTTTATTGTTTACATGAAATATGTAAAGCTCGGTTTGAAAGAATAACTAAGATTATTTTTTCATCATGCGCAATAATTAAGTGGTTACATATGTAGTAACTTAAATATTTTAAAAAATAGTATTGTTAAAAGCACCAACTTGTGAAATTTCCTTTGGATAAATTCATCAAAAATTATGATAAATAAGATACATTTGTTTCCTTCTAGGACTTTTCAGATAGAACTGTGCTTAAAAGGTAAGCGTCATGGTAATTACTTAACTGGGGACTTGAAACCTCTTACTTCTCAGAAAGGAGGTAGGGAAAAAGAAATAAATCCTTAAAATCACTGTTGCCCTAGTACAAGATCTGGTATCCCTCCTAACCCTGCCCACCCTTAATCATCTGCTCTGTACGTTTTCCTTACATTAGCAGTCTTTTGAGCACTAGATTTGAAATCAGGTGAAAGCTTTACTCCAACATGCACTCCCAATAATTCTAAACTTAAATCATTTTTTCTGCAAAACAAACAATGTAGCTAACAAAACGCTAAGATTTGAACTCAGACTTGTCTTCTAAGCCAATGTTCTCGCCTCTACTTTTAACCACCATCCCAGGCAGCACCTGGACCCCTCTTGAAAGCTTTTTAAAATCAGTTGAATAAGGTTAACAAATAATTTTAACTCATATTCCTGAAGGGTTTCCTCCCACTGTTTTCTATTGTATGTGTGTGTTTCCCACCTTAATTTATCCCTTTAAGAGACAAATGGATTTAAGAAATTACTCTTTTACCTTGTGCATCTACAGAGCACTCAGGAAAAAAAGTAAATAAATAAATATTGGTCCTAAATGCAAGCTTTAGATAGTGCACAATGTTAATTGTTAATAGTTTTCAATTCTATACATATGTTTAGTAACATTTTTCCAAAATTTTAGTCAGGCTCTTCTCTTCCAAGAAACAAGCTATTTCTTTTGACAGCTTTTGGGCTATAAAGATACTTTCTCATGTTGTAGTTATGCTAAACTACAGGACAGTCTCAACTATTTACAAAGCCAACTCTTAGCTTTGTGTCTTTAAGCCAGTTATTTAAACCCTCTGCATGGTAATCTAAGAAACAAAGACTTGTGAGGACTAAATTGAATTCCTACAGAAACTATTTAGCACTGTCTCCAGCACTAAGCATTCAAATATGAATATATATATCAGCTGGCTTATTATCAGGCAGTTTGATAATATTATTGTGAAACTAATTTCTAAAACCTAGAAAGTTTTCAGTCAAAGCACTAAAAATAAATTTTAAGAATTCTGTCAAAACAAATCCAGAAAATGAACTCGGGTTTCAAAATAAGTCTGCAAGTAAAAGCACAAATGTCAGGTCTTTGGAAACAATGCTGAAGAGTTCAGAAAGTATTTCTATAGAGGTAACTATTGGACAACTAACTAGAATTGCAAAGGTCTGCTCCGATGTTCCTGGAACAGTTTGCTCTGGACTGACAAATCAGAGTTTCCTGTAGACCTTTTGAGTATTATTGTTTTGTAACCAAAAAGAAAAAGAGAAAAATAAACATTTATATACGGTTGCTGAATGAACTTCTTTCTCTGCTTCATAAACTAGTAAAATTTAAGTAGAAAATTTTCAACACAAGTAGAAAATCTTTTATTTAAGTAGAAAATTTTCAACACAAGTAGAAAATCTTTTATTTTGCCAAAGATTTTTAAAAAAAAATCCATTAGCATCTGCTATCACGATTATTTAGGAGAAAAGATGACATTTTAACATCCTCAAAGTAGGAAAGGTATCTGTATCAGAATAAAGCCTGGTCATATTTTTTTTTAAATAAATTTATTTATTTAAATTAGTTTCAATTATACAGTACATTGGTTAGACACCTATAATGTTTGTAAAACGATCCTCCCAATTGCTCTTTCCCTCCCCTAGCCCTCCACTTAGCCATCATATTAACACTAACTGCATTCCCTCTGCCCAACTATCAACTATTAATTTGTACTTCTTTAATCCTTCACCCCATTCTCCCAGCCTCCCAACCCCCTCCCCTCTGTCCATCACCAAGTTGTCCACTGTATTTGTAGGTCTGTTTTTGATTAGTTCTTTTCATTTCTTAGATAACGCATATAAGTGAAATTATATGGTATCTATCTTTCTCTGACTTATTTCACTCAGCATAATAACCTCTAGGTCCATCCATGTCATTGCAAATGGTAGGAATTCATTTTTTTTAGTGGCTGAGTAGTATTCTATTGTATATATGAACCATAATTTCTTTATCTAATCATCTGTTGATGGGCATTTAGGTTGCTTCCATGTCTTGGCTTTTGTAAATGGTGCTGCCATGAATATTGGAGCGCATAGATCTTTACGAATTATTATTTTGGTTTTCTTTAGATAAGTACCCAGAAGTATAATTGCTGGGTCAAAAGATATCCATTTTTTAAATTTTTTGAGGAACCTCCATACTGTTTGTTTTCCATAGTGGCTGTACCAATTTGCAATCCCACCAACAATGTATGAGGGTTCCCCTTTCTCCACAGCCTCACCAACACTTGATGATAGCCATTCTGATAGGTGTGAGGTGATATCTCATTGTGGTTTTAATTTGCATTTCTCTGATGATTAGCGACCTTGAGCATCTTTTCATATGTCTGTTAGCCATCTGTATTTCTTCTTTGGAGGAGTATCTGTTCAGGTCTTCTGACCATTTTTTAATTAGATTGTTTTTTTGTTGTTGAGTTGTATAAGTTCTTTATAAATTTTGGATATTAACCCCTTATCAGATGTATCATGAGCGAATATCTTCTCCCAAATAGTCGGTTTTCTTTTTGTTTTGTTGCTGGTTTCCTTTGCTGTACAAAAACTTTTTAGTTTGATGTAGTCCCATTTGTTTATTTTTTCTTTTGTTTCTCTTGCCCAAGGAGATATATCTGAAAAGAAATTCCTGTTAGTAATATCAGAGAGTTTACTCCTATGTTTTCTTCTAGAAGTTTTATGGTTTCGGGTCTTACATTCAAATCTTTAATCCATTTTGAGTCTATTCTTGTATATGATGTAAGAAGATGGTCCAGCTTCTTTTTTTTGCATGTATCTGTCCAATTTTCTCAGCACCATTTATTAAAGAGACTGTCTTTACCCTATTGTATATTCTTACTTCCTTTGTCACATGTTAAGTGAGCGTATAGGCGTGAATTTTTTTCCGGGCTCTCTTTTCTGTTCCATTGATCAATATATCTGTTTTTATGTCAGTACCATGCTGTTTTGATTACTGTAGCCTTGTAGTATAGTTTGATATCAGGTAGTGTGATACCTCAAATTTTGTTCTTCTTTCTCAAGGTTTCCATGGCTATCCGGGGTTTTTTATGGCTCCACATAAATTTTAGCATTGTTAGTTTTAGCTCTCTGAAAAATGCCATTGGTATTTTGATAGGGATTGCATTGAATCTATAGATTGCTTCGGGTAGTATGGCCATTTTAGCAATGTTGATTCTTCCTACCCATGACAGGGTATATGCTTCCATTTATTTGTATCTTCTTCAATTTCTTTTTTCAATGACTTATAATTTTCTGAAAACAGGTCTTCTACTTTCTTGGTTAATTAGATTCCCAGGTATTTTATAGTTTTCAATGCAGTTCGTAAATGGGATAGTTTTCTTAATTTCGCTTTCTGAAAGTTCATCATTGGTATATAAAAATGCCACTGACTTCCGAATATTTGTTTTGTAACCTGCTACTTTACTGAATTCATTGATCAGTTCTAACAGTTTCTTGGTGGAATCTTTAGGGTTCTCTATATATAGTATCATGTCATTGGCAAATAACGAGAGTTTTACTTCTTCCTTTCCAATTCAGATGCCTTTTATTTCTCTCTCTTATCTTATTGCTGTGGCTAAGATTTCCAATACAGTGTTGAAGAGGAGTGGTGAAAGTGGGCATCCTTGTCTTGTTCCTGATCTTAAGAAAAATGATTTTTTTAGCCTTTCCTCATTGAGTATGATGTTAGCTGTAGTTTTGTCATATATGGTCTTTATTATGTCGAGATATGTTCTCTCTATTCCCACTTTGCTGAGAGTTTTTATCATAAATGGATGCTGGATTTTGTCGAATGCTTTTTCTGCATCTATTGATCATATGGTCATATGGTTTTTATCTTTCGATTTGTTAATGTGGTGTATCACATTAATTGATTTGCAAATATTGAACCAACTTTGCACCCCAGGAATATGATGTATGATATTTTTAATATATTGCTGAATTCATTTTGCTAATATTTTGTTGAGGATTTTTGCATCAATGTTCGTAATATCTTTGCCTGGTTTTAGAATCAAGGTAATGGTGGCCGCATAAAAGGAGTTAGGAAGCCTTCCCTCTTCTTGAATTTTTTGGAATAGTTTGACAAAAATAGGTGATAATCCTTCTTTGAATATTTAGTAAATTTCACCTATGAAGCCATTTGGTTCAGGACGTTTGTTTTGGGGGAGGTTTTTGATTACTGATTCTATTTCATTGGTAGTAATAGGTCAGTTCAGATTTTCAGTTTCTTCTTGACTCAGTCGTGGAAGATTGTATGTTTCTAGGAATGTGTCCATTTCTTTCAGATTGTCCAATTTGTTGGCATATAATTGTTCATAGCATTTTCTTATGATCCATTGTATTTCTGTGGAGTCCGTGGTTATTTCTCCTCTTTCATTTCTGATTTTATTTGAGTCCTCTCTCTTTTTTCCTTGATAAGTCTGGCTAAGAGTCTGTCAATTTAGTTTATCCTTTCAAAGAATCAGCTCTTGGTTTCATTAATCTTTTGTATTCTTTTGCCATAGTCTATTTCATTTATTTCTGCTCTGATCTTTATTATTTCCTTTCTTCTATTCACTTTGGGCTTTGTTTGCTATTCTTTTTTGAGTTCTTTTAATTGTAAGGTTAGATTGTTAATTTTAGCTTTTAGTTATTTTTTAAAGTAGGCGTGTATTGCTATGAATTTCCCTCTTAGGACTGCTTTCACTGTGTCTCATAAATTCTGAGTTGTTTTGTTTTCATTTTCATTTGTCTCTGGGTATCTTTTGATTTCTTCCTTGATCTTATTAATTACCCATTCATTGTTTAGTAGCATGTTATTTAGCCTCCATATGTTTGTGTGTTTTCCAGTTTTTTTCTTGTAGTTCATTTCTTGTTTCATACCATTGTGATCAGAGAAGACGGTTGATATGATTTCAATCTTCTTAAATTTATTGAGACTTGATTTGTTTCCTAACATGTGGTCTGTCTTTGAAAATGTTCCATGTGCACTTGAGAAGAATGTATATTTTGCTGTTTTGGGGTAAAATGCTCTGGAAATATCTATTAAGTTCATCTGTTCTAGTGTATCTTTTAGGCCCATTGTTTCCTTGATTCTTTGCCTGGAAGATCTGTCCATTGGTCTCAATGGGATGTTAAAGTCTCCTACTATGAGGGTATTACTATTAATCTTTCCTTTTATGTCAGTCAATAGTTGCTTTATGTATGTAGGTGTTTCTATGTTGGGTGCGTATATGTTTACTAGGGTTATGTCCTCTTGATTTATCGATCCTTTTATTATTATGTAATGCCCCTTTTTATCTCTTATTATAGCCTTTGTTTTAAAGTCTGTTTTATCTGATATAAGTATTGCTACCCTGGCTTTTTTTTCATTTCTGTGTGCATAATATATTTTTTTCCATCCCTTTATTTTCAGTTTGTGAGTGTCATTTGATCTAAAATGGGTCTCTTGTAGACAGCATATGCATGGTCTTGTTTTTTTTTATCCATTCAGTTACCCTACGTCTTTTGATTGAAGCGTTTAATCTGTTTACGTTTAAAGTGATTACTGGTAGGTTCATTGTTACTGTCATTTTATTATTCATAGTTGTTATTTCTATTTTGTTTTTTACCCCTTTTCTTTTTACAGAAGACCCTTCACCATTTCTTATAATGCTGGCTTGTTGGTGATAAATTCCTTAAGCTTTTTTGCTGTCTGGGAAGCTCTTTATCTCACCTTCTATTTTAATCGAAAGCCTTTCTGGGTAGAGTAGCCATGGTTGTAGATTCTTATTTTTCATAACTCTGAATATTTCTTGCCATTCCCTTCTGGCCTGCAAAGTTTCCACTGAAAAGTCAGCAGGCATTCTTATGGGAGTACCCTTGTATGTAACCAGTTTCCTTTCTCTTGCTGCTTTTAAGATTCTCTCTTTGTCTTTGAACTTTAGCATTTTAATTATGATGTGTCTTGGTGTAGGTCTGTTTGAATTCCTCTTGTTTGGCACTCTTCGTGCCTCCTGAACTTGTATGTCTAGTTCCTTTGCCAGGTTAGGGAAGTTTTCTGTCATTATTTCTTCATATAGAGTCTCAATCCCTTGCTCTCTCTCTTCCTCTTCAGGTATTCCTATGATTTGGACATTTTTACACGTCATGTTGTCTCAGAGGTCTCTTAAACTATCCTCATTTTTTTAAATTCTTTTTTTCTTTTTGTTCTGATTGGGTGTATTCAACTATTTTGTCTTCCAATTCACTGATTTGATCTTCTGCTTCGTCTAATCTACTGTCGAATCCTTCTAGTGTATTCTTCATTTTAGTTATTGTATTCCTCATTTCTGTCTGGTTCTTTTTTTATGGTTTCAGTGTCTTTTTTAATGCTTACTGTCCCTCTGATGAGATTTTCATTGTGCTCATCCATTCTCCCCATAAGTTCATTGAGCATCTTTATAATCATTATTCTGAACTCTGTCTCTGGTAGGTTGCTTGCCTCCATTTCATTTAGTTTATTTTTCAGAGTTTTCTCTTGTTGTTTAATTTGTAGCATGTTTCTTTATTTTCTCATTTTATTAGCCTCTTTGTGTTTGTTTCTATGTGTCAGGAATATTTGTTTTGTCTCTCAGCTTTGGCCAGATGGCCTAATGTGGAAGGTGTCCTGTGTGGCCCATTGGCACACTCTCCCTGATCCCTTGTGCCAGGAGCTCTGGATGTGACCTTTGTGTGGGTTGTGTGTGATCTTCTGTTGTCACCAAGCCTTTATTGTTCTTAGTAGATCAATGAGTGGGATTAACGTTCAGGCTAATTGTGTGAATTGTCTATACCCTCAGGATAAGAGTTGTGTGGGGGCTGACCCCACTGAGTGGGATTTGCCCTAGCAGGCTTGTGTACTTGTTGCAACCACTCTTTGTGTGTATCACTACTGGAGTTAGTCAAGAGTTGCTCCGTTGTGGTCTGGTGCCAGCCTCCAGATGCATTGGTTTTGTGGCCCCCTGGGGGGGGCTACCCCATAGGGCAAGGTCAGCTGCTGCTTTTGATTGCTCAGGGCTACCCTGTGAGCACTACAAAGCAATTCGCTGATGGTTGTTACCTATGCTGGATCTATAGGTAAGTGGAAGAGACAATGCTGTAGGCAGCTCTCGGTTATCCCCTGTCCCTGACCTATGACAGTTTAGCAGAGGGACCAGTGCTCCTCAAGGCCTGATACTGCCTATCAGATCCCTGTAAGTCTCCGAAACTGGATGAGCCTCTGGGTTATATGAGTGTTGGGTGGCGCAGGGACCCAGGGAGTCTTTTGGGTCTAGTGAGTAAATTTATCCCTGCCAATGCAGTGTCAGTTTATGTGCCCACACTATCTCTGTGGCTTGCTGTATGAGTCTCCACTTATGGCAGAGTAGGCACTGCTGCCTACCCTGGGCCTAAATGCACTACCTCAGGGCAGGGGCAGCTGTCTATCAATATGCAGTGGGCATTTTGTATACTGGATGGGGCAGGAGCTCAGAGAGTTAAGGGCTGTCAGGCCAATACAGACCCCTGTAGTCCCCTTAAGAGATATTGTAGCTTGTACAGGCAGCTGTGGTCTGTCCACAGCTGTTTTCTTCTAAATGCACTCACTGCGCTAGCCAAGGTCTGTTTCCTACGCTAACTGCTCAACCACAGAGCCAAGCAGGACACGAGAGACTGCTTGTCAATGGGCTGCAGGCACTTTGTGGCTTGAGAGAAGTGGGATCTCAAGGCGACAAAGTCCATTCGGCTAGTACAGCCCCAGTTTTCCTGCAACTTCTGTGCCCGGACATTCCCACTATAGACCCAGATCACAGTGAGACCAGCTGCCGTCAGGAATGTTCCTATAGACCCCTGTGCTCCCCAGACACGATATTGCAACTCTTGCAGGCAGCAAAGTTCTGCCTGCTGTTGATTTACATGCAGTGATCACCCTGTGCCAGCCAAAGTTTGTTGCCTGTGTGGATTAGGCAATCAGCGGAGGGGAAGGGCAGAGCTGCGTCAGTTCACCACCTGGGGCAATTTGTGGGTGGGGCGGGGTCTCAAAGAGACAATGACAATCAGATCAATACAACCTCAGTCTTGCTGCAAATTTGGTAACTCTTGTGAGTTCCCGCAGAAGACCCAGATCACAGCAAGACTAGCTGCTGTCTGAGACTGACCCACAAATCCCTGATATCCACCCAAGTTCGTGTTGGCCGCAATGATCTGCCTAACCCTACTGATGAAATGCGGCTCACAGCACTGATCGCCCTCTGGGAAAGGAAATGTAACTTACAGGGCCGGCCGCTTTTGCTGGGATTGGAAAGGCCACTCACAATGATGGTCGCCTCGCTGTGAATCACATGGAGCTGAGCTTGGCAGCCCTCCAACAACACCTGCTCTGGGCAGTCTGCAGGTTGGGTGGCGTGGGGTCTCAGAGAGACAATGGCAATCAGATCAATACAGCCTCAGTCTTGCTGCAAATTTGGTAACTGTTGTGAGTTCCCACAGATGACCCAGATCACCGCAAGACCAGCTGCTCTCTGGGACTGACCCACAGGTTCCCGATATCTGCCCAAGTTCGTATTGGCAGCAGTGATCTGCCTGACCCTATCTCTGAAATGGGGCTCACAGTGCTCGCCGCTGTTGCTGGGATTGGAAACGCTGCTCACAATGGCTGCCCTGCTGTGAATTCTTCACTCTGAATCACTGGGATCAGAGCTTGGCAGTGATCCTGGAACAACTGTCCCTGGCAGTCTGCAGGTTAGACAGAGCAGGCTGATCCCCTCAGACCAGAGCTTCCTAATGGCCCTGTGGGAGGGGTCTGCACAATCAAGCTGGCGTGGTCTGTAGGTTACCCTGTAGGGGGGATGGATTAAGGTACAATGATGGCTGCCTTTCCAGCCCCCGTTCTGACTCCAGGTAATGGAGTCTTTTTCAGAATGAATCCCACCCAAGTCTCAGACCTGCCACTGGTGTCCCGGGTGAGTGTCCACAGGTCAGAAAGCCTTTGCGCATGTCCTTCAAAGGGACATCTAGGGGCTCAGTTGCCTTTTGTCTTACCCATATGGCCGGAATCCCCTCTAGTCCCTACAGTCAGAGTTATTGCAATCTTTTCTTCCTTGGGCTGGGACCCTGTACTGGGGAGCCCCTAGATGAGACCAGGACCCTCCTCTCCTTCAGGGGAGACTCTGCAGCCTCGCTCTCCCAGTAATCCTCCAGCACCCATGGGTTCAGGTCCAGCCCGATTTGGGACTTTGCCCTACTACCGGCTTCGTTGTGGCTCCTTTATATTATCAGATGTAGGTGTTATGATTAGCTGGATTTCAGGTGATTCTCCACATTGATTATTTTATAATTTGGTTGTAATTTCAGTGTGGTCCTAGGAGGAGATGAACCCTGCTTTTACCTAGTCTGCCATCTTCCCACTCCTCCTATCAAGCACGATCTTCTTAATTAAATTAATTAATTTCATTTAATGACATTTAATTTCACTAAATGTCATTTTTACATTTCATCATGGCCTTGCATTTGGGAATTTATCTAAACTATTAATCTGTGAATATGATAGCATCACCTTAAGCTATTATTCCATTTGTTTCATATGCTATTCTCTAGTATTCCCTGGGATACTTGGCCCCTTTCCCTTTTACCTAGCTGATTTCTGTTCATCCTCCAAACAGCCTTCCCTGATTCTCTGGACTTGAGTAAATGCTACAGTGTTGGGCTTTCCCTCACCCTGGCTCTGATACTTATCAGGCATCCTAGATTTACTATGTTTACTTCTTTTTTAATCTGTAAGTACTTTTGAGTGCAGGCTTCTTATGTCATTCACTATTATACTCCCAAAGCTTAACCAACAACCCAGCACATAGTAAATGCTGTGTGATGGTGTTAAATAGACATATCTAAATACAAATGAGTCCAAATAAAACCATTACTTGCAGTTTACCAGGTGAAAAATAATATAGAGATTTTGCTGTTTAAAATCAGATAGTCAATATTTGAGGAGAGAAGAAAATTTAACTCTATTGCTTTTGTAGACTGTCATTGTTTTAGGATAGACTGCATTTCCAAAGCAAAAGAAGTGGAGACAAAGGTGACTTAGATATGTTGTTGCTCATGAATATTGTGGTAACGTCCACATTACCCACGTTTAAGGTGTTTTGCTTTGTTTCCCCTTATGCTATATAGACACATTCTGGTATTTTCACCCCAGGTTCCCTAGGGGTGTCATTTGATCATGTGCTCTCTCATATTGCCATTCTATTTAGCAGTTGTTCACAAGGTAACCTTCCAATACTCTGGTCTCTCGCTTCATCCATGCGATCCAGGATTCTTGGATTATTGTTAGGAAAGTCCCAGAATTTTTTAAATGTCTGTGTTACAATTCACAAGTCTGTCCAGAAGGCCTCCCCCAACCTCCTTGTACAAATCCACGTAGCAAAGGTCTTGTCCCATCCGGATTCTCCCCTCCCCCAAAGGGTGCATTTAGGCCCATTGAATTCCGGACTTAGCCGGAGACAGCCTGATTTTTGCCAGTCAGCTAGCTATGTTCACTGAAGTTATATTTATTGTGAACTTACTTCCAAATGGAGTTCTAAGTGTCTGTGGTGCTTGCTTTAGAAAACTCAACAGCTTAACCAACAAGTACAGGGCGGAGAAGGAGAGTTCTTTACCAGTATTAATAGCAAGAGACAAGGCATTTATTTTTGCATGTGTTTGGGGCAAAAGGAGATAAGGAAACCCCAAAGTGAAGAATCTCTGCTAAACCAGTGAAGTCAGCCTGTAATCTGGTCTCTTTGGAAGGAAGAAAAAGAGGAGCCTGACCTTGGAATATCTTGAAGGCTTAAATCAATATAAAGAAGATAAATATTGTTGAAAAAACTGGTGAGTAGAGGGGGCATAGGGTGCTGAAGGGGTATTTTAGCAGGGAAGTGATATGATTAGATTCATATTTTACAAAGTCCTGAGGATGAATTGAAGAGAGGTAATGTTGAAGTGACTTCTATATTTGCCTCCAATTCTTATATAAATCTTTAAATAATTTAGCTTTTCATGTGTGCTTATTTCTTCAACTAGAGACCTGTGCTTTTTATTTATTCCTTTTTTTGGTTACCCACAGGAAAGAGACCACTTTAACAGCTTCCCCATCTGGCACCCTTCCTAGCTTTGCTTAGGTGTGAATCAAGGGTGCAAACTAAGGCATTTGTACTAGGTTTAGATGCCCTAGAGTTCACAAAACACAAAACAACTAGAAATTAGAGGGTGACACATACAGATTTGGGGCTAAACCTTTTCTTGTTAAAGCGATTTGTTTGGAGAGAATGGGAGAAAAAAGGATTAAAGAGTTGCCTAACAACAGGGACAACAATGATCATATAGATTAACATCTTTGTGGGCGCCTCAGATATTGTGCTAAGTGTTTTAGAGGCATTCCCATGTAGTTCTCCAAGAATATCACCAGGTAACTATAACTGACAGCATTTAACATGTAAGGCTTCAATCCTAAAGGAAATGAGTACTTGACCCAAGGTCTTGACAACTAGATTTGAACTCTCAAGTCATGGATGGCAAAACTGGGAGGCGTGCTCCTCCTGATACTACCTTTTCTAAAAGGGACCGTGAGAAATAAAACCCTATAAAGTTTGAAGACCATTTGGAGATGAGTAAAGATAGTAAAGGAAAAATAAAACAAAACTCAAGACAGCTGAGAAGATTTCTCATGGCTGATATACCCTTCAAGACACAGCTATGTTTATTCAAAGCTTCACTGAAAAAAATGAATCAAAGGACATATTAAAATATTAACCTGCCAAATAAAATAATTTCTCTGGAATGAAAATTACCCCTAGGGGCAGAAAAGAGAAAGCGGAAAAAAATGCCTTCTATTTTAGACTTCAAGCATCTCACTTCTCCTTTGGCCTAAATTGGCAGAAGGAACCAGGGGATGGGGCAGCCCCAAAATTTCTCTTCCCCAGCAACTGAGGCAAGCCCAGGGACCCCTGAGAGCTCAGGTGGAGGAGACAGGAGGAGAACAAGAAGGGCTGGTTTTGCGTTTTATCTCAGCAGGGCACTGTTGAACCTGATAGCTTACCCTCCAAGTATTCTCATTGACCTTTCTACTGTTAAGCCTCAAGGCCATTTCTCAAAGCCAGGCCTCCTTCCAAGACCTTCTTTCCTTCTTTTTAGCAGAACCCTAGGATTCCATTTACTTACCTGTTTTTAAAGCTGCTGCCACCATCTACTCTGTCTCTCGGGGCAATCCCAGTGTTCAGGCTTGTGGGATATTTATCTGCATCTCCCCAGCTGCTAAAGACCTTTTTCAGTTTTAAGGATTAACAGTAGTCTGGAGAAAGATAGATGATGAACTTTGGAAAACTGTGAACTTTAAGGCATTATACAAAGTTCTTACAAGTTATGATCCTGGCTTACAGTATTTATAACTTTCTAAATCTGAAGCACATGGACTTCCCCTTCCCTTCAGACTAATAGCACAGGAGATTAGGATTTCTCAGTGATTTTTAAAGTGTGGTTCCCAGACCAACAGCCTCAGCATCACCCAAGGGTATTGATAGAAATGCACACTTTCGTGTCTAGACCTACTAAATCAAAAACTCTAGGGCTGGGGCCCAGCTATCTAGGCACTAATGTTTCAGAACAACTGCTTTTAAAAGGTAACGGCACCATTCTATAATTTAAAACCAACAAACTTTTTATCTAGGCACACACTATCTCAACTAGAAATCTTGTTCCTTAAAAGAAAAAAATTAGCATATTAGTTTAATATGTAAAAGCTGCCTTTAAGTGTCAACTAAGTTTTAAGTGAGTTGCTATTTGCTTCCCTGAGGTTCTGCAGTCTGGGTAAAATACATTCTTCCCAGCTTCTGAGACATTAAGCCAGCTAGCGCATATAAGGATAGCCACATGTTACTCTCAACAGGGAAGATAATATTCAGGAAGCTTTGTAAAATAATTAATCAAATGTTAGCATAATTCGTGCTTTTTTTTTCACTTCTAAGAAAAGCAGAAACTTACCCTTTTTAGGAACTTGAATTTAAAATCTCAAAGTAGATTAGCATTTACAAACATTAAATAAGGTCGCATTAGCATTATTATTTTAAAACTAAATAGTCAACTAAAACAAAGGAACATCAAGTTGCAAGAGTAAATTCAATAAACAGATAAGTATAAAGGTCCTACATGATTGTGGAAACTATTATGCATTTGGATGTACTTCAGCAGCAATTCAAAGTGTCGGGTTGGGGCCACCCCAAAAGTGGGAGGGGGCAGGGAGGAAGAAGGATAATGACAGTGCAGAAGTGTAGTTAGCATTTTCCCTCAGTTCTTCCTCAAATGACCCACAGTGACGAATCACAGGTCATTGAGATTTAATAGTTTTATTAAAAGTATATTTCAGAAAGGCAGAGAATGCCCTAAGGAGGAACATAGAGAAAGACAAAGCATGCCCCAAGGAGGCACAGAGTCCCAGTGCTGTAACTAACAAAAAGGCTACAAAAAAGAGAGCCCAAAAGGGCAAAAAAGGGCCCAGAAATGGGAATGTCTGCATTATATTTGGGCTGTGATGGGTTCCAAAGGCATTCCTAGATGATTGGCAAGTGAGGTTATTTTGATTGACACCTGGCTGCTATATAACTCTTTGCCTAATATGCATGTATTTACCAGAATACAGTCTGTTATAGATTCATGAACTTCCAGGCATAAACATAGTATTATAATGAAGCTTAAATTGTAGGCAAATTAGGACATTACCTTCTGTGCAGGCGCCTATAGCCATATTAAACAAGCTTTAGATTATGACCATCCTTTCCTTTGTCTCTGGGGACGCAGGAGAAATTCTTTAACTACCATTGGGGTGTTCTTTGGGCGATCTTTGGGCTGGGCCCCTATTCCTTTGTTTCCCCGGCCACTCATGTCAGACTAGCTACCTAACAAAAGGTTGAAATCCCATTGGAAAAAGCAATTTAAGATGTATTCACTTATGGGGAATAGCAAGTCAGAGTAATCCAAATTCTTGATAGGATTTGCTCTAGATATGGAGAAAAAGTCCCCTAAAGAAAAAAAATGGTTGTGATTTATATGTCAAATTGCATTTATTTTCTGAAGAGCATAAATAAGAGATTTCCCATGGTTTATTCATTTGTTTAGTAAACACTTGTTTTCCCTAAATGAAGCAGAAGCAATCTTCAGCATCCTTTATTAACATTAGTTCATTCCATATTTGCATGTTTTAGCAGACGATTCATTTTTTATTATTTTTTAATTTTTCAATTACAGTTGGCATATTATTATTCCAGTTTCAGGTGTATAATGTGGTGATTAGATATTTATATAACTTGTAAAGTGATCACACTAATAAATCTAGTACTCATCTGATACCATACATAGTTATTAAAATATCATCAACTGTATTCCTTATGCTATACTTTTCATCTCCATAACTATTTCATAACTACCAATTTGTGCTTCTTAATCCCTTCCTCTTTTTTACTCACCCCCCCCTCCAAACTCCCTCCCATCTGGCAACCATCAAAATATTCTCTGTATCTATGAGTTTGTTTTTGTTTTGTTTGTTTGTTTATTTTAGAAGATGCTTTTAAAAATCTTTTCATTGAGCAAAATGTAGGAAACATTCTCATCTTCTGAAAACCAATTTGAATTTTGACTTTGATGCTGACCTTCAAACTCAATGAATGGTCTCCGCATTCTTTTTAACATCTGACCCTACTAGTTATTGCACAAGTTGATTTCAACCAGTGCAACGGTAGTAAGGATACAGCATCAAAACACTCAGTAAGCAGTTCTTTTCATGGTTTCCTTTCTTGAAGAAACAAAGCTGTCTGTCCAATATTTAGATGATAGTGACTGTCTTAAGAGCGCTGCCATCTTAATACTCCAAAATTCTATCCTTACTCCCTTCTAACAGATAATCATCTTGCCTTTTTAAAAAGAACTTTATTGAAATATATTTTACATATCATAAAATTCAACCTTTTTGAGTGTACAATTCAATAATTTTGAGTTAATTTATGGAGTTGTACAGCCACCACCATAACCAATTTCAGAATATTTTCATTACCCCCAATAAAATCCCAATCTCACCTCCAGCCCTCCCAGCCCCAGGAAACTACTGATCTACTTTCTGTCTCTATAGGTTTGTAGACTTGCCTATTCTGGGCATTTTATATAAATGAAATTATACAATATGTGGTCTCTTGTGCCTGCTTCCACTTAGCATAATGTTTCTGAGGTTCTTCCACAATCAGCACGTATCAAGAATTTATTATTATTATTATTATTATTATTTTATTATTTTCTGTTGTGTCATCCCAGAATTTCCTCCTAAGAGAAACTCCATATTAAGGAAGCTTAATTTTATAGTTGCATGCCTACTATAAACAGGGGCCAATGTTTAGGGCTACATCTACTGCCTCTTTCCATGGCCCTTTTCCTTGAGATGTTTTTCTACCACCTCTAAAGACTTCAGCATGTCATTTCTCCATAGCTTGACCTAAACACTGCTCTGCAAGTCCATCGCCTGCTATAGAATCAATCACTTGCTCACTTGTGATACCTAGCATATTCCACACACTCATACCCTAACATGAAACTATATGAGGACTAAGTCAACTGAATTGAAAGAAAAAGCTCCTTCCTCAAGACATTCACGACAAAGGAATTCTCAGGGGAGGCAGAAATTTCAGGTTGGAAAGAAGGTACTAAGAGCTCTCTAGTGACGTAGTCCAACTAAAGATGAAATCTGCCAGTTAATTTAGCCTAGAGGATTTAGCTAAACAGTTAAACCCTTAACAGGAGCTTTATTTAGGCTCAGTTTAACAAACAAGATCAGCAGACAAATCCTTTTTAAAGAAAGTTCTCTTTCATCTAACTTAAAAAAGAAGCACATTTGAACCAAAACAGGAACTACTCTGGCAATATCTGTGTAAAAAAATAAGCACCCTATGGGGCTCTTTTTAAATTAGCCAGAGAGCACAGAGAAGTCTTTGAAAAGAAAACTCTAAGGGGAAAAAATATTTTTCTTGATTTCATAAACACTCATTGTATAATCATCGGAAGAAAGTGCAAACTTATGAGTAAGTCCCCCCACCTCTTAAATGGATGAGCTCTTTAAGTCACCTCCTCCCCCTGCCTGGCTATACTTAGGGAGTCAGGAGAAGTAACTTAAAAACCAACCCTACCAGGAAAGCAAGAAGCAACCTAGGAGGTCTTAGTTTTCAAACTGGATACACATGTAAGGCTGTGCCCTGAATTTATAGTACAGGAAGCCAAGTTTTGCCTAGTTGCTGCCTCAGTGTATTACGCTGTTCAAATTTCATGAGCAGTGGATAACCTACTCCAGTTTATTCTGCTGCCTTTAAAAAAATTCGACTTCATAGGGGGTTAGGGGAGAATGAAGTGGGTAAAGGGGATCAAATATATGATAGCTGAAGGAAACTGGACTTAAGGTGGTAATCATACAATAGACTATATAGATGTCAAATTATAATGTACACCTGAAAATTATATAATTGTATTAACCAATGTTACCCCAATAAACTTAGTAAAAAAAAATTGACTTCAAGGTCATTGCTCCTTCCCAACTCCTCTTTCCTCATGCCCAAGGCAATCATATAATAATTTCATTCGGGACACTTAGAATCTCCTGAATCTGGTTGTAGCTTCTGTTCTTAAGTTATGTTCAGATATGGCCCAAGAGGTGCTATTTATGTATCTTTTCTGGACTTATTCCAATGAGAAAAGTTATGAGTCTTAAACAAAATTGAGGCAACTTGACATGAAGCAAATATTTAATAGAATTAAAAATAAATAAATAAAAGGCCTAACGAGCTATGCAAATAAAGTTAGGAAGAATTTTTACCAGGAATCTGGGTTTGGAGAATATTACTGTAAATAAGTAATAAATGTACTTTTGAGCTTTCTGGCATCCAGGAAAAAAAGAAACACAATAAAGTGTATTATTTTTGCTAACAAAAACAAAAAGAAAAAGGACACCAACAAAAGAAAAAAAATTTATTAGCATTAAACTCTGATAATTCTATCACTTTATAATCTAGAATGATTTTATATAGTTTTATAAAATATGCAGGGACACATGCTTCAGGTAACACATGCTTCAATGAGAGCTGAGAACAACTTCACTCCTAAATGTCTGATGTGTAAGTGTTCTATGATGTTCATAAATTTATTCCACAAATTTGACTAATGAGGTACTAGCTAAGCATCAAAGATACATTCACAAACAGAATAGCCTGTCCCACGCCTTATAGAATCTGGTAGGAAGACCAAAATGTAGTAAGCAGCATCAATAAGTACATATTTGCCATTCTGTAAATTGCTGTGGAAAAAAAAAAATACAGGAGCTACAAAAGTCTAACCTAAATGATGGGAGAAAGGGACATTCAGAGAAATTTTTCCTGCGGCAGTGGTCTTTAGTTAGAAATCTGAGTAAGAGTAGATGAGTTAACCTAGATGGAGCCTAAGGGATAAGAAAGAGTTGCTTTCCAGACTAAAAACAATTTATAAAGGGGATGGATATAGGCTTGCCCAAACCAAAACCCTGTAGTTCTAGTAGGGAGAATAAAGAGACCAAAGATAAGGCTGGAAAAGTATGTGAGGCCAGAGCCTGAGGCACCTTGTAAATTGCATTCAAGATGTTAATTGTATCCAAAGAACAAGGAGGAAGTCACCCAAGAATTTTAAGCCAGGGAGTGACTTGATAGATTTGCACACTAAGCGTTAACTCCCTAAGCGCCAGGGCAATGGGTATTTTGATATTATCATGAAAATTAGAAGGCGAAGATCCATTCCTATGAAGTTCCATCCTTTATTTGCTTGATAGGACAGCTATAAGAATATCTGTAACCAAGGCCACGACCTTTAAGAAGCCTTTTTAGATCTGCACAAATGTTCAATAATACTATACTTGAAGCCCCAGAAATCTGGGTCAGGGATAGGCAAACATTTTTTATAAAGAGCCACATACTAGATATTTTTGACATTCCGGGCTAGAGGATGTTTGTCATAATTATTCATCTCTGCTATTGTGGTGCAGAAGCGGTCATAGACAATATGAGCATGGCTATGTTCCCATAAAACTTTATTTACAAAAACAGGAGATGATGGCTTTAATCCTTGGGCAATATTTGCTTATCACTGAGCTATAGCAAGTAACATCAAAGAGATGATCATGATAGATTTGGGAGGATATGGTAACCATACAAGCAAACAAACCTTTAATGGGCTAACTATACACCCTCGAGGTTTTGATTTTGAGGACAGCATTGTGATAAACCAAATTGATCCTGTGAACAGAATTATCATCCATGTAGACTGTGAAGAATATAAGCTCCTTAGAGGCAGAAATTTGTGTCTGTTTTTATTTGTTTTTACCCATAGTTAAATCTATGGCTCCTCAAGTTTTGTCTATAGAATAATATGCTAATAACAGATGTACCTCACAAAATAAATGTTCAGTTAATGGATTTTCAGCAATTAATTGTTAAAAGTCATAATACTCTTAGGAAACTTCTTTTTATTCTCAGTATAAAGAAGAATTTTACTCAAAACACACTAAATACATATACCGTGAGAAATTGTGTCAGTATTATGATTTCAGGCAAGGACACACTCACCAATTCATCCAACAGAGTTTTATAGTCAAAGTATCATAAGGAACAAATTTCAATTGGATGCCCTCTTTAAATGAACGCAAACATGTTTGCTTTGCTTGTGGACACCAAGCAAGGAATGCAGGCATAGATAGCATCTTTACGTTTTACAACCCTTCAGTCTGTCGTGTGCATGCGCCATCTCCATGTAGATTGAATTGTTTTTATTTTGCTTTCATTTTTGCCCTAAAGATAAAATTTTAAGGTTATTTTAAGCAAAATTTGACCTCAATAAGCTCCCTCAAAAGATTGAAAAATCTGCAAGAAAAATTTTGCAGAAAAAATAATAAGCTTTCCAATGCCAAACACCCTCCCTCCTTCTCTGTGTATATGTTAGACAGTTAAGTAGCTATGAGAGATGGGAGTGGAGGCCCAGCTCTGAAACCATGGGAATAATAGCAATTATGGTCCAACCCAAAAGCCACCCCTAGGACCTCCCAGAAAGAAAAAAAAAATACATTTTTCAGATAACAATACCCCTACATCCTAGAGTACAAGAAAATAAATAACCATAACACAGCAACCAGATTAGGCTGGCCACAAATGCTTATGCAGTAAGGAGTACTCTGAAATTCTTTTCACCTTAGCCTCGTTATACCATCATCATAACATCATACATATGCCCAAAAGTTCATGAATCTAATTATACCAGACTGAATTCTGGGTAAGGACATGCACAGTTGGCAATAGGTTATATAACAGCCAGTTGTCAATCAAAATGACCTCACATGCCGATCAACTAGCACCACCCTTGTAACATCCCATCAAAGCCCAGATATAAGACAGATCTCCCCACCTCTATGAGACTATGGCCCTCTCTGGTTTAGCCCGTTTCTCTCTTGAAACATACTTCAATAAATCTTACTTTTCCTAAAGTTTGCTTATCTGTAACTTTTTACTGCATTGGCGAAAAGGACAGAACCCCCCTCCCCCCACCCACACACACACATAAGTTTGCGCCATCGGGGCAATGATGAATTTAGATCACCCCCAACAGTAACATGTATATCACTATCAAGTCATCTTTTCCTCCTTTGGTGGGTATAATAAACCTTCATTGGATTGCTATGTTTGCTTACTTTTAAATTCTTTATTATTGCTATATAAACTTTTATTATATATGTGTGTGAATATATATATTCATATATTCAGGTATATATTCATACACACAAACACACTTTGGACCCTGTTAAAATGACTTATTTGATGTGAACCCCAAGAAAAAATTTATCTGCTGAAATAGACTCCCTACAGCCAACTGAGGGCCAAATTTTGTAAATAAGAGCCTAGTGGCCATTTGCTGACAGGGGCTTTTTGCGGACTCAGTACACCAGGAAGAAAGTCAGACTGAACACTCGGCTTCCCACACCATGCCCTGCTTGTTTATGCTGTCCGAATCAACCATTCCAGGGAAACTCTGGTTTCTCTTTCTACCAATGGCTTGAGACCTGTACCATCCAACCAGAATCACACAAAAATTCTGTCCGTGTTTACATCTATATCGACCAGTCGTTATATCAATTTAGATAACTAACTCATTTACATAAAATGGACCTAATTGGGAACCTGGGAGGGAACTTTCGCTATAAAAGGTAGTTTCTCCTTTGTTTCCATGGAACACAATTTAGGTTGCTACCTGAATCTGTGTCTCCCAGCTTGTAGCTCCTTTTGCTCAAATAAATGCTTTTTATTCTTTATGACAGTTTACACACATTTTTTAAATATTTGAAAATCGTTTGGGCGTCTTAGGTTAAGATGTAATACATAATAAATTTTGCATTAAAATTAATGGAGTTTTTTTTAATTTAAAAATTTCAGTTAACACCAGGGCTTATGAAAATGAATTAACATTGTTAATCAAAGTATAGGTCAATTATTTTTCTTTATAATCAATATATTTTAATTTATGCATTTATAAAACTATTGTTCTAAACAACAAAAATGGTACCATGCATGTGAATAGCGTTGTCAGAAAAAAAAAATATTTTGAGGAGGAATTTATAGACTTTAGACTGCTAAAGGGGTCCAAGGCAGACACTCGAAAAACCTCTGAGTCTAGATCCTAAATCTGTTTGTGTAACATATAATAGGGGTTCAATAAATATTTCTTAAATACCAAATAATGTTTAATCGATAGAAACAATGTTCATTTTGTTAAACAGACAAAAATTGTTTGAAAGTGCTATGGTGGTGCCTATGGCATAAAGTACTTTTTCTTGTAGACAGAGAAGATATTTTAGACAGAGAGATATTTCTATCTAGACAGAAAATACATTCCTTTCTAGATAAGAAAGATGCTGAGTTTGTTTATATGGAAGGAGGACATAAGGAAGGCTAAATCTGCCTCAGATATTTGGATACATGCTTCAAAGGAGATTCGGGGCCAAATAATGCTTTGAATCACATCTAGGACTAATATTTCTCAAAGAAGTTTATAACTACCCAGGATTGTGACTATTTTGCTCTCCAGTACATCCACAACACTTAATACAGTACTTGGTAAATAGTGGCATCAATACATATTTGAGGAACCCTGATTGAGATGCTGTGGCAGTAAAAGCTCTGAGGGAAGATTAAAAACCTTGAATCAATATCAAAATCATATGACTTGCCTAAGTGGTACTTGTCTATGGAATCAAAGATTGATGAGAGGTCAATAAATATTGCAGGAGTCTTCAGTTATTTTTAACTACATCCATCCCCAAACCCACCATAGATTAAAAAGAACCAAAAGTGTCAGCAGTAGAATAATCAAGCTTTAAATGCTCTCTTTTCATACAGAATATTAAATGGTGAAGCCAGACCTGCAACTCGTTAAGAAGAAAACTAGCTGAGAATGATGAGAGACTATGGAGGTGTCTAACTGAAGGTGGCTCAGTAGAAGGCTGCCCTTTTTGAAGACAGAGGAAGATACTGAGATACTCTCCTAAGGAAGCTGAGTAAAGGAACTTTGTAGAGATTTGGGCTCACCATTCAGAGCAGGACTTGGAGAGCTGGGGCAGCTGAAAATTTTACCCTGAGTTTTTCCTCAGCTGGGAACTGTTAATTGGCTATGCCTTATGAGTCAGTTTTTTCACTTCTTAAGATAGCATGCTATTATGCCTTTTTAAAGAATGAGGTAGACCCATATACCACTGGTTTGGAATTTCTGCCCATCATTTTAAGCAAAGAAAGCAAACTAAAGAAGAAAAAAATAAAAACAGAGTATGCTATATATATATACTGTTCACTTATTTGGGTATGTATATGTGTATATACATGTTAGCACACATACACACACACGTACAAGTATCAAAGGATTATATACGCATAAGAAGAAGTCTAAGGTTAACATCAAATATGTACTCTTCTGAGGGGTATGTTTGGAGAGATGGGATTTATGTATTTTATATAGTCCTGAATACTAGTTTTCCACCTGAAAGAAAGACTGCTACATCATATAAAAAATAAAATCACTTAGACTACATTGTTAAAATAAAAACCAATAGAAGTTGGTAATGTGTAGACCCCCAAAAGTGGGAATAGGTGGAAAAACTCTCTTAAGTAATTCATGAAGATAAAGCAACCATAAAAGAAAAGATTAACACATCCAACAAAAAAAAATGTTTCTGTATTAAAAGCATCATAAACAAAGCTCATATTAATATTAATATTAAATACATAGTAAATAAAAATAAAAATGTAATAAATTAAATATCATCACATGAAGAACGCCTACAAATTGAAAAAAATGAACAAGAGAAAATAGGCCATATATATAAAACAGGCAATTTATTAGACAAGAAAGGAAAGTGGATAATAAGTAAAGCAGAAGGTATGCAATCATATAAGTAGTCAGTAAAATGCAAAACAAAACAATATGTCATTTATTACTCATCAGATTATTGAATGTTAAGATTAGTGATGTCCAGTGTTTATGTGATTATTATAAGGAAATGGACAGTAACTGATAGAATTTATTCATTAAAAATACCCTTACATTGAAAATCTCTTATAGACCCCATGTAACACAAAAAGCAACATATTAACCATGAAATTCTCACTTCTTAAAAACATTGTTCTCCTGAGTTCACCATCAGAGTTTAGTGTAGTCATTTGCAGAGCACAGTGTTAAGTCAGAATAAGTTTAAAGCAGAACTGATCACCTGTACCCCTAAGAGATAGAGATAAGTAGGAATGTTACATACTAGATACTTAGGGGTTATCTACACAGCATCTTCATTCTGGGAAACCTCTCAAAGATTCCTTCATTTCCTTATACTCCCACTTTGTCTATGGCTGCAGGAGCAGCCATGACCAGGTGCCTAAGCTTGGCCAATGAGTCCATTCAATGGAATTTTTGGATCTGGAAACACTGGAAATCAAGGTGGTCTCTTTTCTGTATATATTGTATTTATTATGAGTATGTGTTTTATCTACGTGTATGTGTATATGTATGTGTTGCAAGTAAAATCTTGAAATCATTGGCAGTCATTTTTTTCTCCAACTCTGTAAAGAAAACCATTCTACAGAGAGAATGAGAGAGAGAGAGAGAGAGACAGAGACAGAGAGAGAGAGAGAGAATACAAAGAGAAACAGAGGTGAAAGGCATAGAGAATGTCCTGGTGGCATTTAAGCTCCTTATATGAGCTGTTCCAAAGGGCTCTACTGCACGCTGGCTTCTCTTGTGACTTGGTTATTCACTAGATTCTGTGGGAGACCCCAGAAGCTTTCCAGTAAGTTGTTTTATTTTGTTTTTTGCTTAAGCTACTTTAACTTATTATCCCTTGTAACCAATAGAATCTTAAATAATAAAGACTTCTTGTTAAATAATTAACTTTTTGATAATAATATGAAATATTATCCCCCATGTATGGACTTTGAGCTAACAATGACAAGTACTAAGTGAAGGCAAATATATATGTCCTCCTTACTCTGTTCAAGCTCTGTCAACCTCTGGAGTAGGTCAGCACTCCTATCCTCCACACCCTGCCCTAAAGTGCATGTCTGCCTTGCTCAACTTCATTTAATGTCTGCAAGACTGATTTTTTCCGGAAACAAAGGGAAAGAGGGGAAAAAAGCATTCTTAGAGTTACCCACAGAGCATCATGTGTGCATAGCTGGTATATGGTAGAGATCAGACAAGCATGCTCCTGATTCTGTTACTCCAACATCATACTGCTGAACACCATGAAACAATGCGCTGGTCCTGGCTATTATAGCTATTTAAGCTGTTTTTATTCTTAGTTATGTATTTTTAAATCTATATTTATAATGGATTGTTTTAAGGCAGAAAGTACAAGAAACTCTCTTGTGGAAATACATACTAATAAGAAATATAGATTTGACTGCATGAACACTTAAAATTTCTGGTCACCAAAACCCACAATGAACAAAATAAAAAGATTAATGACAACTAGGGAAAAAATATTTTTTAAGTTTAACTAGTTGATATTCTTAATGGATTGGCCTAGACAGAATGAACAGAGAGCTGACATCTTTAGAGTTTCCCATTCACTGGAAGAGCCAGTGTTCAGGGGAACATATCTTGCATTGACGTTACGTAGACAAAGTAGCAAGAATGGGTGACTAGTAAATGATCACACCTAAAAAGATTCCTTTCAGAGTCTGTGCTCTGCCTGAAGAGAACAAATAGGAAGCTAGTGTTATATCCCAATATGATAAACAACATAAAAAAAAATTTAATATATATACAACTTATATACATAACCATGTACAGACAAATAGAAAAATGGCCAAAGAGATAATTCCTAAGTGAAATTGAAGTATGAGGGAGGAATAAAGAGGCAGAAAGAGAAAAATGGCGTAATGGCACTTGATGGAGACCTTTAGTCTATAAATAGCCTCTGGGGATCTTTTTTTCCTCAGTTTTCAGAGGCTTTCGGGCTATTTGCATTTTTTCCCCAGAAGGGTAATTTAGCTTATGGCCTTCCTAAATTACCTGGAAAAATATTTTTAACCTGTGTCTTTGGGGTTTTCTAATAGGCCAGGCAAGAGGATATAATTTAAAGCACAGGAAGGAGGACTGCTGAACTACCTTTGGGGCAGACACTATTCTCTGAGGTATCACTTCCTCTTCTCCACTGATAAAAGTGAACTATTAAAGGGAGATTAAAATAAGCTAAAAATTTAATTAACAAAGCAATGAGATCATTAGAACTAGCAGACAGTATAAAAACAGTACAGATCTGTACCCAGCCAGGCCTAAATCAGAAATAACTAAAGGCAATGCGACTCGTCCTGAGTAGCAGATACGACAGTAGGTGCATTTCATAATCAGGTTACAAGGCAAGGTCCTTAAGGTCTCACATCCCAGGCCTGAGCACTCTTTGACTGCCCTAAAGGCTATGCACTCTGATTTACTCATGGACATGAACAAGCTCATAAGCTCCTTGTAAGTTCTTCATATTCTTCCTGAACCTCTAAGAGGTCACATCCAGATTTCAGGGATATAGAGCCCTGTGTGTTCCCCTAAAAGATGGAGTTTACAGACCAATGGTACAAACAGCTCTCCTATTTTAGTCTGCTCTTGGGGACTACCCCATTTTTCTGTGCATCCAAATGCCATGTCTATAAATGATTTCTTTATGATGTTAAAAGATAACCTGGGCTATGTAAAACATTTTAAGAGTTTTATATAAACAAAAATTAATTTGAATTTGAATTGGGCAGCACCCAACCAGAAGTGGTTTGAAGTGCTACCACTTATAAGAGCTAGGAAAAAACTTATAGAGAAAAGGAGGAAAAAACTTATAGAGAAAAGGAAGAAAAAAAGCAAGAAAATTATTTGATTGACAGTAGCTTACTCATTGTTTGGGAAAAGCCTAGTTGGCTGTTTGTGATTGGTTATCCTTAGATTTTGATTTTTTAACCTGGAAAAATTTGCTGGCTTAGGTCTTGGTTTGCTTAGTAGGCTGCTAACTTATTAGAACCATCTCAGTCTAGTGGCCTCTGTTTAATTAATTTAACAATGGACACAGGAGGCAGGTGTCATTGAATTTTCAGTGTCTGTTACTTGTCTAAAATATGACCATTCTGCCTGGAAACATTACAGCTTTTTCTGTGGATAACATTCTCTTTAGAATGTTGTAGAAAACCAATTTACTACTGTGGGAGGTAATCATATTAAAGTTATAAGCAAGAATAAGTGCTGTTCCAGAAGACAGCTTTCTTTAAAGCAGGCTCTGACATTTTGCTCATTTGCAAGCACATTTTAAAGCAACTGCATATGAAACTACTTTAAAAATTGCTGATTTCAGGTATTAGTGATAATATTTTAATTACAGTTACATTTAGATTAAAAAATGGTATCAGTTGGCATGATAGTATACCTATAAAAGTGTTGCACTAAAAAATCACACATTTGATATTCACCTCTCTCCATGACAAGTATGTTATCTGAGAAGCTCAGAACAGCCAACTCTCAGAGAAGAGCTAATCTGAAACCCATTTCTCCAGGCTTCACTTTATACATTCTAAATCTTATCAGACTGTGAGCGGATGAAACAATAGAAATGACGTTCGAATCAGTTGTTCCATCTCTGGTTGTCTTCTTTGATTTTCAGAGAAAGTTAAAATTCAGGTGTAACTTGTAGACTTTAGTCTTTCCTGCATCGTCACCACAGATCCTGGAGAATCCCTGCTGGATAATTATCAACATTATTCTCATTTAGTTCTGTCGCAGAATAAAAGACAAATCTAGATCCAGGGCAGGTGATAGACAAACTAGACTCACAGGATTTGTTTTATTGAAAGACAAAATCAAAAATTCAAATCACTGAGAAAAAGGAAAGAAAACATTCTCTTGACATGACGAGTATTATGCGGGGCTAGCCACGCAGACATGTCCCATTCAGCTGTAAGGGTCAACATCACAGGGAAGCGAGTAAGTGCTGCCTAGCAGGAAGTGGTTTCCTACTGAGACTTTAGCATCTCCCTCCATGACCAGGATTACAGAATAAAGAAGATGCTCTTTAAATTGTGAATGTCACTAAACTTGAGGGCTAACCTATTTCATAGAGATGGATCGGGATAGGGTGTAGGGTTTCCAAATAACATACAGGAATACAGGATGCCCAGTTAAATTAGGATCAGATAAACATTTTTTTTTTTAAGTATAAATGAACTCCATGCAACATTTGGAACATACTCATACTAAAAAATTATCTTTTGTTTATCTGAAATTCAAATTTAACTGTGTGCCCCGTGTTTTTTATTGCAAAATCTGGCAATCCTAAGTAGAAAAGTTATGGAGGCAAAGAATTTAAACAGTGATGAAAAAAGGTAAGTAATTTATAGTGGCAAGCATCTTTTTTTAAAACTCAAAATAATCTCATTAAGCTGAAGAAACATTCATTTTGCAGCACAATGAAGTTGAGTGAGAGAAAAATGTAAAATAGAAAAGATAGGGAAACAAAGAGAAATGGTTATGAGCTTTTAGGGGGCAGTTTTCTTTTTTAATCAGTTTTGTATTCTCAGTCTTCAATCTTCCATTTTCAGTAGGTTAGCATTGTTTCTTGGCTTTTCTGCTTTTTTTTTTTTTTTTTTTTAATGAATGAACACTTTCCTTAAAGATATTCCCCTTTCCAGTGCTCTTACAAGTTTCTTAAAAATTGTTGGTTTTCTTTTGTCAGAAATTTATGACATTTATTTCTTATGGAAAAGATCGGGAAATCTGGGAAACGAGAAAATAGACAACTTTGGGTGGGACCAGAGCCATTAAATAGCGATCACCCAGTCTACTGGAGCGAAGAGATACAAATTACTTACTTGAGATAAAGCTACTCAGGATAACTTTTAAAAATCTCTGAGTTTTTCTTAGAAATAAGAAAGAATTTAACTGACAAGTTAATTAGAAGAGATCCACCTTGAGAGGAAAAATTCAGAGAACAGTCATTTAAGGACAACACTCCTATAGCACTCTGGGCCAAGGAAGTGAGGGCTGTTTTAGAGTTAAGCTTTGTTACTTCTGTGTTGTTATTTTTGGAATCTCCCCGCTATTGTTTCCGTATAGTATTTTCCCATAGTGATTGAGAGACAAACCCCTAAAATAAGAGACATCCATGGATCTGTCTTAGAGTGACAGCATAGAAGATATTCAGAAACTCGTCTGGCATGGAAAGAGTTAAGTGTAACTGCCACCCCAGCCCCTAACCCATTTAAATCCAAGAAAGATTGAGTCTGAGTATAAAGATGGTATAGGAGAATGGGCTTGGTCCCTAAGAAAGAGAGATAAGAATCTACTATAAATTGTGTGTATGTATTCTTTTTATGAGAAGGTCCATATTGCTTATATTTTAAAGGGATCTTAAAGATAGTTATGACTATAAGTTGGATAGATAAAAATGGGCTTTGAAGGACAGTTGTGAAAAACTCGGCTTGCTCTTGTAAGCAATAAGACGTCATTCTTGCATTTTTTTTTTCAGGACAGCCATATTGGTCCTTACCATTTTCTAATTCTTAAAGCAATAAAATGTTAACTTAAGTTTTAAATATATCAATGCTTATTGAACCACTTCGAAAATCTTTATTTCTAATTGCCTGTTCAAATATTGAGTGTACAGCAGATGGAAGTAAGTGGGTAATGAAAAAGTTTACCTACTTCACAATTTCATTCAAGGTGAGCCCCCTCTGTTTAAAGACCTCAGATGAATAGTTATCCTTTAGTAGATACCAGGTCTTTTTGAAAGCAAAGGCATCTTCAATATAGCTTCAGAGCCTGGTTGTGGGGTAATGTAGCCTAAGCCAGCACCTGCCAATAGAAGTGGTTATTGTAGAAATATAATAGAAGCCTTGTGACACATCTTGCACATGTGATTTTCTGTCTGGGGACAAAGCACCTGTCATAGAAAACATAACACCTACATTCACCAAGAATTTAGGTGGGATGGGGGGAGGTGGAGGCGAACTTCACAAAGTCTAGAGATAACACATTTGTCACATACCAAGTGCTGAAAATAAGTGTTCTTGCACCTCTGAAGTTATTCTCACAAAATGAGGTGCAATGACAAGTTAACATCTAGGTTTCAGTTACCACTTAGCTGTAGGGAAGTATTTTAAACTGTTGTATTTATGAAATTAGATTTATTTTTAAAAATTCCCTTAAAAGAAACATAACCATAAACAGAGCTTATATGTCACTATGTATCATGACAATCTATAATCAAATGAATAATTTAAAATCAGTGACATTTTATTCCAGTGAATTAAAAATCAGAAATATATACTTTTTCAATATATTTTTCTCATTTTAAATAAACATATTTATCTCATAAAAGACTCAAAGTAAATGCTTTATTTTAAATTAAATGTTACAACGCAGGGTTCTAATGTGGTATACATTGATATTCATTTGCCTGGAATATTGGGTCCAGTTCTATCTGAAGCAAGTTGGAGGGGCGCCCAAAAAAGTTGCCTAGTTTTATTTAACCCAGAGGGCAAGAATAGTCCATCCAGCCATTTCCCCTGTTCTCCCTATATACTTTAATCTGGCACGTGCACTTGGAGTAGACAAGTAAAGAATTTGTAACAGCTGCACTTTTTATTCCTTCAGGGAACCCTCTCCAACCACTTGGGAATAAAACATCAAATGGTGTTTCTCTATGGTTCCCGGGAACTTGTTTAGTGTGCATCTTTCTTGAAATATTATGAATTCTTTAAAGAAATTAACTTCATGTCCCAACATCTGACACAGAGTCAGTACTTTCAAAATATGTGTTGAATGAATGGGTTGAAATAAAGATAAGGTAAATGACAAGAAGGAGTTGGGGGCATTTGAAAATATCACCCGTGTAACAGGTTGACTAATGTCCTCCCCAAATTCATGTCCACCCCAAATCTCAGAATGTTACTTTATTTGAAAATAGGATCTTTACAGATGTGATTAGTTTAGGATCTGCAAATGATATCATCCTGGATTTAGGGTGGACCCTAAATCCAATGACTGTTGTCTTTATAAGAGAAATAAGAGAGATTAGAGACAGACACATAGGGAAGATGGCCATACGAACACAGAGGCAGAGGTTGGAGATGTGTTGGCATAGACCACAGAGTACCAGGAGCCACCAGAGACTGGGGGAGTCAGGAAACAATTCTCCCCTAAGGCCTTCAGAGGGAATATGGCCCTGCTGACATGTTGACTTTGGACTTCTGACTTCCAAAAGTGAGGGAGAAAAAATTTCTATGATTTCAAGCCATCTAGTTTGTGGTAATTTGTTACATCAGCTCTAGGAAGCTAGTATGCCACCATTTTGACTGCAGCTGGATCCTAAATGATTGCAAAAGGACTACCAACTCAATTTCCCTTTTCATCCCCAAAGAAATAAGAAAAAAAAAGGTATTAGATTGAGTGAGTGTGTAATGTTATATTTTGGGTCATACGCATACCTTTATATGTATCATTGCTAAAATCATTTCCCTACTTGACAAATGAGGACATCAAGGTTGAGAGAGTTTAACAAATTGGTGTCAAAAACTGTATAATAGTAACAGCTAACTTTTGAGTATTTACTATGTGTTAGACACCGTTCCAGACTCTTTATATGACTTTTTTTATTTCATCCTTACAACAAGGCTATAAAGGTAGGTACTCAAAGATTTCCTTATTTCAAAAATGAAGAGGAACGTGGTTCTATAGTGTAGCGGTTAGCACGTCTGCTTTATATGTAGAAAGTCCTGAGTTCACGCTCCAGTGGAGCCACAGTCCGTGGTCTATGGCCATGCCACCTTGAACAAGCCCGATGTCTGATCTCGGAAGCTAAGTAGGGTCAGGCCTGGTTAGTACTTGGATGGGAGACCACCTAGGAATACCAGGTGCTATAGGTGTAAATAATAATAATAATAATAAATTTTAAAATTATTTTTAAAAAGAATATAAGTTGTACATACTCATGATACAAGCATTAGAGTCTAGAATGCTTAGGATAACCAAAAATGCAGTTTGCAAATTATATAAGATTTTTATAAAATATAAAAATATGACATAAAAATCACCTATGAATAAAGTTTTAACTGATGTTATTACATGAAAATTCCTTGTCACTTCTATGTAAAAATTTAATGGTGATTGATTTGGTCATCAGAGTTCACTCTTGCCTAGTGAAACAGAATTTCATTCTAAGAACTAGACTATAAGCCCCAGGAAGGTAGAGAGCTGGGGCTTACAGAGATGCAGTCACTCTTTCGTGTTCCCACTTACAGTTGTAGGCTGTGAGGCAGTCCATAGACACTTGTTGCTGATTTCTTCTCCTCACATAGTAACTACGTGTATCATGTATTATATTCCTGATAATTAGAGCAAATGCAAATACAATCTCTCTCCAGCCCTCCCTCCCTCTTTCTCTCTTTCACTATTTATGCTAATTTTTAAATTTCTCCTCGATTTTTGCTTATTGTTTTGTTTTTGCTTTAGGGACTTCAGGTGCTGAGGATTGAGTTGATTGTATTTCTTAGGTTAACATATATATTTTTTTGTTCTCATATATTATTACAAACTACATATTGTTTTATGTGGATGTATTTTTAACTTATGCAAATGATAATTATATATCTTAGTTTTGCCACCCAGTGAGTAAAATGAGTTTGGTTATTTCTTGTAGCTTCTGTTTCCCGGTTAATTAAAATTGGCTTTCCTTTTCCTCAGTGAAAGATTCCCAAATAGGAGAAATATATATATATATCTCCAGATAAAGAGGAAGTGTTACTTAACTGTTCCTAAGTGCTGAAGTTCCCATTAAAATATTACAAAAATTGTGTCTGCTTTGCAACAGCAGTAAAACATTACTCAAAGCACCACTTGTTAGAGTTAGAAAAAGGATCCTCATCAATTTTTTGTTTTTTAGATGTAGCTTAGGAGAATTTTTGCTTCTACATTCAGAAGTGAAATAAGCATATCTATGGACATGTTGCCTTGAACAAGCCGGATCCCATCTGATTTCGGAAGCTAAGCAGGGTCGGGCCTGGTCAGTACTTGGATGGGAAACCACCTAAGAAGACCAGGTGCTGTAGGCATAAATAATAATAAATTTTTTAAAAAATGAAGAAACTAAGGCACAGAGTGAAAATTAGGTGCTCGAAGTCTCTAGTACTTGTCAAAAACAGGATTTGAATCCAAGTGGTGTGATTCTAGATCATAGGTGCCTAAGAAATTTGCTATGCTGTATGTGGATATTGTGTGATCATCACTCCCACCATCCCTGCCTCATACCTGTGCACTTTCTATCTGCCTATTAGCATCTGAACATGCTACTTGGGACATTTCCAACAGGGAGTTTTCTTTAACTTTCTTACTGATGCTTCTAGTACACCAAAATAGCAGCAAAGTATGCTCATTTCCTCTGATTTAAGAGCTTAGCTTTACCAAAACACTTTTGATATACAAAGAAAGTCTGATGGTCAAAATATAGCATAATCTTCCACCATTTGTTCTGTTTGGATCTGAGTGAAACATCAGCAAAGCCACTCTGTTTTTGTGTTCTTTGTTTGATCACAGTCGATGCTTTCCTCATATACAGATAGGCAGTTCTGAAGAGAACCTTTCATTTGTCACAATTATGCAAACTGTAGCTTGTTAAATACTTTAGCTTGATAAATGCTCATTATCCCGGTACAAATGATTTTAGTGTTTTTGTTTTTGTTTTCCCCTTTGCCAGAATTGTATCAGTTTTTCCACACATGTTGGACCATAGGCAGAGTGAAGGCCCAAAGGAACTTGTGATATGATAGGGGTGAGAGACTTCAGTTGCCTTTAAATGTCAAACCATATCCTTCCTGCATAATAAAAAATGTCAGTGTCTATTACTTTCTACTTCTTGGCATATATCTTGTACAAATCTCAAGTTTCATATGATGTGTTTTCTAGGTGGAAAGTTTTTTTAAAGACCTTACATTTTTCCATATTTACTTTTTAATTAGTAATTCAAATATATTACTAATATATGTTAGTAATTCAAATTACATAAATGATAGGCCAAAGTGAACAAAATATTAAAACAAATTACAAGCCTAACTGTCTTCTCCAGTCTTCGTAATTACTACAAATACTGCTGTGGTCCAGTGATCCAAGCAGAGTAAATCACAGTCTCTTTCTTGTGTGTTTCTCTCCTGGGAATAGACAGCTGGATCAGAAAGGTAGGCCTATGATCTAAGATCATCCAATCTGATTTCTGCTGTTCGAGTTTTGGAAATATATCTTAAAAAGCATTAATTTCCCTCTGTATGACAGAAAATGAAACTGGGTAAATATTAGAGCTATTGGTGTACTTGCTACTGAGGAGCAGGCAAAGGGGCTTGGTAATGAGAGGTAAATGAGACATACATCCAGAGAAAAAGAAAATCCAAGGAGCAGTAAAAGAATTTTTTCATGTGTTCCCCCAGTGTTCCTCCAGTCTATTGTTGACTCTACTAGTTATCGATTGTTGGGTAACAAATTAACTGAAAACTAAATGCCTTAAACAACAGCATTTAGCATCCCATGATTTCTGTGGGGCAGGGATCCAAAAAATCTTAAACTGGATCTTCTGTGTCAAAGTCCCTCACAATATTACAGTAAAGGTGCTGACTAAGGCTATGATTTCATCTGAAGTCTCGACTCAAAAAGAATGTTCTTCCAAGCTCTCACATGGTTGTTGTCAGGATTCAATTGTGAACTGTTACATTAAGAGCCTCAGTTTGTCTTTAGCTGTTGGCCAGAGGCTTCTTCACAGGGCAGCTTATAACATGGCATCTGCCTTCATAAGAGTGGAAAGAGAAAGAACAAGATGGAAGCCACAGTCTTTTATAACTTAATCTTGAAAGAGACATCCCATCACTTTTTCTGTGTTCTATTTGTTAGAAGTCACTACATCCAGTTGACACTCATGGGGAGGGGATTATGTATGGTATAAATACCAGAAATCAAAGATCACCGAAAGCCATTTTAAAAGTAGCCTAATATGCTGACGTCTTAGCCCTTACATATTGTGAAATAACCTAAATATTCCTGAAATAAATCTTAATTTTTGCTTAAACTAGCCAAAATTGGTTTTTATTATTTATAGCTAAAACTTCTTACATACTATTCCATAGTTTAATAAAATCCACATTAAGAATCAAGAGATAATTGTATTATGAGAAAATTTATTACTACATTTCTAAGTTTCCTTCACACACACACATACCCCTAACAGACTATTTAATGATAAAGGTTGAGGAGACATGAGAAACGAAGTAGTAAGGACTTTTACCAATAGGAAAATCAATATTAAAAAAAATCTCTGAAATCTTCAGATAGTCAGTGGCTATATAATGATAAATGGCCTTTCGTGTTCTTTATTTTTTTACCCCTAAATGCTACTGTGAAAAAAATTTATTTTTCTGTGCTTTTGTTTTTTCAAATATCTTAGTTTTTCCCTTATCATATTGTAAAGTGGAAAGGCACACAAAAAAGTTGTATGACATTATGACTAGTCTGAATATTTCTCTCTGCTTCAGATTCTGAGATATATTTTTAATGGTCATTATAATAACTGAAGGAAAAAAAAACATAGTGAAAACCCCTTAATTTGGGTTACTATATTAACCCGTAGGAAGTGGAATAGCTTTTCAAAAAAAGCCTTCAGCAGAAAGTCCCCTCCCCGGTTGTTCCTTCAAACATTAACCTCAAGCATTTACTTCCTTCCATATTATTTATATATTTAACCTCAAAGTTTCTCTAAGAAGTAACAAGCAGAGATAAGAGAGAGCACAAATACCAGCCATCTGTAGACCAGACCTGACAGGCTTCAGGGTGGAGATGAAAACCTCTCATTTCATAGAACTAAAAAGGGGCTATTGTATACACCAGAATCTGGGCTGCTACTCCTCTGGGTCTCACCACTCAATCCAAAATTCTATAAATATGCACTTCAACCACATAAACATTTTCTTTTCAGTTTCTGGATTGCAGTTTATCTTTGCTGTGCGGAATCAATTTAGCTTTGAACAGAAAAAAATTGCAAAAAAAAAAAAAAAATCAAAAAAGCAGGTTTAAAAAGCCAAGAGACATAATGGGTGTAATTTCCCAAACATGCCAGGACAGGACCACGTGTTGCATTTTATTTAAGAAAACAAAGAAATCCCCAAAGGATTACTTTAAATTTGTTTCTCATTTTAGTAAAGATTTCTTGTTTTGATTGGTTCTGTCAATTGAAATAAGCCCTGCAGGATACAATGATGTTATAAACCACATCCAAAAGAACTCTCAATTAGATTTGGTACCACCCTAAGGTGATGAGAGAGACAGGGGAATATGGTAAATGTAGATCACCTTTCCCAGGTGCCTCCTCTGGATTTTTACAGTTAAAAAAACAGGGAGGTAAAAAAGAAAATGAAAAAAGGCTTACACAAGTTGTTTTTTTTTCCATTAAATATAGCATACATTTTTTTTCCCCCATTTTTCCTCAGTTGACAAGCCTCCCAAATTCTTCATACCACCAGCATAAGTAAAAAGTTCTTCTTACTACCAGGCATCTTCTACACTGCTGGTTTCACATACATTATAATTGCTGATTGGGGCCCAGCTGTCCAATCCTGCTGATTTTTTCCCGCAGTGGCTCTATCACCTGGTCTTGACTGGCACATATCATCTATTATCTTCAAGTATGTGATGCCCTGCCTCACCAATAACACCAGATGGGCCAGTAAATCTCAGTTTTGACTATACATTAGAATTAACTAGAAAAACATTAGAAAATAAAGTCCTCGTTTCCAGGCTGCCCCCTGGACCAATTGCATCAGAATCTCCAGTGGCGAGATTCAGGCACTGATATTTTTTAAAGTTCCCCAGTGACTATAACATGTAGCCAAACCTGAAAACCACTGCTAGATTCCATTTTGATATATTAACTAAGATCTTAACTGATGAATAGATAGGGCACTTGATTAAGAAATAATATTATATTAATTATACCTCACTAAGAAAATTTTAAAGTTAAAAAATAAATAAAAAGTTTAAAAAAAAAAGTGAATTTTTCCTTGGAAACACAATGACCACTGTCTAATTTAAGGGAGTAACACAAACTTATTGGATCTTCATTATTATCCTTAAGAAAACGTATTTCAAAAAATTCTACAAATTATAGAAGATATGCTCTCTTCTCTTATGAAAATATATCTCAACAGGTTAGTTGGAGGAAAAAAAGAATGGTGCTGCTTTTGATAAACTACCAAAAGAGAACATTATCAGAAAAGTATCAATTTATAACTAGGGCAAAAATACTAATAATATATCACAAGTGTGAAAAACCATCTTTTCACCATTAAGTTGACCCTGACAAAGCAGTAATAGAGTATTGAAGTCTGGAAAAAATCCTTTAAGATGTGCATTCATGTCATTCTATGCCTAAAGAAACCCAGTGCCAGAGATAAGTGATCAGTGTAATGTTATATTGTTCTTGAGGGGTGTTATAAAAACCACCTATCTCCTCACTCCTAGTCCAGGGGGTGTGTTTTTAATGTGTGCAAAAGTGTTTCATTTCGAATCTGACAAATAGTAAATGCTCAATAAATTGTAGTGATCAATAGAAGTAATGGTGGTGGTAATGATTGTACTGGTAATAATAATGTCTACAAAGCTTTAGTCTGTATTATGATTACTGCCTTAAAATACTTCACAAATAAAAACAACTGTTTCTTTTGTTGACATTCCACTTATTTGAAACATGGGAAATTTCAGAGCAAAATAATAAAAGAGGAGTGAAAAAGGCTTTCATTAGAGCTGTGATGAAAACTTAAAATAACCTTTAACTACTTAATGGAACATCAGTTGAACATTTTATGTAATTAATTATAAAATATATATAACTTGATCTGATTTTATCTTTAGAAAATCCTGGAGTACCATGTATATGATGAAAATACTTTATATATCTAACATATATATATTAAGAAGTTGAAAGTACTTTCATGTGTTACTTAATTTAATTCTCACATATAGTCAGGCTATATAGATACAATTACCCCTTCCTTACAATTAATAACATAAACTTAGGACCTAGCCAAAGTGGCTCAACTAATAAGTGGTGAGGCTAATACTTCATTGCAGGTTTTTTACCTTTGAGTCTTTCATTAGGTTACATACTTGTACTATGTCAGTGTAGCCTTTTGAATAATTGACTTTACAGAGCTCCAGTGTAATGCTGTGTCCTTGGCTTTCATTGAGTAAAATTTGAAATATTTCTATTTGAAAATTTGTTTTTAAAAATATAGTACCTCATTATGTTGCTCAGTATTTCTTATTTAAAGGCTTTGGAGACAAAGTAATCTCATCCAGAGTCAGGAAATTCAGAGTCAGGAAATTCAGTCAGGAAAGTATCTATACCACCCGACAAGCTGAGATTTCTTTTCCTTAGATTATGAGAGTTACATGATCCATTTAGTGTCTCTCTTTGCCTTGGCTACTAGGAAACTCAAAGCATAGTTTTATACTTGCTCATTCTAGCTTTTCTCAGTCCAGGTTTTTATGATACATGTTTTCCTCTCCAAGACTACCACCCTTTTCATACATGACCTTTGCTTTTTAATATTTGTCTCTGATTTGATTTTATTATGCTGTAATTCTGGTAGACATCTGTAGTGTTCAACTACTTAAAGGCTATTTCTCCCCTTTGTGCTAATAGAACCTCAATACTTGTCGGTTACTTTCTTCTCCCCATTCTCAGGGCATGTGGTTTAGAAGGAATTAATACTAATCTTTTAGAGCCAAGGATGGAAACATGCCCCAGGCCAGGCCAGTCAGTGTTCTCTGTTCCTCTGGCCACAGTAATTGGATCAAAAGTGAGTCCATGACATGACACAAGTCAGTCCTATCAAAGCACATTCAAATGCTTTTACTAGCAAGACTGTGAAGGGAGAGTTAAGTTTTCACTAGAATGGCCAGAAAGATGGATACAAAATTAGGGCTTCTGGCTATCATCTGGCCTTACAGGAAAGAATATCTGAGAATGGAGCCAATCTAAAGAAAAGTAGATCTGAGATTTGAAGGTATAGACTGAGGCCTGTTGACTCTGGATCTAGTTGTGTTAGATGTGGGCTCTACCTCAGGACTTCAACTGGATGGGCTTAAATTCCCTTTTGTATTTAAGCCATGGTTGTTGAGGTTTTCTGGACCTTAAAATCCAATGTGGGTTGACAAATTTAGTGATTTATATTTACACAATAAGTTCAATTTGAAAGTAGAAAGAATGTAAATTGAAATAAATATACACTTCATGCAGGTTTTTATCCTTAATACCACAGTTAATCAAGTATTTGATTATCTGGTGGTTATTTTGCTCATCCACCCTTCTTTCACAGGACTAAAATATAATAGCATTACAATACATCTTTGTTTTGTTTTGTTTTGTTTTTCTGATTGTGTACGACATAGCAAAATGTGCTTACTTTTTTCCGTTTGGTAATAAATCTGAACCCATTGTCAATAAAGTAATTTTAAATTTCAAATAAATGAATTCAATGAACACTGTATGTACCCTTTTCAAATGAAGATGTTTCAGCTCCTACAGCTCCAAGATGCTCAAGTTAGGTTCAAAAGGCTCTTCTGGGCTGGTTATGTCAGTGTTTGAGCTACCTGCTGACTTATTTAGGTCCAGATATTTTTAATTTCATTACCAGTAATGTCAAATGCATAAACTACTCCTGTTTACCTTTATTTGTTCTATTGTGGAATGTTACTAATTTCTATTATTCGAATTTAGTGCTTCAGGATTGGGCATAACCTCTTGTCAAAGGTTTAAAGTATGGCTTAAAATCTTATACGCATGAGACTTTAGTGTGTGTGTGTGTGTGTGTGTGTGTGTGGAATCAGTTTTATTTCTTTTAGTTCTACCTCTTGTTATGAAAGGAATGTTTATGTGCTCCAAAAATTCATATATTGAAGCCCTAACACTTAATATGATAATATTTGAAGACGTAGCTTTGGGGAGGTAATTGAGGGTTAGGTCATGAGGATAAAACTCTTATGATAGAATTAGTGGCCTTACAAAAAAAGGAAGAAAGAAGGAGATAGCTTACTCTCTGCCACATAAGGACACATGAAAGTGGCTGTTTGCAAATCTGGAAGAGAACTCTCACCAGCTGTATCTTAATCTTTAACTTCCCCGTCTCCAGAACTGTAAGAAATAAATTTCTGTTTTTTAAGTCAGGGGTCCCTAACCCCTGGGTCATGGACCGGTACTGGGTCATGGCCTGTTAGGAACTGGGACACACAGCAGGAAGTAAGCGGTGGGCAAGCAAGTGGAACTTCATCTGTATTTGCAGCCACTCCCCAGAACTAACATCACCACCTCAGCTCCATCTCAGATCATCAGGTATTAGATTTTCACAGAAGCACTGGAACCCCAAAAGGTTGGGGACCGCTGGTTTAAGCTACCCAGGCTATGGCACTTAGTCATGGCGAGCTCGAGCTGACTAAGATAACTCCTATGGAAGTTTCTAGTCTTTCTGGCCTAATTGCAGAGTCTGTTTTTTTTTATATGCTAAATATAATGGTTTAGGAAAAAGCCTCCTAAAATTGAGAATAAATAACCAAACTTTGAGGTTATATTTTGTTCCCATGATAGAATGAAGATTTTCCATTAAAAGGCAAACCTTCTCTTTCAAAAGTTTAAACAGAGAGTTCTTTAAAAAGATTATATCAGCTTAAATATAGGTTGCTGGAGATCTGAAAATATAAGAAAAGTTTTTGGCTTTTATCCCATAGCATTTTTATTTGAGGGTGAATTGGATTCATTTTAATTTCTGCACAACTGGAAAGTTTCCTCCTTATTTTTCTCCCTTTTACTGACAGGCAAAATAGCACATGTAGTTTGTTACTTTCATTAGTGTTATTTTCCTCCTTTACATTATCTATTTTTCTCTGAAGGCAGTGTTGTTTGGTGAAAAAAAACACTGGTTTCAGAATTTAAAGATCTGTTTTAGGCCTGTCTAATTAGCTGAGAGAGTTTGAGCAAACCATTTAATTTTTCCTGTTTTTCTATCAGTAAAATAAGAACATTAATAGCTGACAAATTTAGCTCATGTGATTTTGTAAGGATTACATGAGTAATTCTGGCAACTATAATTTTACTCAACAAACTAACAAAGATTATTAAGTGTCTACCATGTGCCATGTACTGGGCAGACCTCTGGGAGTAGAATGATAAAAATAGAAGTTTTAAAAATTATTTTAAATAACATTGCTTTGGTCAAGAATCTCATAGATTGATAGAGAAAGCAGACAAACACAGAATTGTGAAGATGTAATGTGCTCTCAGAGTACTTTGTCTTTCTAGCTTTATCAAGGCTTATAACTCTGTTATCATCTATGTTCTTCTACTTCTTCTTTTAACGTCTCTTCTCCTTACAAGGTTATGGACTCCATGAGGGCATTGTCTGTTTTGCTAACCACTCTGTCCATAGTGCCCTCAGCATGATTATTTAGGAACTGGGAGGAAAAAAAAAAAAAATCTGGAGAAGCCACTTGAGAAATTCAGTGTGATATTATTCCTAAAGTCAGTCAACACTAAATGACATTCTCAGTTTAATTCCAAAAAGAGAGAAAACCCCTGACCTTCTATTTTTTGCACAAATTGAGAGCTTTCCTTTTTATAATTCTTTGCAAATCAGTTAACTATATATAATTTCTATCACTGGACCCAATTTTTTTCTGGACCCTGATTCTACATGAGCAAATAGTCAGGTATCAGTTTTCATCCTCTCAGACTAAATTACATTAAACCATCAACAATAATGAAAAAGAAAAAGCAAAAGTGTGCTTCGTCGAAGTAATAGCCTTAAGTATTTCATGGTTAGCCTCTTTTCACACATTCTGGTTTTAAGCTGCAGCTGTGCCCGGGTTGTCCTTGCAGTAAATATATCACCAGGGCGCGTAATCTTGTTCTGTAACCTCCTGCAAATCCCAGGGATGTGCAGAATTCATCAACTCCAAGGTACGTGAGGCTGGAGTTTGAAGAGAAAATCCTCTTCCTCTTACAATTCCAAACATATTAAAGAAATGCCCTTAGCAGGGATTTTTACTGATAGGTCCCCTTTGCCTTAGTGATGTGGATATTGTTTAATTCTTTTGCCAAGAAGAGTTTATGGAAACTAAGATCCTGAAGGAACTCTGCATTTTGACTAGTATCTGCCATTAATTTATTCTGTTTTCTAAAGGCTGATCCTCAGAAAAGAAATGCATTGAAATTATAATTGAAAACAGTTAATTCTGGTTAGATTGAGATTGCATTTTTAAAAGATGTGCATTTATGGTTTACACTGTGTCCTACAATTTAGAAAACAGAATCGAGAAAATGTTCGTAATTTGGAAAAATTTCAGAGATTCTTTAAGTTTGTTTATTTTTACTTTCCGGAATTAAGGAAAGGTTGAGGAAGTGTGCTGATATGAACAGGCCCTTTGGCTCTGAAAATCAGCTCAATAGTAAATAGCTGAGATTTTCTAGCTATTCTGACCTTATTTGAGATTATACTGCTTTGTCAGGTCAGAACTTGTGTGAGAGAACCAAGAATCTACTTTCCACTTAAAGATTAGATGGGCAAGAGTCAGAATGTCTGCTTTCACAGGACACAATCTGTTCTCAACTGTAGCATTACTCTTGTTCAGTTTTCTAAGAGATCTCAGAATGATTCTGATGTGTAGGAAAGAAGCCATTATCTTATTATTTCTCCCCAAGCAGCAGATGCCTCTATGATAATAAGAAAATAAGAATATTATTGTATTTTCCTAATTGCATCAACTTACTACCCTCACGTCTGGTATTTTTCAAAGCCCATTAAAGGCTAGAATCCATGGTTTTCTTAAAAGTCCTCTCCCTTTCTCCAAAAACACAAAAGAAAAGATTTTACTATTTTGTACACTGCAATAATGTCCCAAAAGTTTCAAACAATCATTTACTATTGAAGAATAACCTAATTTCATTACATTATAACTTTCCTTAAGAGTAATTTATGCTGTCTATGAGAGAGAGAGAGAGAGAGAAAGGGAGAGAGAGAGAGAGAGACAGATGGGAAAATTACTAAAATCTCTCAACTGTCTAAGTTTGTTGGGGTAATTTGATCTTTTTCTCTGGGGCACACAGGAAATAGTATTTACTGAGACTAATGTTATCAAGATGGTAGAAATTCACCCTTGATATATATACAGGCTTTGAAATGCTGAAGAAGTAGATGTAAATAGGTAATGCTTACCTTTGTTACTCAGTTACAGAGGAAAAGATGTACTACGTGTTCTCTGTCTGCTTCCCTTCTAACCCTCCTTTCTCAGCACTTATACCTGCCACACAAAGTATATTCTAAATGTATAATCGAATTACAGAAAGTCGGAGAACACAACCACCAAAGTAAACTGTTTTCCATAAGTCACATTTGTGATTTGCAAAGAAATGCTTGAAGAGCATTGCTAAAACTATAATTTTTAAATGACAGCTAGCCACAGAAAGTATTTGATTTAGGTGTAACACATCTAACCCCAAACCATATACCTGACGTGTTTGACTTGATTATCTTTTTTGCACAGATCCATCTTCTTTTATACTCAAGTCTTAATTTATATAAGGAGAATTGGGATAATTAAAGTAATTTCAATGGAAGAGTTCTGAACATGACTACAAACTGATATTACCTTTTAGTTCACTTTAAAAACAATTGAATACGTTCAGAAATGTTGGTAAGAATTCAGTTCACCATATGTCCACTTAATGATTATTTGGAAACAACAAGGAATAGACCTCCCACAGACAGCTCTCTTTATTACCAGATTTCTTCGAAGCATGGGCTTAGAGTACAATACATTTTGAGCTTGAGAATGGGTAAGAAGCTGGCCGCACGTAGACTGGTAAATGAATTTAAATGGTCCCTTGAATGATTATCCAGAAAGACCTTTGTACAATATATACAATTAATTTCAGCCTTTTTATTCCTTTATATTAGAAGACATTATCACTCAATATTAGAAAATGTGAAGTGAAAGGGTCATAATGGAAGAGAAGAAGTGAGGGAATCTATCATGTAAAATTTGTACAGCACCAACAAATACTGACTCTGGTGAGAAAAGATCTGGGTTAAATTTGAAAAATTATTTTTTTAAGTTTCAGTTAGAAATAAGTTCCTTATTTCTAACATTGTGATATAATAACTATTTCTCTTGGTTTGTGTGAGAATTAGAATAGATGATATGTAAATATAGGTGATTTATAAAACAAAGCATAACATAAATGGGACATATCATATTATTTGAATTACATAACAGAAAAGGTCTGGGGCATCAATATATATTGTAAAATAGGTAATATTTATGGACCAGAACTTGTTCATGCTGATTTGCACTGGCTCATAAGAGCTGATGGTTAAATTTTCAGAAATTATGTGAGCCAGTTGACATCATGTTGGCAGTTTGAAATGGGGCTATTTACACCATGAAAATGGGCAAGTACTACAATCAGTGTTTGTTCCCTTCCCCCCCGCTCCCCGCCCCCCTCCTGAGACCTAGTATACCAGTACATCACTGGAAACTCATTCTGTAGATATAGGCATAATTCTAGCAATCTATTGCTATTTAACAATACCACTCCTATATTTAGCAATTTAATACAACAGCTACCACTTATTATATCTCAACAACTACCATTTGTTTTATTTTGTGCAGTGACTAGTCTTGATGTGTTACCTACACAACTGGCCAAATATATCAGACTATTGAAGATTTACTGAAAATAGAATGTAAAAAAATTCTACATATTCTCTAAAACACAATGGATTCTTAAAAGGGTATCAAGTGTTTTGAATAATAAAAGGAAGCTAATAATAAACCTAATCAGGAATTGTTTGAGTGGCTAAGTAATTCAAGTTTGTAAGGTTACAAAAAGCAGTCTCACAGGCATCTTGATATAGAAAAAGAAATAGAGCTGGGTTAGAGACTGGAGTGTTATACCACAAGCAAATGAAGGAAGGCCCTACTGGTGAGTACACATCACAGGAAGAGCACAGTACATGGGATGTGTGTCAGTGATGATACTTCCAGCTTCAGAAAACAGAAAACCTAATTAAATTAGATTTCTTATCTCACAAAATAAGAATTCTTGAGTTTGGTGGTTGCAGGGTTGCTTAATTTAGTAGCTCAATCATGTCACCTGTTATAGGCCTCCTTCTTTATTTTTTTCTCTGGACGTTACCTTCACAGTTGGTGGCAATATATGGCGTTGCCCAAATCCAAACATCAAATCTTCATATGACAAAGTCTAAGGGCAGAACAGAAGATCAAGTGAGAGTGAAGAGAGGAGAAGTGCTGGCCCTGTTTTCCACATCTCTCTCTTTTTATTCAGGGAGAAAGTATTTCCCAGATGCTACTTACAAGATTTCTTCTTATTTCATTGATCAGAACTGGGTTCCATGACCATGCTTCAACCATTCACCAGCAAAAGGGAATGGATTAACCATAGTCCAGTTGAGCCAATTCCCTGGAACTCTGGGGAAGACTGTCTTTTTTGCACATGTCGTTATTTGATATCTGAACAAAATTGGAGTTGTACTGGCAAAAAAGTAGGGGGATATGGCTACTGAGGGCAAGGGCAACAGACAGTATCTGCCAGGTTGATTCTTAAAGTGGCATCATGGTTCTGTGGAATTGATCCATCTAAAGTAATGTCTCTTTAGAAGTTAGAAGTGCAAGAACATGGTGCACCGAAGAGCTGGGTGTAGGGCCCAATATAAATAGGCTGAGTTTCTGAGGAGTGTCAGATGAGAAATGAACAGTAGCAGAGAGTAACTTAGATTTATTGAGGATTTACTGCCAAGCACCATGCTAGGCACTCCTTTTTTCAACATCATACTTAATATTCAGAAAGGAAGATAGAATTATCTCTGTTGTAGGGATGAGGATCAGAAAGAAAACCATTAAGAGGTAGTGAAGCTGGGAAATAAAACTCATGTCTTTATAACTCCAAGGACGATCTGGCTCAACACCGTGTTAATGAGAGCTATTTCATGCTCCGCCTTATGCTAGATACTCATTTTGCCCCATTTATCTCTCCAACATTCTCGCTCTTTCAACCACACCGCTGTTGAAAGGGAGGAAGGCGGTGAGCAATAACAGCCAAAATCCTCCAAATTTTCTAATGTACTCTATACCAATCCACTGTCTCAAAGTTTTGTACTGAGGGAATAATGAGAAAAGCAAAAAACAATCATACAAATAATGGTGATAGTACATTGCAGTCCTTTATTTAATGTCACCGACCTCATCAATTTGACCAATTTAAGGCAAACTGATGGTTGTATGCATCAATATCAAGGGTGACTACACCGAATACTCAGATTAAAACTCAAATTGGTTTTGAAATTCAGAATTATTTTGATATTGGATATTTTCACGGTTAATGGCACCGAGAGACCTCACTGCATAAATGCTTTGACCTCAGAAATTTGGTGAGATATAGAAGGAGATTACCTGCATGTCCTGATTCTTTTGAGCTGTCTGATAGAAAAGGTAGATGGATGATTGACCTCTACTAGAAAGGACATTTCAGCAAGAAAATAGTCATTAGATTCTTTGTATAGCTTTCTCAACTAGGCATCTGAGTTTATCAAAGATTATTATGTTTTCTTCTGAATCTTCAGGAGGCCACTGTATAAAGTCTTCTCTCTTTGGGATACATTTCAAGAGGAGCTTATTTTAGGAGGCTTTCCTAGGAAGTGAAGGTAGCCAGGGGTCAATTTTGGCAGGATATTTTCAGCCCATAGATGAAGTTGTTTATGGGCCCACAAACACATTCCCTTCTGTTAAATTAGAGTGCAACAAACTTACATCACTCCCCATAACATTTTCTAACGTATACTGTTTCTTTCTTTAACATATAAGCTATTTTGTAGGATGGCAAACATCCAGAAAGGATTGCAAAATTCAGGCAGTTGCTCAGATTCCTGAATCCCCAAATGTTTTAATATTTGTTTTATTAAAATATTTTGCAAATGGCCAAACAATTATCTAGGTTTTGCAGCTTTCATTATAAGAACAATACCTTTTAAATGATACTTCAATTTAGGCCTGCATAAGCGGTATCATATTTATAACTCTTTTTTTTTTTTTTCCATAAAAGAGATCAGAAACTTGGTGATAATGGATCATGAAACAAACAAAAAAAAACAGCAACAAGAAAAACTACCGAATGGTTCCTTTATCCTAGTTTCTCTCGGCTCAAAATGTCTTTAAAAGGGGCAAGCATTTCCCCGGGGAGATCATCCAACCAACAGCTTGAAAAAATAGTGCTTTTAGAAGCTTTTGGTTGTGAGAATGAATTGAGGTGATTACTAGGGTGTTTGTTTGGCCAGAGTCTTTGTTCCACTAGTAAAATGGCAGCAGTGAAATATGGAAGAAAAACAAATTTTAATAAAAGGAAAGCAACTCAAACAAAAACACGTTGCATTGGTTATAGTGGTCTTTAGGTTCTGGTAAATTAGAGCAATTGTCCCCAGTGCCCAAGTGTGGGGTATGTGTGTGTGGCACAGGCCTGCGTTGAAGAGGGGGAGGGGCCGTACTGCAGCGGGGCATCTGGAAGAGAAAAATCCCTCCAGCTGTTGCTGAACAAGACTGGGGTCTAATTCATACATAATGCAGGCAGTCAATTATGCATGCCCATGCATATTATCTGACATATATGTCTCAGAGGGAACAAATAGCCATTTTCAACCCTAAGTCCTTCTAGGGAGAGTAGAATGAAAGGCCCTTTTGTCCTTTTGTGTACTTCGAAGGTGGGTCTGCAACTAGGACTGCGAGTGGGGCCTAGAAGAAACCCTGGCTCCACTGGGGAGCTCCTCTTTGACCGGTCTGGAGGGGAAACATTTTAAAGCACATGTTAATAAAGAATGTATCTGATTATTAACTCCCTTCCACAGGAAGCACAAATTCTCTGCTTATTTTTCTTCAGAATTTCATGCACAATGCCATCAGAAAATGTATCTTAAGCTTTTTCATCACCTACTCTTTCTATTCAATCTCCTTCTGGCATCATGATCAGGAAGAAATTAATTTCCTGCTTTGGTAAGGAAATTTTTAGCTTCCAAAATAGACCAGACTTTACTTCCTGCTCTATCTTTTCAATCCCTTTTCTTTTAAACCTTAAAAAAAAAAAAAAAAAAAAATCTGTAACGATAAGAGTACAATTTTAGAGCTGCTTTCCGAGCTAAACTTGCCTGCTATTTTTCAATGAATTACCAAATTGTATGATAATATGTCTCAGAGATATTTTTAAAAAATAAGAGAGCTACTCAGTGTACAAATTTATCGAGTTCATAAGTCGTGAGTACATATGATAAATCTATATGCTGTTATTTATTAGCTTGCTTCTTCCTCTTTCTAGAATCTTCACTCTACCTTGCTGCTTCTATTCTCAGGGCATATATAGTAAAGACAAAAATATTACATTGTAACTCTGATCTCAGGTCAGGGAGATTGGTTCAGGGTTGTTTAATGAAGTGGGATATTTTTTTCTTGGGACAAAGAACTTAGGCCGATCTTTCTATTCAAAGCTGTTAAGTTCCAGAGATGTTGACTGTAATGCTTTCCACATGTGGCAAAGAGAAAGTGAATCCCAAATGTTTTGTTGTCCTTGGTTGCAATTCTCTTCTGAGATCGAGTAATATTCTTTTCTTAGATTCCACGAAACATCTTGGTGTCCTCGTTCATAATAAATTGTCTTCTATGTTTAAACTAGTATGAATCGAGTCTCTGTCCCTTGCTGGAAGAAGAGCCCCAAGTAATACAGCAGCTATCTTTCAAAAGACAGTCAAACTTTGCTCTTCAGTGGGTCTGTGTTCCTCACTGTTAAGAAAGGCAGCACTTTGAGAAAAGACAACAGGATTTAGTGCCCAAGGCTGTTTTAAATTCCTGTTTTGTCTTTTACTAGCTCTGTGCCCTTGGGTGAATCACTCTCTGATAATACTATCTCCTTTACAGTATTGTTTTTAGGTTTAGAAACAGCACAAGTAAAGTAGCAAGAGTATCATAGGTATCCAAGGAATGGTAACTGTACTCTAAAAATAACTATTGCTATTACTTAAAAGGAACTCTCAAAAGTGCAAAACTGCAGTGACTCAGAGTTTATACTCACTTTTTTTCCTCTTTGTTCCCTTCCCTCTTCTCTCTTTTTCTCTTTCTTTTCAGTTTATTTACCTTTTAGAGAACCAGAGATTGTGCAGGAATTCAAGTAGTCACTCACTAGGTTGCTAGGAAATAGCTAGAGAATTAGTGTAGAACATACATTTTTGAACATACATTCTTTTGAACGTATATTATTGCCAGAACAATTTTCTCAATTGTTTCAGATCCACTCCTTCTTGGTTCAATATTGCCACTATGCCCTTCTGTTTTAATCTGGGGTCTTTGAAGATTCAGAGGCAGAAATGTACATACTAGTGGTTAACAGGGAGTGCTTATGGGAACAACACCTGTGCGAGCGAGTGAGCAATATGATGGGGCAGAGGGAACAGTTGCCCTGTGATTCTGGTGCTACTGGGGCCTCAGTCCACCCACTTCTCCACCTCACCCTGACACCCGCCCAGTAGCTCTTGCACTGACTTGGCCCTTCAGAATTATCTCAAAAAGAGGCAAAGCAGCCAGGCCTTTGTGCTCCGCATTCAGGATGAATTCTGGTTGCAGGCTACTGCCAGGAGAAGATGTAACCTGGGGCGAAGCGGTTTGCTTTAAAAGGAAGTCTTGGAGTGGGACTCAGCTGTGAGCAGCGAGTAGCCAGCTCTCCCAACAACTGGAAGAATGAGTCCCTGGGTACTGAAGCGGGTAGCTGGCTGGTGCATCACAGCATCCACCACTCTCCGATTCAGGAGTACGTCTTTCGATCTATATTGTAGTAACTGAATATTGAGCAAAGGACTCTATGCAATAGAGAAGTCAATCGTGAAAATATCTTAAGATTTATTTTTAAAACATCACTCTTTGCCCCCTTAATCTCAGAGTATCTGCTGACTTCTATAATTTGGGAAATATTTTCCAATCAGTGTACTACAAGAAAAATATTCCTTGTGGCAGAAAACGATAGTAAGATGTTACCAATTATAGTCTCAGTTCTACTGTCTAAACGAGGTGCTAAATTCCGTGTGTTGAGGCCACCTTCATTTTAGGATGCTGCATTTTAAATCCCTACAAGGACTAATCCTAGGAAACATATTCTGTAATCTCTGTAATCCAATAGGGCACCAAGACAAAAGACCTGCATTGTCAGCACAGGCTGAGAAAGTACCTGATGAGGCATGAAATCTAGGCCCTTTACAGACTAGATGTAATGAATTAATGAGAAATAGAGAACTAAATAGAGGAGAATTTAAAATTTTACCTTACCTTATTTTATATCGCATTCAAAATAGGATGACAACATACGAGATCATTTAAATCAAGTTGGAAATAGTTCTCTTTCTGAGGACATTTGAATGATTCATTACAGGCTTTGGGTCCTAAAACTGGGCGTTTACCCATAAGGGTTCTATTGTGGGATTTCCATACAGGATTTTGTTGAAGACTCAATTATTCTTTCACTTATTGGGCACTAAAAGTCATTGGGTAGTTCTATTTATGTTTTCCAATAATTGTTTTGCTATCACTGTGCCTATTTAAATAAATATCTAGTGAAATGACTAAGTTCAGAGAAGGAGAAAATATTAAGTTTAGCATTATGCTTTCCAAAAAATGTGTTGATAAGAAAATTATGCCTTTAAGCTACTTGTGTTGATTTATGTACTATGGTAGATATTTGTGGGTTTAGATGAGCAATTCTTTTTCTTTCTCCTGGGATGCCATGTAATCACATTCATAAGGTTGTATTAAGGAATAAAAAGTTTAAAATTACCTTGGCTGACGCAAATATTATCTAAGGGAATCCATGAGTTCATAATGATATAGGCTAATACGACCATGTCTTGCCCCTACCACAGTTGATTGTTCTAGGAGTGAGCATCTAACCAATGCAGGGTGAATGTCTTCTCTTACCAGAATTTACAAATTGGATTGAGGGCAGAGAAGTCAGGCTCTTGTTGCCAATGAAAACTTCCAGATGTGAAACTTGGGGACTATAGTTGGCCTTGGTCCCTACGAGGTAGAGCATGCCATTATGCAGAGAGAAGCATAGAAGAGAGAAATAATAAATGGAGAAAGAGAGTGGGCAAAGTATGTATTTCCATTTTTCTTTTTTCCTAAAGCTTAGATGAATTCCTAACTTTGCACAGTGTGACTGGTCAGCTCTTATTTGATTAATTCAGATACCTTAATTTCCTTCCCATGAATAAATACCCTTTGCTGTTAGTGCAAATTGTATTTCTATCATCCGTAATTAAATAACAATGACAACAAAAATAAACATGCATATAATAGGAATTAAAGCCCCTCTTTTTCTTAGGCTAGTGGTGTATTAGTTTCTTAGGGCTGCAACAACAAATAACCACAAATTTGGTGGCCTAAAACCAGAAATTTACTCTCCAACAGTCTGGAGGCCAGAAGTCCAAAATCAAGTCATTGGCAGAGCCACACTCACTCCAAAGACTTGAAGAGAGAATTCTTCTTTCCCTCTTATTGCTTCTGGTGGCTGAAGGTTTTCTTTGGCTTGTGGCAGCATACACTAATTTCTACGTCTGTCTTTGTTATCTGTCTGAATATCTGTATCTCCCAAATCATTTCTGCCACTCTTTTATTTATTTATTTATTTATTCATTCATTCATTCATTCATTTATTTTTTAAACGCCTACAGCACCTGGTATTCCGAGGTGGTCTCCCATACAAGTACTAACCAGGCCCGACCATGTTTAGCTTCCAAGATCAGATGAGATCAGGTACGTTCAGGGTGGCATGGCTGTAGACACTGCCTCTCTTTTATAAGGACACCAGCCATTTGATTTAGGGTCCACATAAATCCAGGCTTATTTCATCTTGAGATCCTTTACTATACTTCTAAAGACTTTCTTCCCCCCAAATAATTTTACATTTACAAGTCATTTTCTGGTAAAATTATCTTCTGAGAGGTTACTATTTGACCAACTACAATTGATTATCAATCAAGGGTTATTTTACCCTTCCGGGTCATTCTGTCTGGAAGTAATTTTGATGTCACTAATTGGGTAGATGATAGTACCGACATATAAGACAGGGATGCTGCTCGACATCCTAAAATGCACAAAACTGTTCTCACCAACAAGGAATTATCTGGTTCCCAATGTCACTAGTAGTTGAGAAATGTTGCTTTAGACAATGACTGTTGTTGTAATATACCAATCTGGCTAATGCTGACTGTGGACAACTAATATAAACTCTAACTAAATACTGAAAGTGAACTCATGAAACTGTCAGTCCATCACTGAGGGAAGTCATTACTACATAATTTAATCAAAAACCAATTGTAATTAATATAAGTGATATGAAGTAGAATAGTTACCTAATTATTTCAATCATGTAAAGTCATAAAGTCCCCAAAGATCTTATGTTGCTATTTCCACAAAGTTAAAATAAACATTTTTATATTTTAATCTTTCTGAAATCTGAAATGCATATAATGTATACATTTAATGTGTATATTCAATGTTACATTGTTTCTTTTTTTGCCTTAAAACTATTTTTAAATTGATGGTGCCTCTTAAATTCCTTATCTTAGAATCAAAGATATATCATAGTAGCTATTTTTCTTCTAAAAAACTACTGACATGTGTAGATAGAAAGTACTCCTTGTTAGTTTGATTTTTTTCCCAGTACAACTTTCAAGACCTTATATAGGACGTATGAATCACACTCTCTGGAGATGAGACCTGGAAACGGCATTTTAATACGTTTCCCAGGTGATTCACCTTTAGATGATCCAGTAGGTGTTGGCTCTCCAGGTTGGAGGATTACTGATATGAAAAAGATGCTAGGTTTAGAGAGAGGGTTTTAGTCTTCACTAATTCTCTGACCTTGGGTAAGCTAAATAATCTCTTTGGGTTTTACTTTCTTTATTCAAAGAGTGGTTCTCACACTTCAGTGTGCATTAAGATCACCTTGACTGACGCAAATATTATCTCAGAGAATCCATGAGTTTGTAATGATATAAGCTAATAGATGAATAAATAAATGGGAAAGAAGAGACAGCTCTTCCTTATTGTAGAATTCCAACTACCACATATAGAGAGAATGGTAGAGTTAGAAAATCATCAATAAATGCTAAAACTAGTGGTAAAATTTGATGAATAGAATACTTATATACTTTCAAATTATCTCCCCATAAATTACTTATTAATTACAAAGTGAAAAATAGTAACTCTACAGTAGATAAACCTGGCAGACACTACCTTAACTAAGTGATCAAAGCTAATATCACCAACATTGGGACAAAGTGTCATCACATGCCTCCTGATATGATGCACCAAGAACACAATGGCACTTTAGTGATATTCCTGCCAAAAATGCATAACATATTTTAATTATGAAGAAATATCAGACAAATTCAAATTGAAGGACATTCCAGAAAATAACTGGCATGTACTCTTCAAAAACTATCAAGGTCCATAAACACAAAGACTGAGGAACTTTTCCAGTTTAAAGGAGAGTAAAGAGACATGAGAACTAAATACAACAAATGACACCACATAGGACAATTGACAAAATTTGAAAATATACTGTAAATTAGATAATAGTAGTATATTAATATTAAATTTCCTGATTTTAAAAACTGTACTGTGTATAAAAAATTATCTTATTCTTAAGAAATCCATACTGAAATATTTAGGGATAAAGGGACATGATTTCTGTAATCTACTATCCAATGATTTTGAGAAATATCTATCTATTATCTATCTATCCATCTATCTATCTACCAACTTACCTATCTTTCTATCTAGACAGATATAATAATGAAGCAAATAATATCAAAATGTAAAAATTGATTAATCTGAGAACAGGGGAGTACTTTATAATATCCATAAAACTTTTCTCTAAGTTTATACCAAATAAAAAGTTAAATAATAATCCCATTCCCACTCTTTTCCCACTTTTTGGAGATGAAAACTGACTATGTGCTGCAAAGAATAAAGACAATATGAGAAGTAATCAATAATTGATTAGAGTTTAATTGAAAGAGTTTTTTTCCTGATTAAAAAGTTGTATTATTTATTTTTATTTTTTATTTTTAAACTTTTTTTGGAAGCAGTCAGTACACTTACTATTAAAGCTGAGTTCATGCACTTAAAGGAGGGACAGCGAATGCAATAAAGTGTTTCGGGGAAGTTCTTTGAAAATGTCCTCTAAGTAGGTTCTCCTACTTTACTGTGCATAAAAATCAGATGGAGATCTTTTTAAATACAGATTATAATTCAGCAATTCTGGAGCAGGCCAAGATTCTGTATTTTTAACAAGCCTCCAGGATGCTGCCATTCTGAACATTACACTTTGAAAAGAGATTTTGAGTCAAGAGCAGATATTATCAGACCTGTGCCTGGTTTTGAAAAGTTTGTTGGAACACCCAGCCACAGCCCACTTGTTTACACATTGTCTGTGTCAGAGTTAAGTAGTTGCAATGGGTCATATAGCCCATGACACCTTAAATGACTATCTGGCCAATTTACAGAAAAAGTTTAAGGATGATATAGTGATTAAAAAATCACAGAATCTGGAATCTGAATGTCTGAGTTTGCATTCTGGCTTTGCTACTTATGTACCTTCCACCAGGGATCAGTCAGCTTCTCTGAATCCATTTCCTGTTTAGGGAGAGGATAATAATAGCACAGCATTGTAGAGCTGTTGGAGGTTTAAACAAAACAATACAGGTAAAAAACTTAGTATACAAATGTAAGTGTGCCTAAATGTGCCTGGGAAGTGTATTAAAAGTTTAAATTCCTAGACTCGACTTCCAGCGATTTGATTTCAGGAGATCTAGGAGTCTGTGTTTGAAACATGCTTCCCAGAGGATTCCTATGCAAGTGACTCATAAAGCCACACTTGGAGGCAAACATTTAGCAAGTTCTTGTGTTCACCATATGTTCATGCTCACTCCCTCTATTTTCTCCCCTTCCTCTCCTCCCTCTCCTCATCTTTATCATCCCTAGGCAAGGGAATCTCTGTCTTGCTAAAGACAGCATCCTCCCTTATTCCAGATGCTTCAAATCAACTATACCCAAGTTTGCCTTCCAACTTGTCCCACAACTCCAGCTTTAGACTTTTGTCCCTAAATTATCAATAACTCTCTGAAATGCACCTTTATTCACTTCATGCTCAGGATTCATTTTGGGTGATTATGATTTCTCCCCCACCCCTTCCTCGTATATCCATTATTGCTCTCCCTTGACTCCATCTTAAGATGGTGCTATGCAATTTCAGCCTGGCTGTGACCTAGGTGCAGCATGACCTTCATCTAGTTGGAGAACTGGAGAAGACTACTTAGTGTGGGTAAGTAGTTCCTGTTGCTACTACATGAGGACAATTGATGGAGCAGCTGAATATCTGGTCCGCAGGTGATGGAAGAATGTTATTGTGGTTTCTCAACATATGGCCTCTTCCTTTTGAAAGTATTCAGCCCTAGAAGTAGTAGGTTCAAAGTGTTTTGAAAATCAATGTTATTCATATCTTATCTTATAATATATATTCATTAATATTACAGTAGACTTTGCAAAAGGTTTCTCAGCTGCTCCTGCGCTCCCACCCACAAATAAAAAACCTCATCGATTTGAACAGATTTTCGTATTTCTGAAGAAAGAAAGCTGTAAGATAAATATTAAAAATCTCAATGTCACAATTTCTTAAGAACATTTTTTACCTGTCAAGAATTCAGTGGTATCTGATAATTTTTCATTCTGTACCAGTAATTAATTTAGCAGTTAACAAAATCAGACACTGAGTCCTTTGGAATAGCCTCAAATTACCCTTTGACATCCCAATTACTGGAGGAATACAAGGTGTCATTCTTGAAGACATAGTCAGGGAGCGTTAGAGCTCATTTCTGAGCTAATTGCAAGTCACAACTTAATACCTTTTTTACAGTTCAGAATTTCTCCTCTAGAGCCACCTTTGGCCCTTGATTAGACTGTTCTCAGAGTGTAATTTTTTTCCCCTCTTATACAAGCTATATCAGGTAGAACATCATGCTTAATGAAAGCATTTTGCAAATGCTTTGAGCTTTTTTAATATAAAGTAAAAGAAAAAGAAGAGTCATATTTATCTCATCTTATTTCCAGTCAGAGAAATTGTCATTACTTTAATTTAAGAAATTGAGGCCCTGACTATACATACAAACTATTTTGACTGAAATTCACTTACTCAAGCAAAAATGGTTACATTTGGTTATGACTTTTATATCTTACTGCTTTTTTTTTTTAGCACAATACGTGGTCATTTAACTTTCTTTTTCACTTTTAGCAGCATATTGAATTATAAATTATTCTCCTCATTTTTTCCCTATCTATAATCTCCCTCCCACCTCATTCTATAAGTGTAAGACATTAGTATATTGGAGCAAAGATATAAAGATGAAAAGTTGAAAGAATAGAGACAGTCACAATAAAGATGGTAAGAGCATGAGGAATAAAATAATCTTGTATTTGCATATTTTTTGAAAATCGTAAAAACCCAAATGTGAATAAACTATTCATTTCCTTGATTCACTTCTTTGCATTCAATTCAAAATCAGTTTTTTTCAATCTAAGAGAAAAACTTGCTATTGTAACAATGCTGCTATTTATTGATTACCTTTTGTCAGGCTGTGTGCTAAATATTCATTTACTTGATCATTCATTCACTTTTTCAATAATAATAATAATAATAAATAATAATAATAATAATGATAGTAATAAAATGTTTGGTAAGCCCCTGCTCCATGCATTGTCTTAGTATCAAAGTACTGGGGATAAAACGAAGTGTCTTCTCTCATGAGAGAGGACATTATATCTTGGAAGAGAGACACTAAGTATAGAAACATACATATATATATGTACAATATAAAAGGGAATGGAGAGAGAGGAGGATGAGAGTCTCAGATAAGCTATTCAGCAAAGGCTGTTTAATAAGCCGACGTTTGAACGTAGATCTCAAAGCAGTACAAGAGTGATCCCTGATAATATCTAAGAGAAAGAGTGTTCTAGGTAGAGGAAAATGGAAATACAGGTATTCAAGGGAAAGGATGGCAAACAGTGTGGTTATAGTGGAGTGGGCAAGTGGGGAGAATGCAAAGAAATGAATCAAGGAAGTGAATGGAAGGTAGATCATATAAAGCTTCAAAGTCATAAGGACTTTGGCATAAACGAGAGAGATGGAAAGCCATTGGAAGGTTTTGAGTAAAGGAGGGACAGGATCTGAATTAAGTTTTAAAACGGTCATTGGGTTGATATATTGAGAAAACATTAGTGAGCGCACAAAGGTGAAAATGGGAAAACCGATTAGAAAATGTTTGCAATTAATGTCTCGTTTGAATGTGATAGAGATTGCCTAGCTATTTACCAAACTCATTTCCTCTTTCTCCTAGGCATACAGATAGACTGTTCTGTAGTTAGGTATCACCATCTAACTGACTTCTGTTATATGAATAAAAGTGATGAATGCCACATGCAGGTCTGGCTCACAAAATCTCCCTTGTGCAACCTTCCATGCTCTTTTGCTTCTGCAGCTTTGATGCCAATGTTGAAAGTACGGAGTCACAAGACGAAAGAAGCTAGATTCCAGAATCACTGCTTCGATGAGAGCTGCCTATTGATCAAGAGGGTAAAACAAACTTTTTTGGTGTTAAAACACTGAGATACTCTGATGTAGCCTTTACTATTATCTATATTGAGAAGTAATGGGTCATTTTTCCTTGGACCAAGATGATGAGGAATGGTCAAATTCTACATATATTTAACAGAGTAACAAGATTTTCTGAGGATTCGTATGTGATATGAAAGAGTGGAGCCAAGGATGATTTGAATGTTTTTGCCTTAAACATTTAGAGTAAGAAACTGCCATTTATTTAGATGAAAAGATTGGAGGAGGAATAGTTTTCTGTAGGTAGAAAATCAAGAGTGTAATTTAGATATATTAAGATTGAGATGCCTGATGCATCTTCATAACTATTTTATCGTATAAATATTGTTATATTCATTTTTAGGATTAGAAAATAGAGTCTTGGTGAGGCAAATGATTTGCTCAAGGGGATGTGTTAGGACAGGAATTTGAATCCAGTTTTCTGTGACTCAGCACTTGAGGTGAACTCTCATTCACTCTAGCATACTGCCCTTTTCAGCATGTATCAGGAGAGTAAATGTACCCAAATACTTTAAATACATTTAGCAGATAAAAGCATCACGATGAGGCAGTGCTCTTGAATTTAGCTAATTTAAAGAAGAAAAGGGAAGAGGAGAGACAAGAAAGGAGAGAAGAAAGTAAAACAATAGAAAAATTACTATATTTTATTTCATTCTTTAAGTTTTATTTTTTCAATTATAGTTGACATACTATATTATATTTGTTTCAAGTATACAATACAGTGATTATATATTTATATAACTTACAAAGTGGTCACCCCAATATATCTAGTACCTACCTGACATTTTACATAGTTATTACAATATACTGACTATATTTCCCTTGCTATACTCTATACCCCCATGACATGTAAGAAAAATTATATGCCGTTTTTCTTTCTCTGTCTGACTTACTCCACTCAGCACAACACTCTCTAGGTTCACCCACGTTGTTACAGATAGCAAGATTTCATTCCTTTTATATGGCTGAGTAATAGTCCATTGTATATATGTTTCACCTCTTTTTTATCCATTCATTTACTTGTGGACACCTAGGTTGCCTCCATATCTTGGCTACTGTAAACAATGCTACAGTGAACATATGGATGCACATCACCCTTTGAAGCAGTGTTTTGGGTTTCTTCAGATAAACACCCAAAAGTGGGATAACTGTTTCCTTCTTTGTCTCTTTGTTATAGCCTTTGTTTTAAAGTCTATTTTGTCTGGTATAAGTATTGCTACCCCAGATTCTTTCCATTTGTTTTCATTTTCATGAAACATTTTTTTCCTTTTACTTTCAGTCTGTGTGTGTCTCTCAAACTAAGTGAGTCTCTTGTAGGCAGCATACGTAAGGGTTTTGTTTTCTTATCAATTCAGTAACCCTATGTCTTTTGATTGGAACATTTAATTCATTTTCATTTAAACTAATTGTTGCTAGATATGTAGTTATGGCCATTTTATTATTTATATTTTTGATTTTTTCTTCTTCTTAAAGGAGTGCCTCTAACATTTTTTTATAATACTGTTTTGGTGGATAAACTTCTTTAATTTTTTCTTGTCTGGGGAGCTCTCTGTCTGTCTTTTGATTCTAAATGATAGCTTTGCTGGATAGAGTAATCTTGGTTGTAGGTCTTTGTTTTTCATTACATTGACTATTAAGTGCCAATCCCTTCTGGCCTGCAAAGTTTCTGTTGAGAAATATGCTGACAGTCTTAGGGGAGCTCCCTTGCAAAAAATTAATTGCTTTTCTCTTGTTGCTTTTAAGATTCTTTCTTTGATTTCAAACTTTGGCATTTGAATTATGATGTATCTTGGTGTAGGCCTCTTTGGGTTCATCTTCTTTGGGACTCTCTGCACTTCCCGGGCTTGTAGGTCTATTTCCTTTGCCAGGTTAGGGACATTTTCCATCATTATTTCTTCAAATAGGTTTTCAATTTCTTGCTTTCACTCTTCTCCTACTCTATGATGCAATATTGGTATACTTAATATTATCTCAGATACTCCTTAAGCTATCTTTATATTTTTGGATTTTTTTTCTGTTGCTGTCCTGATTGGGTGTTTTCTGTTACCTTATCTTCTAAATTTCTAATTTGATCCTCTGCTTTATCTAATCTACTGTCGATTTCCTCTAATGTATTCTTTATTTCAGTTATTGCATTTTTCATTTCTTACTGGTTCTTTATTATGTTTTCTATTTCCATTTTTATGTTTTTATCTCTTTGTTGATGTTCTCACTGAAATTATTGAGCATTCTTATAACCAGTGTTTTGAACTCTGCATCTGGTATTGTTTCGTTCCTTTTCTGGAGCTTTGTTCTATCTGTTCATTTGGGTCATGTTTCTTTGTCTCCCCATTTTGGCTACCTCCTTGTGTTTGTTTCTATATATTTAGTAGAGCTGCTATGTCTCCCGGTCTTAGTAGAGTGGCCTTGAGTAGCAGGTGCCCTGTGGGGCCCTCCTTGGTCACCTGAGCCAAATACTCTGGGTGTGTCCCTTGTGTGAGTTGTGTGCGCCTGCTCTCCTGTTGTATGTAGTTGAGCCTTGGTTGCTGTTTGCACATCAGTTGCAGGGATTGACCCTTGGGTTGATTATTGGTGAGGACCGGCTTGTGACTATAATGGAGGAGGCGTTGTGCAGGGACTGACCCTATGGAGCAGGATTTTTTTAACAGGGCTCTGGAGCTTGCTCAGTATACCCTTTGGGTGTGTCTTTTGTAGAGGTGGTTGGGTAGTCTGGTGTGGTCTGAAACTCGCCAACAGGTGTGTTGTTTCTGAGGCCTCTTGGGAGGGGTTCTATTAACAGCCAAGGTCAACTGTTGCCTATGCCCTGCCCAGGGCCAATTGGTATGAGCTACAAAGCGATCTGCAGATGATTGCCACTTGTATTGGGCTTGAAGATGCCTGGAAGAGGCTAAACTGTGAACTGAGGCTGGGTGCTGCTAGTGCCAGGCTTGGGGCTGCTTAGCAAGAGGTACAGGGCATGCTGAAGCCAGATGCTGCATGTTTGGGGTTTGAGAAATTTTAAGAAAATCTGTAGCATGAGCCAAGACAGGCCATTTGTGTGGAAAAGTTACTGGAAGCAGCTTGGATGGACTCAAAAGTTGGATGGGGCAGAGTATTCGGGAATCACCAGGATGGGGCAACCAGAATTAGCCAGGTTGATGGAGACTAAGATACAGTGCCTGTCTGCATCTGCACACTGGGCGGGAGGAAAGCTCAACAAAGGAACAATGGCTTCTGCTAGGATTTCTCTCTAGGAGAAAACTGCCCCTCTAGCCCTCATCCTGAAGCCAGAAAATTCAGTTACTCTCCATATGTCCCTGGTACCTTTTGACTACTGCCCCAGTGGTGAAACTCAGAATGAGTGAGTCTGTCAGAAGGTTTATATGTGGGCCATTTAAGAGAAATGCCTGATATTACAGCAGTCCTCTGTCTCCCTCAGCCACAGTCTCCACTGGTTTTCACAGCCAGAAGTTGTGGGGACTTCTCTTTCTTGCACTGGAATCCTGGGCTGAGGAACCTGTTGTGGGGTTGAGACCCTTTGATCCTTTGAAGGAAGCTCTGCAGCCCAGATATCCCTCCCTATTTTCAATCACCGCATGCAGGTGTGGTACCAGCTCATTACACATCTCCATCTCTCCTACCAGTCTTGATATGGCTTCTTCTGTATGTCCTTGGTTTTAGAACTTCTGTTCAGCTGGACTTTCAGTGATTTTTATTGATGGTTTTTCTGTAAGTTAGTTGTAATTTTGATGTGGTCATGAGAGGAGGCATCTTGACCAGAACTCTAAAAATTACTGTATTTTAAAAGAGCAGAATGAATGTGCATTTTTCTTTTGCCTTCTAAGATATGGAACCATTTTTTTTTTTTTAATTATTCTTAAAGGGAAATGATCCATTTGCCTTGAAAAGAATTAGGATTGTTTCTTCAGGAATGCAAAGAACAAGTTGGAGTAAATATTCTACTCTTAAGATGTGGAGTATTTTAATGTCCTTAGCAAGACAGAGTTTTGAAATCAGGACTTTGTAATGAGCAAAGGATTTATTTCTAACATCCTTTAGCTACCATCAATATTAAAAGGCAGGCCTACCCTTTTAGATCATAAAGTTTCTTCTAGAGCATAGTGAGGATGCCTCTTCTACCATTTAGACTGTGAGGCTTAGAGCCCTTTGGAAGAAGGATACTATGACTTAGGGAAAGTTAATGCCAGAGACTTAAATGAAAAGAAACTCTGCTCCAATGGTATATGGGAGGAGAATGAAAATAGAGACTAAAGAAAACTGATATCTATATCTAAGTCCTAGCATCAATTCTCCCTCTTGGGCTAGAATTTTGACCAAGGGAACACAGTAAATTCATTTTGATGTATAAGGTTTTAAAGCATCTAAATTTGTGGACTACTTCACCAGAATAACCTGAGAGAGGTTGGCTGCAGTGTCTTAGATAGAGACTAGCTTATGGTACGGGGCTGTGTTCAGCATGAAGTGGGAGCAATAACGCCATAGTGGTAGAGGGAGGCAACTCAATAGATAAGCCTGAAAAAAGTTCACCTGCTTGCTGATAACCTAAGCAGTTGTTCAGGCACTTTAAATATTCCCATGTGTCCTGATGAGTTGGAAAAATGAAGCTGCAGAATGCAGGGACTTTGCTTCTGGATGCTGAAAACCCAGAACTTAGATATGTGTTCTAAATTATAAGCCAGGAGGAACCAGGTTTATTTCAACTGATAATAGTCTGTAAACTACACCAGATTAGCAACTGTATTGCAGGAACCAGTGAAGACCTTCTGACAGTCTGCAGATTAGAGGTCCCCCCACTAAGTCTATCAAATTGAACTGTCACTCCCCCGTACACAGATGACATCTCGAGGATGAGCAAGAGAAGGAAAGAAAAACCTGAAAGACTGGGGAATTACCTGAAATACAGTGAGTCAATCAAAAGAGATTATTTAAATGGGAACATATTGAGATACCATTTGGTAAATTTAAAATCTGCCTCCTCATCTGCCAGTAGGGTTAAAATTCAGAAGGAAGATTTGAGCAGTTATAGAAAAACAACAAAAACAGTTTTTCTCTGCCCACTTGATTCTCTATGCGTGGCTCCCTCCACCATTACATTTTTATTTAAATTGTACTCTTTCTCTGTTTATTAAGACAAGTGTATAAACAGAGATAATTCTCTAATCCATTGTCCAAAGAAATTTTCATTCATTTTTTTAATTGGGTTTTTGTTGTCACTTTGTTTTATTTTAACTTGAATGTGTCAGGGAATTAAGGAACTCTTAGGTAAACCTTGGAAAGGGTTTCTAGCTAACTGTGGTAGCAAGCCAGTGAAATCAAGAAATTCAAGCACCCTCATGAGAAAAAATGTACACAAGAAAGATCATAAATCATTGTGCAATTGATACCTTCTGTCCTTCTCCACTCACTCATTTCTGATTATTGTTGCTCAGATTTTTCTCTTTCTGGATTTTCTTGTTTTTGCTCCTAGAGCCCTGCCAGAGACTCTTAATTTGCTGTTTGCTACTGGGCCTTATTTTTTTAGATCTGCCATTAACCTTTTGGTAGGGCTTCAAATTTCACCACCTCCTGTTCTTAGGGGAGAGAGAGCTTGAGACTGGCTTTTAGGTCCTCTAGAAAAACAGGGCGAGAAGTAACCTGTTCCACACTGCTAGCATCAAAACCTCTAGAACTGGTCTGCAGTGATGACAAGGCCTTTCCAGAACCAACTCTCATGAGGAAGAGCTCCATATTTCATGATGGTCATGGTTAGATCCAGAGGGTGCCATTTTTACAAGAGTAGCAGCAACAACAATAATAAAATTGGCAAGAGACATAAGCAATAAATAGATAAAGGAAAACTGACTTAAGTGTAAGAACTAGCTTTCAAAGTAAAACAAAAATAAAAAGAGCTATTATGTAAGCAGAAAAACAGAAAGGTAGATTTTATATTTAAAAAAATTAAATTTCAGCTATTCTATCTGACTTCAAGCAAAGTCCAGAAGTAGAAACATTTTCATAATAAAAAGAAAATCTGTTGTGGTGCTATTTAAATTTTACACTGATCTAAAAATATTATAAAAATTGTCAAACATATGTAAAAGCAGAGAGAAAAGTGTAGTAAATCACCAAATGCCTGTTATTAAACAGACAAACAAACAAAAAACCTCAAAAGAAAAAATGTCTACCTCAGAAATGAAATATGCCTAAGACCCCTGAATTTTCTAATATTTTGGAAGAATCTCACTTATATGATATCTGCAACAAAAGAATATTTTCTAGTTGTTACTGATAATGTTATTAGAAATCTAACTTCCTTTCTAGTTCTTGTCTTTCAATTTTTAAATTGAAATATAATTGACATGTAACATATTAGTTTCAGATATATAATACAATGATTTTTGTATATATTGTGAAATGATCACCACAATAAGCCTAGTGTTAACAACTCATCACATAGCTATGATTTTTTTCTTGTGATTAGAACTTTTCAGATTTACTCTCATAGCAACTTTCAAATATATAACACAGTATTATTAACTCTAGTCACCAGGCTATACATTACATTTCCAATAATTATTTATTCTATAACTGGAAGTTTGTATCTTTTGACCATTTTTACCAATTTTGCTCACCCTCTGCCTCTTCTATTTCCCCCACCCCCTCCTCCTTTTACTGTATAGCAGGAAGAAAGCACCCAAGAAGGACCAACCAACACTAGAGGTATTGCAGCATCAGGCTGCTGTCCTGCACTCACTAAATAGCTGCTCATTGTGGTTCCTCCTCTATTACATGGGTGCAATTAACAAGGTCATTCTAGAACTGTAGAAGAATTCTATTCCTTTCCTTTCAGCCCTTTTTAAGGACTAAAATTTTAACCAGGTTCTGAGAATCTACGGTTTAAATATGTTGACTCTATTGCATTATAATACATTTGGGGCTATTGAGCCATTCTGTATCTTCCTTTGCCTAAGTAAACTCATCATCTTTTTTTTAACTAGGCAAATTATAATAACAGCTTACATTTATTGAAAATTGACTGCTTGCTAAGTTCTTTAGGTGGGTTTCCAATTTAATTCTCACATTAATCCTGTGAAGTAGGTACTATTTTTAACTCTATTTTACTGATGAGGAAATTGAGACATAGATAGTTGATTACCTTATCCAAGATTTCAAACTTACAGAAATGACAGAGCTGTATTTTTAACCCAGGCAGTCTGACTGCATAGTCTAAGCTCATAGACATAATATTGTAGTGCCTCCTATATATAAAAGCACTTGGCTCCACACTTAACGAAAAGTCAACAGTAACTAACAAACAACTGGTCTACCTACCTTAAACAATTTGTTTCTGACTTTTTATTATTATTTCTTGTTAGAGATCAATTCTAAGCTTTCACAAATGTAATACATAAGTTACTCTTGCTAAAGTTTGTTGCACATTTACATATGGTACATGATATACTGATATGCTTCTAATGGATTATGATTTTGCTCTTGAAGTCTTTATTTTTAACATCTTTTTTGAGAAATCTTTGACATATAGTGTTCTTGAAGTCATACTAAGTATTAAAATTAATTTAAATCTAAAATAAGTTATTGTTTTCAAACATTCATAAAGCTTGAATATAATTCCTAGTGAAAATAGATAACTAATTGAAGAAGTTGGTTGTTCTCAGAGCATTTGCTTTTGTTCATTTGTTGTTTTATATGTCAGGTTGCTCCAGCTTCAATTTTGTAAAAATGCTTCTAATTTTTTAGCCTTGATGGTAAAAATATAGACTATTAATTCATCAAATGGTTTGTAAGTGACTATTCAGTGGTGGTTGGTCTCTCACTGAAGAGACAATAATGAATATGCACTTTTCAAACTTATGAGACAAGTTAAGGAGTGGGGTCAACTATTAATTAAAGTACAATGTGTAAAGTGCTGTAGTAGAGGTACATACAAAGCTCTAAATCATTACGGTAGCATGAAGGAGAGAGGGAAGGGAAGGACATCATCTTCTCAAGGATTGAAGATCAGAAAAATATTCAGAGAAGAGGTCCTTCTCTTAAAGTTAGAAGCTGTTCTTTAATTGAAGAACAGTTGAGTACTGTCAGAAGGAGGTGGGTGGCGGTGGGTGTATGATCAAGGGGAAAAACGTTACAGAGCCACGATGAAAAGCCATGAGAACCAAAGGACATGGTGTGTTCAGGGAATTGTAAATAGTTTGATTGGTCTGAGCCATCACATTCAAAGCAGGAGGGTGGTAAGAGAGGAAACTGGAGGGATAAAGATAGGTCAGCAGGTACTTAGGAAGTGTTGTGAGTGGCATGCTGATGGATATACGCTTTACACTATTGGTGCTAATAAAAAATTTTAAGTGACATGGTGACATGATCTTTGATTTTTAAAGATAGCTCTGGGAGTAATATCAGCAATGATCCTGTAGAGGAGAGAGACCAGTTATGCTGGATACCAAGTTTGAGCTTGACATAATATTCAGCATTTCAGTGCTAAAGATAATTTTAGCACGCCAGCACTTACAGTGTAGGGAATGTCATGTATTACACTTGTCTGGTCAGGACCCAAAACACCACATACTTTCAGTAAGCATTAAATAACAGTACATATTTCTTCACATGTGAGAAAAAAGAATTGAGCAGATTTCTTCATGAGAAAAGTTGAAATAAAGGAATATGACCTGCATGAAGAGCTTTATATAAAACCAAACCTTATTGTTAGTAACTCCAAGAAGGCAATAGCTCAGGCTATCAGAGATCATAATTTCAGTTTTATGGAACATCAGAATCACATAACAGTTTCCAAGAGGTGGATTAATACATTATTTATCATTTAATTCTATCTTGATACCCACATGCCATCTGATGATAGTAAACTATACACTTTGAAACACTCCTTTTTATTTATTTTTTTCTCTAAAGTTATTTAACTAGCTAAAGGAAGCCACTGTTTTTGTAGCTAAAAGAAGAAAATATATTGGCTTTCATCAGAGGAAAAGTCCATTCTCATTCTAAATCTTAGCCAAGGAGCCCCATGAGTAATGCCAAAGACTGCTTACTATTTCATCTTTCATCTGCACATTCAGTTTTACAGATTTAACTATAACATTCAACTATTACCACTAGCTTTTTAATAGGAAAAAATCATAGTTAAAAGTATTGTACGATTTCAAGGTACAGTTCGATAGTTAAGAAAAAAATAAGTTTTTCATTTTTAAAAGAGCTAAAATGTGTTTGTGGAAAAGTACATAGACACAATCATATATCATACAGTAGAGTAAGAGATACAGTTATGTGCCAAGCCTGGGAATTGTGAGATCAGGGATTGAAGAGAATAAAAAAGGCTTAGACGACTGCAGTAGGCAGCAGCTGTACAATTTACTTTGACATTTCCCGTGGTGCCTAGATAATGGAGTTTGTTTATGATAGAGCAAAGTTATCCTACAGGGGCAAAGAAAGAAAGAATTAGAGGGCTAATGAGGGCTGGGGGCAAGATGAGGAAGGATCGAGGTTTTGGCTGAACACACAGATGTGCACAGCAGGGCTAGATGAGGCTATAAATTTAGAATAAAGGAGGTAAGTAAAAGAGGAGGAGTATGGAGTGGGCAGGTCTCTTTGGAAAAGGGATTAAACAGGATGAAAATGTAAATATCCAAATCCACCCTGGTAAATGTGGGCATGATTGTGGGCAACAGAGAATGTTTTTCTTTTAGATGTGCTACCAAAGGTCAAATGAGGAACTTTCTAGAGGCTACCAACTGATTTAGATCAAATTTAAATTCACCAAGTTTATTAAAGGCCAGACATCTTGCAATGGGCTTTCAAATAGCTTAATTAACTAATCAAATTTTTGCAATTCCATGAGGTTTTATAATACCAAATGGTTTTATAGATCAGAAAACCGAAACTGAAAGAAGTTAAAAGACTCACCTAAGATTAAAGAAATGGTAATTAGAAGAGTCTGGATTCCAACCCAGGACACTCTCCTAGTTAAGATGGGCACCTCTCATGTTCTCCCTGCGAAGGTGCTGCTTCTCCCTGTTTTCTGTGATTTAGTGAAAACAGAAGCAGCAAAATGCACATGGTCTGTGTGACTAACAAGGACATCTCTTTGTTGGCCAGTCTCAGGAAGCCAGTCAGAACCAGAAGGTCCAAATTGGTAGCACTCAGATAGATTAAGAAATAAGTTAGAATCCAGAGAGTGTTCCGTTGTAGTGGTAGTAGTAATGATATTTTAGCAGTAGTAGTACTGGTGGCCATATTGGTAATAGTAGCAATAGTAGTAGTAGTCATAGCAGTAGTAGTAGTAATGGCAGTATAGTAGTAGTAATAGTAGTAGTAGCTCACACATAGATAGTGCTTACCATAGGAAGGCACTGTTCTAAGTGTTATAAGAATACTGATATGACCCTCATGACTCTATGAGGTAGGTACTATTACTATCCCCATTTTTCAGATTGGAATAATAAGGAAAAGAACAACTAGTTCCTGCTAAAGTCACAAAGCAAGTACCTAGCAGAACCAGGATTTCTATTCAGGCAGTCTAGTTCTAGAATCTGCACTCTCCATCATTAAGCTATAGTGATAATAACAATTAGAATTTAATTATTGACAAATAATTATAGTTAGAATTTAAATAGTAGTACTTTAAATATTTAATAATAATTTTAAATGTTTATAATAATTTAAAAATATTACAAACAGTCATTAAATAACATTGATTAAACTCATTAAATTTTATGTACTGTACTTTGCATACCATATTTTGTTTAATCCTCATGACAGTCCTCGAAGCTAAGTAGTATTATGATCCTCATTTTATTTACAGATGAGGAAACTAAATGAATAAGTCGATTATCCTATGATAGAAGAGTAGAGCTCTAAGGAGGAAGGGTGGGATTTAGATCTGACAGAATAAATTTAGAGCTCAGGTCCCTTATGTATTCCTCTTTTAACCATAAGCCTTTGAGATATTATGCTCTGTTATCTGAATAATAATCAACAAGATACATTGTCTACCTACTGTATGATTAGCATCTCTTCTGTGGAAAACAGAGAAATATAACACATAATATTTTCATGTGATTGGAAATACCTGAAATAACGGCAGTGAGAGACAAAGGACAGTTAGAAGCCACACAGAGGTAGGAAGACTTAAAGCCTACACGAACTGATGGAGAAGTGATGAATGAGGGCTAGTTGGATCTTTGAAGACGTGACGGATTCTCTCCCTACTGGTTCATTCGCTTAAACTGGGTTGACCCCCACATTTAATTAATGCTGTCAGAAAGGCAGTGGGACAACCTATTCAGTTCTGTTTTCTCCATGATGGATTCCAATTGTTCTGGTCGAAATCTTCAGCCATTGTTAAACTTCTGTGAATGGGCAGCCAGGCCAGCAATAGCAGCTCAACTTCTCCCTGTAGCTAAATTGGCTCAAACTTGAGTGTGCATGGAACACCAGGGGAGCTCATTAAAAATGTAAATTCTTGGCCTGAATGAGTCTTTCTCAGTCGGTTTGGGATGGCTCAGAAAACTTTATATTTAAGAAATACAAGCATGTTTCTGAATCAGATCATCCTCAGGACACAATTGAGAAAAATTCAAATACTTATCTTCGCACACTGTGTGTGAAGAAAACCCTTTCGTTAAAGGTTTAGATGTGCAGAGACTGGTGAGCTCCATACTCAGGGGCCCAAACCCTGCAAGGATGATTTGGGATCTCTGGTGACTTTATGTGAGAAAATTCTCTTTAATTGTATCTTCCCATGCAATCTGTCTTCCATTTAGTTATCCAGAGGCTGCTATGAAGAAATGTTATGTTTATTCTCCCACTGATAGAGTGAGAGGAAGAAGGGATTTCCGGTAAAGATAAAGGTTCAAATCTCGATTCTGTCCATTATTTCTTGTGGGACTTGGAACAATGTTAGTCATGCATTCATCCAATTGTGAAAACTTTTTTGAGCACCCCTTCTGTTCCAGGTCTTGTGCTAGGTGCTCAAAATTTAATGATAAGCAAGAAGGACAAGGTCTTCGCTCCCAGGAAGTTTACAGTCCAGGCAGAGAGACAAACATTTTTAATTAATTGTGACTGTGGTAGTGCTGCAAGGAAATGTTCAGGTATTTTGAAAATTTACAAAAGGAGGTTGCACCTAGCCTAGAGAGGAGTACAACTCGGAATCTCATTTCTCCATTTAAAGTATAGGAATGATATTTCTTGCTTTATATTTTTGTGGGGATAAAATGAGTGAATATATCAGAAGGTGCTATATAAAAGTAAAAAGTACATACTTTAAAAAAAATTAGCATGATGATTTCTAGGATATGCTGATGTTCCTGATAACTGGTTTCAAACCAGACCATACCACACATCAGTAATCTGTATAGGTTCAGTTACTTTCTAGATATTAGTAGGTGACTGGTAATGGCTATCAGGCTTTCCAGTTAGAGGGGAGTCCCTGTACGGGAAAGGAATTAGGATGAAAAGGCAAAAATGATAGCCTTTTCCTCTCCGTAACTGTATACTTGTTGCCTGAAAGAAATAAACTAGCATTTTATAAGCTTCAATATCTTCATGTCCTCTCACTATCTTTCTTGAGTCATCCAACAGCATACTTATATGTCATCCAATAATCTTTTAAATCTTTTAACAGATAGTTTTGCTATCTGATTTGACTTTTAAATTTTACGTATTAAAAAAAAAAAACTCCCTGATGAAACATTTTCAATTTTACATTTCAAATTCAGGATTTTAACATGTCTGGCAGACAGAAATGTCACAGAAGGCAACAAGATTCATGTCCCACTATTTTACAACTTCATGTTCAAATTCTGCAGCCAACTTATTTTTTTTTCCCCTTGGGGATAATTAAATATTATTACGGTGGCTACTTCTGCCTGAAATAATTTCTTCAACTTGGAATTCATTACTGTCCTCAGCTAGAGAAACACAGTGTTCAAGTTCCTGAAAATCCAGATTTCTACACGTGTACTTTATTCTTTTGATGATGAAAGAAATAAAACCCTTTGTTCTTTTAAACAGAAGGAGCTCAGCTTTTCAAATTGTAGGGTTCTTTTTATTACTACATTAAGGCATTCTGCTGAAATCTACCTTAGTTATAAGACCTGGTTTATGGTTGGGAATAATAGCCAGCATAGTAGCAGAAAAAAAGAGAGACAAATTTTATACTCATATCTTAATGGTTTATCGCAACAATCTTCCAATTTTGGTTTATGAAACAAAGTTTTTTACTTAATCTTCATTGCTTATTTCTATCAATATATATCTGTATCTGTAACTTACTATAGCTATAGTTCAACCAAGGAGATCTTTCTTGTGTTTCTAATAAGTTAGGTTTTTTTATGTTTTTGTTTTAACATGCATATACCTAAAACCAAATTTCTGGGTGTCATTGCACAAAGGAAAAGTTTGAGCTTTCAGAGAGCTCCTATTTGAGAAAACGTAGTACCTATATCAGTTCATCTCATCTTTGGATCTTAAACAGCTGCTAGAATTTTTTTTTTTTTTTTTGTAAGAAAAAGTGCCTAAAAAATGGCAAGAGTTCTCTCTCTCTTAGTTTATTTTCTTTTTTCCTTCATTTGCCTGCTGGCTCTCTATGATTTTCGTGATGGCTGATTCAGGGGAAGGATAATGCAAGCTGCTGTCAAGCCAACTGCATGGAGAAAAAAGAATTAACATGTTCTTTCTTCAAAATGATTACTTCCATGGCTCCACATTCATCATCTGGTTCATCATGACCAACTTTCTTAGCCCGTTGCAGGGTGACCTCGTTAGCACTGCCTGTGCCCTTCCCACCATAGCGGCTGCCTGGAGGCTCCTTGTGCAGTGTGGGCTAATGAGGGTCTGAGTCATCGATAGGCTGCACCTTTCTGCCATCAGACCAGTGCTAGAGAAAGGTGCTAGAGAAAGGCAAAGGGCCCACACTCAGACGTGTGTTCACTGACTAAAGGGAAATGTCTGGTCTTCTCAGTGAGATCATCCACGTGACCTGTGCTGAATGATTGTCAGACAGTCAAAAGGCCCTGAGCCTGTGGTAAATTCATGTACTATCTGGAGGTAAATTTATCAACCAAGACAGCTTGCTTTGCAGACTGCAGTATGCATATTCTTAGCAGGAGAGGTAGCCCCAGGATAACACAGCATGTGTCCCTGGAGCATCTGTTTTATTATACTGGGAGATTTAAAACCTTTTATAAAAAACAAATGGTCTTGTTTGGTGTCTATTGACAAAGCTGGATAAATCTTAAAGATGAAATAAATAACGTCAAGGAACTTTTGCACTTGGGCAAGGCCATCATATTCCTTCTTTCAAACTTCTCCCCCAACCCCCTCCAAGATTTTCCCCCTCCCTTGCTATTCCGGGTACTTCAGTTCAGAACACCCTAAGACAATGTTTTCTAAACAGTGGGTCATGACCCATTAGTAGATTGTAAAAATAAATTAGTGGCTCACAACTAACATTTAAAAAGTGAAATAACAAAAAAAATTTGGATTGCAATGAAATGAATTCCTTACTGAGGATCATGGAAAAAAAAAATGTTTTGAAGCTGCTGCCCTAAGTGACAGATTTCCATGACTTCTTCTTATACATTAAACAATCATTAAAAATACTAAAGATGATTAAAACAAATATTTTATAATGGCTGACATTGGCCATATCTGATGATGAACAGGGGCAATAATGAGAATATGCTTTTCTTAACCTCAGCCATGCTGCCTCATTATTTTTTTCTTAAAGCAACCACTAAATTCTCATGGCTGAACTGTTTCAGGGCATAGTGTATTGTGTGTGTGTGTGTGTGTGTGTGTGTGTGTGTGTGTGTGTGTGCGTGCGTGCATGGGAGTATTTAATCTGGCTCCTATGGAGAGGAAAAAAAATCCTTTGACATAGATTTTGTTTCAAGGCTTTTCAGTTATGTGGCTTCTTGAAAAAGACATGTGAAATTGTTTGAATATCAGTATCCAAATCTTGTAATTTCTTTTCCAGAGGTCTCATTTATTTGCATATTTCTTTTTAAACCTGTGTATACAACCCGAATGCGCAGAAGCATTGTTGTCTGTTAGAATCATCTGTTTCTATGACCTTTGCCTTTATTGATTTGTTTTCTTTTTCCCTATTTTTAATGTTGCCTTTGAGATTAAAGTCATTTTTCTTCTGCAGTAGTAGGCGAATGGTGACTTTCCTGTTAAGAAAGAGAAATTTTGAAAAGGAAAAAAAATAGGCACACTTTGTTTTTGTTTTTGTTTTTTTCCAAATCTATTCAGAGAACAATGAGACATAAAAACTGTCTACCTCTCAAAAAACAAAGGTTATATATCAGGAACAAAAAACCTGATCTCAATAATAGCTAACATTTAGTGAGCACTTACCATGTACTTAGCTATATTCTAAGCACTTTAGGGGTATTATCTCATTTAATTCTTACAATAAACTTAAGCAAGAGGCATTACCATTATCCCAATTTTTGTGAAGCTGACACCGAGATTTAGAGAGATTAAGTAGTTTGCTCAAAGTGCAATAAGTAGTGAGCGAGGATTCCAGTGGGTAGAATGACTCCACTGGCCTTCTTCCCAACCACTGACTCCTTGCTAAGACTTAATCACTGTACTCCTCTGTCTCCTTTAAAAAAATAAATAGTGCAAATAGCAGATAACATTTCTCATATTCGATTAACAAGGAATATACTGATTAGTTGAGTCAGAGATAATAAATTGATAGTGTACAGTAAAATATGTAAAGTTGTATATTTCCCAGTCTCAGTTCCAATCATAGTTCTCTGTCAACTATATAAGTGATTGGGAGAGAGAAATGAGGAGAAGAGAAGCATTCTGTGAAGTCAATTTTAATTTAATATAGCAGCACTTTAAAAGAATATCACAAATTAATTTTGCAGCCAGCATCCAGTTATTCTTAGGCATTATCCCTAAGAAGAATTATGATTGTGATGGAATTTTACAACTTACTTAGCTTCATCACAATATTAAAATAGCTAATAAGTTAGCTATTTTTAAAAAATAACTTCTCATTCCATTGTTTGAGGGAGCTTGAACGTAGCAGCAGCAGCAGCAGCAACAGAAGCAAAGAACGGGACTCCTGTGAGTTTCTTTTATCATTCCTCTAAGTGGCATGGATTCCTTCACCATAAAACACAGGCCCACTTGATTTCTTCTTCTCTACTCCATCACTACACAATGGTGCACAGTCACAGGGAGATTCCCGATCAATCCCTTCATTCCTGGGTAAACTGTGTTTCCCCCAGAAGACTTCAGCATTGTCTAGCTGATGGAATGTGTAAAGTAGAGCAGAGTATGCAGCCTTCAGGATCAATAAGACTCGGGGTCAAATCCAGCTCTGCCTCCTCTTTAATAGCTGTGCAACTTTCAGCAAACCACTAAAACCTCTCTTATACTTTTAAAATTCTTACAAAATATTTCTGCCAAACAAAAATGAATTAAGAACTATACAATGATTTACCCACATTCTCACTTCTCAGATTAAAAATATAACAGAAATAGAGCAGAAGCTCTTATGTACATTCTGTTTGACCCCATTTTCTTCCACCAGAAAAGAACTATTTTGAATTTGGTGTTCATCATTCTTGCCCATATCCTTTCTGTCTGGACAATATGCACTATTCTTTGCCATGTTTTGAAAAAAGTACATAAAATATATCTTGTGGTTATCCTCTATTAACTTGTTTTTTTTTTTTTTTTTCATTCAACTTTCTGCTTGGAAAACTTATTTATCATATAAACTCTTTGAATCTTAATTTCTTTATCTATAAAATGAGCCCAGTAGACATATTCATAAGATTGGTGTGAAGAACTTTAATAAAATAACATAGGGGCTGTGAGTGACAGAGTATTTGGCACACTGTAGACACTTAAGAGAATGTCGTTCCCTTTTGTTCTTCGTGGAACAGTGTTCAATATCTGACAACTCAGAGGAAGCAGCCACTTGGCTTGTGTAGCTGCAATGTTCACACTACATTTTTCCACTACTAACCATTCCTGTTGGTATCAAAAATGGCCCCATACAGAACAGGCAGGCTGATTACAAGTGTTAGCATCTAATGTTTCCTGAGAAGAACCAGTCTAAGTATGCTGCTTTCCTTATTTGCAGTCAGAATTTCCTTCCGGTTCTTCAGAATCAGAGTTTTCTGATCATGGAAAATATAAGACTACCTCAGAAGTATTTTTTACACACAGAACACTGAAAATTCTATGTTAATCATCCTGACAAAGATATTACAGAAACATAAATAAAGCAGGGTAATTTAATGTACTCCACTTCTACTTTTCCTCAACCTATTCTTTTCACACTCTTGTATACAGTTCTCTATTTTTGTTATTTTATATTTAATTGCTTCTGCTAAAGCAAAAATATTACAGAATTGCCAGTTACCTTATAAATATTCAAATCATGCATTGCTTTCATTGAGATAGTTTTAATTTTTTGGAATCCCAACAAATTTCACTCAGTCACACTGTAAAAATGTGCTAGTTTAGAAGTCTTTGAATAATTTATTGGAGTTTCAGGTTTCCTTTAACATTTTGCCTAATGTTGGCTGGAGGGATGTCTACACGATGTCAAAACACGTGGTTATTCAATCATTTCAGTAAATATTGTCATCATTTTGTAAGAGAGAAAAAGGGGGAAAATCAAGCTGATTTTCCTGTTTTGTACAGGGAAAATGACTGATTTATTAATAAAATATTTTGCTTTCTTTCCAGAGTATTTAGTTGTTGTATAAATGTTGGCACAATCATAGAGAACACAAACATTTACTTGCAGTAAACAACATTAAAAAAAAGAAATTCCTATAATCTCAGTACAGTAAAGCAGGTTGAATCCCATACTAACAGTAGATGTTTGGTGGGAGAAATAGAGCTTGTACTTAAGGGTTTATTATTTTCCAATTGAACTTGACTTCCGAGGAAAAGCCAGCACTGAGTCTTAAATGTGAAATACAGAAGATAGCAGTTGTGTGTACATCTAATTAATAACCTACCTGAAAATCCTATTTACACACTGATTAAAGGGAACTATTAGATCTCTAAATCATGTGTGTAGGCAGAGTAGGTAATTATTAAAAAGATAGTGCCTTTAAAGCCCCTATTGGTAGCACATTTCTTTAAACAAGCTCAGCCCAAGGTAGATTAGTAGTGATTTACAAAACATTCATAAATAATTATTATCACAAAGCTATTAGTTTTGCTTAATTCTTTTTCTGTTTTGTAATCATGATATAGTGTCTTGTTGCTAGGGAGATATTAAAAATGTCTATCTTCTTTACATCAGACATTATTCTTGATCTACGAATTGTTCAACACCTTATCAAAATATTTATTTGAACTAAATATTTTTAATGGAAAAATTCAGTGAACATTGGTTGACTTGGCTCCAAGACTCCACAAAGCCAACGAGACAGAATTCTTTTCAATAACTGGACAGCTTCCCTCAGACCCCTGCCCCCCACCTTCTCTATTTCACTAAAATAATTGATTTCTTTAGAAGAGTTCAAATGGGGTCAGAATTTATGTAATGGGTATCTCAGATATTGTTTAAACAAGTAATTATATGAAAATGAGACCAGTGACCTTGGATGGATTTTTGGCAATAGGCAACAAAATTATTCCAGTTTTCTAAAAAAAAACTAACATCTTCTTAGCAAATTTATTATTACTGTTGATAGTACAGAGATAACTGTAAATTCACATTTTCCATGGGTTATACAGGCACTCCTCACTCTGCATAGTACAGGATGGTAAAAATAACCTTGCAAGCTGAAATATACAAAACTATCAATAGTCAAATTAAGATTAATAAACAAATCATGATTGTTCTCTGACCTTTAAAACATTTTGTCAAAACATTACCGTTACCACTGATGTTACTATAACAATCTTACTGCTGGTTATACATGTATAAGGAAATTTAAAAAGCAGTAAAACTAACACTTATTTAGTATATTATAACTTAAAACTTTAGAAATACTGAGAAGTAAGGTGTTTTATTTCTTTGTAAAAAAAGCTTATCAAGAGTAGTTTGAACACTTCTTATCTTATTCTTGTCATATACCTTATAATATGGAGTGTCATCACACATCGTTTAACATTTTATCTTTTGCACTTTCAATGTCATGAAATATCTCTGATAGTTTCTTTAATGTGAAGATTTTTGCTGGTGTTTCTTCCCCCAGGACATCTTCATCCTTTTTGTCACAACTATTTGCCTCATTTATATTGAGAAGTTGCCTTCATGGACTTCTGCTAGCTACACTTTTAGAGTCTTTCCAATCACAGCAGTATCAGCTTCCCCATGGTCAGCTAATTTCTGCTAAAACTCCATTTATATTAACTTCAAAATTCACTTCCAGTGCTACCACTTTTTGTTTCTTTACTGCATTTTCACTTTTCTTGGCCAACACTCTCTTTCAATTATTATTATTATTTTTTTAAAAGGCCTGTGTGGCTTTATCACTGGGGAAAAAGTAGGCAACACAACTATGTTTTGCTGTCTAGACATGAACCGAATAGCAGACGCCCACTGACCAATAAAGTGACAAGTTTTGATAAAAGTGGTGTTATCAGTAACTGGTTATGAGGCGAATCTGTTATTTACTTAGTGATTTGCTGACTGAAGAGCTAACAGTCAAGTCTGGACTTTATGGAATTCCTCACAGCTAATATACCATAATAACTGAAATTTGAATCACGTTTCTGAGGGATTGGTGTTTTAACTAAATCATGGTAACTGAAATTCGTGCGTATTAAAATCATGAAAAGCAATGACTGCCTGTATTGGATTCCTTAAAACAATTGTTGGGGCAAAGATTAAAACTTCCATGACTGGTATCACAAAGGAGAACCTAGGAACATTTACTTCTGTGTATCGACAAAGTTTGTGTCTCAATAATCTTTTCCAGTGTGGAAAATTAAGAAAAAAACTAATCTAATTTCCAGTCACTGTTTAGAATTAATAAATATAAATACTGATAAAATTCACAATTGAAATGTTTTAGATTGCCATACAAACTAATTTTTCTAGGATCATATTTGAGTAATGCACTATTACTTCTAATAGAATTTATTATTCACTAACACAAATAGACACACACACAGTCTCTTATTCACCCATTTTGCTTAGTTTTGTATATAAAACAATGACATGAAGCACAGGATACATCTTCGGATGTAGGAATAAACACTAATATATGGAATTTATATATGGAACTATAATGTTATAAACACACCTAGAGTCACCTCTGCTATAATACTTGTTCAAGAATATGAATTTGTTCTATTAGGTAACAATAAGAGCATAACAGCAATTTTGCATTTGCTTATGCATGATTTCATGTGAGAGAAATACTACTTGAATGCAGAAAACTGCACCCAGATGAACAAAGCTGCATATGAATGCATAAAATGCACACATCCACGCACCCCAATCATCCACCAGCTGTTGTTTTACCACATGTGTCATCAGCTACATTTATCCACACCTAGTGTTACAACTTTCTGTCATGTCTCAGATAACTTTATCATTTCACAATAAATCACAAGCTATAGTTTTTCACAAGAGAACTTTGAGTTCCTTTCAAGATAAAATGCCATAATATTTGTAGTATTTGTGCATTTATTAACCATCTAAGACAGGGAAAACTATTACTGTTTTTATTAGGTTTCTATCTCTATTTTTTAATGTGTCACTGACAACGACGTGTCCCAACTTCATAAGGCCTGTGGTTTTTATTGCTTGACTTTGCATAGTGCGGTGATTTTTAAAACACATGTATCATTTTATATAGATGTGTATAGACTGTAACTAGAATGTACATAACTTCTTGTATCTCAAAATAAATTCACTAGTATATAACTACTTAAAGTCTGAGTGGTTGGGTCCATTGTATGATGTTACTTTTTAAGTCTTTAAACATCTTCTATGTAATAAAGCCAAATCTGACAAATAGTCTAAAGGATGACCGCCCATTCTGAACTCTAAAAACAGACCCAAAACAGTGGAGGTCAATTTGCCTATCCTGTCAGTAAACTCTGGAGTTGATAAGGAAAATTTTTAGTTCCTAGAGAGTAAGGTTCTACCTATCTAGCTTTGAATTGTTGAAGCCAGTTGCTTTCAAACTTGAACGTTGTTCAGAATCACCTGAAAGGCTTGACAAAACACACATTGCTGAGTTTCTGGTTAGGTCTAGGGAAGGGCCTAAGACTTTGCATTTCCAAGTTCCCACGTGATGCCAGAACCAACTTATTCATTAGACACAGTAAGCATAGTGCTTATAGCCCACTTTACTTTTAGTGGCCCATGAAAATGGTTTGATTTCAATCTCTTAAAATCAGAAAAAAGTAATTAACATAATAATGGTGAATGCATAATAATGAATCTAACCTGGATTATATTCATTTTTATATCAGTACAGACTAAAAATATTAATTCTATTTACTTTTAAATGAAGGAAAGGGCCCATGAAGGCAAAAGTGCCCCTGGCCAACGGAAGTCATGATGTGGCCCTAAGTGCTGCTGCCGCCATTGGCAGGAAGTACAAATTGAAAACCACTGCTCTCAACTTACCTACGCTTAAGATTTGTTAGTGTTCTGCTTTTTATTCTGTAATATTTTGATTGGGGGCTGTTTCTACTCAGAAGAAATAAAGTTTTTAGGCCCTCTCCACAGCCCAAAAGAAATCGATGGAACAACGTGCCAGTTTAAGTTTGCGAGGAGACGTGGGATGCAAGAAATGGTCATAAATGTGGATCTGATGTGATCATTCCATTACTTACTCAGGTGTACATTGTGCTCCCACAATTACAAAAGGCCAGTCTAAAAATTCAACCAGTGAAGAATCTGAAGAATCTGGACTATACGACAAAACCTCAATAACATTATTCATTTGTATACAACTGTAGTGTCTGAAAAGTATTTTCTCATTTAAGTTCATTCGTTCCTCACAAGCACCTGTTCAGTAGGTGTTGCAATATTGTTATATTTGGTAGCAATAAGAATAAACAAAAACATCCCCACCACATTAATAAACAGAGTTGAAACAAATAGCCCTTTATTAACAAGGGGCAACTCTAGTTCAACCCCAGTGCTCCTCCTCCTGCCCAAATCATTGTGGTAAGAACTATAAAAACTCAAAAGATAAACGCATTAATCTTGCACCATAACACTTTAAGCATTCTCAGTACTCTTTCCCACTTACTATAATCACCAATGAAAAGGAGATTCTCGTGAAAATGAACAGAACTTTTATCATTTTTGAAGAAGACAGATATTTTTAAAGCTTCTGACTCATATTTTCAAATTATGCTTTAGCTCTAAGACCTCTCCAGTTCACACCTCAAAAAGGAGATACTATGTAATGAGACTGGTTCCATTATCCAGTATGGAAAGACTAATTAACTCCAGAGGTTCATTTAATAGTAACTGGGATCTGGGGCAATACACACAAAATGATGTCCTGAGTTAACAGGAGTCTGCCGAGGCATGCTATGGGACAGGAGAGAAGAAGCAGAAGAAGAGACGGGGAAACTGGGCCGTGGGCAACTCCTTCTTGACCTCTGTTCCCTGGCTCCTTCCATACAATGCATCAAGTACTGATGATCTGCGTCTGTCTAGAGGACTCTCTCTCTCTGATAGCTGGAGAGGCAGTAATGCCAGAGAAAAAAATTACAGAACCTTTAAAAATTATTAAAATTTTGCCCATTGAATTTTGGTGCCTTGGGGCAAAGTCCTGACCAATTTATCCAAGTTATAGTTCTGAGGGACTGCCCTAAGACTAAGCAAACAGTGTTTCTGTCTTTACCTTGTAGTCCTAGAGAAGTAGTATGGCTCAGCCTTAATGTCCGATGACTCTAGGAGAGATGTTTCCAAAGCAGGATGGTAAATAAGTTTCACCCTTAATGCCAATAAATGGGAGTGGCTGCTTGGAGCGCTGTGTTGAGAAGGATCCTGAAGCTGCAACCATAACAAGGGGGCAGGGTCGTGATTGGCTGGCAATGTCTGTTTCAGGCACAGGAATGGAGACTGGTACCACTGACACATATAATTATTATTCTTTTTCTAAAAGTTCTCTTTTAATTAATGTCTTACTGTTGGTCTCCAGAACAATACCCCACTGAGTTACGTACAGTCTAGTCCTTGTACAGTGCACACCTTGCCCTCAATTACAGTGATAGAAATCCTTAGACAAGTCTTTGTATTCGTTTTTTTTTTTTCTTTTTTAACAATAAGTAGACAGGACTTTAATTTATTTATATGTTTAAAGTTTTGCCTTTTTTTCTGTCTCTTTTTGTTTTAAAGAAATAAGTTGAGAAAGTAAAAAGTTTATTAAAATATATTTCAACTTCATGTTATGAACATTTGGTATAAATTAGAAAAAAAAAAGATACAGTAGTCATGTCCTTATCTGCAGTTTCGCTTTTCACAGTTTCAGTTACCCATGGTCTACTGCAGCCCAAAAATATTAAATGGAAAGTTTTAGAAATAAACAATTCATAAGTTTTAAGTTGTGCACAGTTTGGGGTAGTGTGATTAAATCTCCTGTCATCCCACTCTGTCCCACCCAGGATGTGAGTCATCCCTTTGCAGAGACACTGTGTACACTCCATAGTAGTCTCTTCTCAGATTGATTGTCATGGTGTCATAGTGCTGTGTTCAAGTAACACTTATTGTACTTGATAATGGCCCAAAAATGCAAGAGTAGTGATTCTGGTAATTCGAATATGCCAAAGAGAAGCTGTAAAGTGTTCCCTTTAAGTACAAAGTTGACTACAGTAAAATAAGATATTTTGAGAGAGAGAGATCACATTCACAAAACTTTTATTATAGTATATAGTTATAACTTTTATATTTTATTATTAGTTATTATTATTAATCTCTTATTGTGCTTAATTCATAAAATAAACTTTATCGTAAGCATATATGTATAGGAAGAAAACATAATATATGCAGTTGACCCTTGAACAATGAGGGGTGAGGGGCGCTGACTCCTGTGCAGTCAGAAATCCAGGTATAACTTTTAACTCTATAGTCAAACCTTCACATATGTGGATTCAACCAATTGCAGATAGAAACTGCAGATAGTATTTGTATTTATTGAAAAAGAAATCCACATGTAAGTAGATCCGAGTAGTTTAAATCTATGTTGTTCAAAGGTCAACTACAGCGGTTTTGATACTGCCCATGGTTTTTTAGGTATCCGCCGAGGGTCTTATAATGCATCCCCTCTGGATAAATGGGGACAACTGTATGTGGGAAAAAGGAAAATTGGATCCTGAAGGGAAACCAAAGGTAAGAGAGATAGAATTTAAAGAGAGGAGAGAAATGTACATCTTATGTGGCAGAGAAAAAAAAATGAGCATAGATAGATGATGATAGATAGATAGATAGATAGATAGATAGATAGATAGATAGATAGATAGATGAGAGAGAGTGAGAGAGACAGAGACAGAGTGAGAGACAGAGAGAGAGAGAGAGACAGAGAGAGATTCGAGCTGGGAAGGAAAGAGAGAAAAAAGAAGAAAGCATCGGGGGAAGAAATAGAGAGGTCCCATAGTTTTATTATTCTAATAAAAATGAGCAAAGAGTGAGAAAGGCTGAAAGCTCAGTGGTGGTCAGTTGAAGTAAGCTTTGAGACGTTATCTCAGTGGCAGCGCTGAAGGACGTTTGTTGAACATACAGTTACATGCCAAACGAAGACCTTAACATGTTACGTTAGCCAATTTCTAACAACTTGCTTCAGGGCATCTTTAACTTCTATTAAGGTTGATGGTTTGCTTAACGAATTACAATGGTGACATCTCATAATATTCTTATATACAAATTCCCTAAATTCAATAGAAGTAGAGGCAAATGCACTATTAGAGACTCTAGTGTATAGCAAGACATGAAATTTAAACAATCGGTGTAGGCCTGTAATGGTTATAGCAGGCATATAAAATGGAACTCATTGCACCAAGGTCATTATGATTAGTTTTAACACTCAGAATGATCCTGTAATATTGATAGGCAATTTTGACCAAAAACTTCTTGAGTCACTTTCTGTGAAAATATTGGTACTTTGGAGAGTTATTTTTAATTTCTTGACATGTACTGGACTTCTATGTGGTCTTTCATTTTCCAAATGTTGTCTGAAAAAACAAACCAGTTTAAAATGTTAATAGCCATACCCATCTATTTTAACACTCAAACAATAATAAATATATCAGTGTATAAAATTAAAACCAAATATTTCTTCAAAAAGAAAGAATGTGCCTTATTCTCTGGTAGCAACTGCTGTTAACCCATTTCCCATTTGCCCCAAGAATACTCGCTGATGACACTGTGGCTGCAGCATTTACCCCAACGTAACTTGTGGATTACAGTCCTAACCTTACCTCCAAAGTTTGCCACAAAATATTTTGCTTTTATTATTATTTTCGCATTGCTCTAGTATATCAATAGTCTTTGGAAACAAATGACATCATTCTATTTATAGCATTCTGTTTTTAGCAGTGGTATTTCCATTTATAAAATATAATAATTACCGCTGAAAATATCAAATCCTAGAAAATGTAGCATTCCTACACGTGATGTTAACATTGATCTCGAAAAGTTGTCAGCCGAAGATTCATTTGATGAATCCAATTTATGTACACATTTCTGTTACATTAGGGTTAGAGACAAGTTCTGTTTAGAAATAACTCCAAGAGCAGTTTTTATATTTTATTTTCACATTGAAAACCAGTCAGATCTGCTTCGTCCTAAAAAACATGTTTATGTAAAATTAAATTAACGCTGGCAGCTAGCTGTACTTTTTTTTTTCTAAACAGGAAATGGTTTAAGATTTGGTGGTTATTTTTTTAGACCTTTTAAAGTCCATGTACAAACATGTATAGTTAAATACCTCTCCAGGTTCTTCTATGACCATCCTCCTCACTCACTCTGTTGTAGCCACACTGCTCCTACCACTCACTTCTCCAACATATTAGGCACACATCAGCCTCAGGGTCTTTGCACATCCTATTCCCTCTGCCTGGAATGTTCTTTCCCCAGTTATACTCATGGCTTGTCCTCTCACCTCCTTCAGGTCTTTACTCAAATGTAACTTTCTCAGTAATGCTGTCCCTGACTACTCTATCCAACATCGTGCCCCTGTCCAACACTCTCTACCCACATCTCTGCATATGTTACCTATTAATAAACTATATATTTCCTCCAATGAAATGCAAGCTCTGTGAGGGCAGAGATTTTTTGTCTGTTTTGATTTCTGTTAAATCTCTAGTGCCTAGAACAATGCCTGACACATAGTAGATACTCAATATACTCAATATATATTGAATAAATAAATGAATTTACATTTATTTTTAGAAATATTGCAATATATTGTATGTACAGTTTGATAACTTTTTTCTGCTCAAAGTTACATCATAGTTATCTTTCCATTTTTGTATTTAAAGGTATTCATTCTTTTTAATGACTTTATAGTTTTCATTATGAAGCAAGTATTATAATCTAACCATTCTTCTTCTGATAGCCATATGATTTTGCTCTAACTTTTTTATATAGAAAAAAATGCTGCAATGAATATCCCTGTTTACATTTTTTTCTTCAAATTCTTTTACTATCAAAATAAAATTCAGGCCATTAGACACTACTTTTTGAAAACTTTCATATATATATATGATTTGCAATGTGCTATATTTTTGTGGCTAAGAATATGTGATAACTACTTTATGAAATACCATATTATTTATTATTAGTTTATAAGCGAGCTAATAATTCTCATGTTTTAAAATGTATCAAGTAGTGTTTCCATCAAAGTTCCCAGCAAGAAAAAAATGAGGCATTCAAAAGGGATGGCAGAAGGGAGTTTAGTAAAAGAATTATTTAGGAAAGTGTGGGCAGCATTAAGGAACCAAGAAGAGTTAGTGAAGCACCCAGGTCTGGCAACAGTGGGAAATTATTATTAGTCCTAGCTGGCCAGGAAAGGGAAGAAATGGTTATTGGAAACTGATGAGTCCTGCAGCTGACCAGGGAGCCACTCACTGGAAGTTATGTTCTCCAATAGAATTATTTAGCACTGCCGAGCAAGGATCTGGCAGAGAGAGAGAGAGCTGGAGGAACAATGATCTGAACCTCTTTCTCCTCCTACCTTTCAAGTTTCAACCAGGGACTTCTATTGCCTGGAACCAACCAGAACCTGGGCACAAGGAAGCCTTGTTAAGAGGTTCATAGATTGTCAAATTCCTGACACCAGAGCAGAGTGGTAGCAGATCTAGGGGGACAAAGAGAAAATATCTAGCACCAATAATTTCCCTATTAGTTGTACTTCCTATCTCCATGTTAGGTTAGCTTGATAGACATAACCAGGGAGTTCTAACACCAAAGTGCCCATAGTAGGTGGCACTGCTTATAGACTTTCCAGTGGCACATTGCTCATGACACCAGCATTTTGAGCTCTTCTGGGCTCATAAACAAGAAAGTAGCTATAAGCACTAACTGAAAAGCTCTAATGATGTGAACATGTCATCATGTTTTACTGTGCCCCAACTAGTACTAATTTTTAAAGCATGACTTTGGAACCAGATAATTTCAGGATTGAATCCCTACATCTGTTATTTGCTTGCCATGTAAACTTAGTCTTAGACCTTTGCTGTCCAACATGGTAGCCAACTAGCCACATGTGGCCATTTGAGTTTATCTTTACACAAACAAATAAGAGTTTAAAATTTTAAACACATTTTAAATAAATAAAATTTAAAATGCATTTCTTCATTCGTTCTTGCCACATTTTAAGAGCTCAGTAATTAATGTGGCTAATGATTACTGAATTGGACATCAGGGAACATTTGTTTAAGCATTTAGCCCAGTGCTATCAAACAGAACTTTCTACAGTGATGGAAATGTTCTTCCTGTCTAATAGGCAGATTTTTACTCATCATGTAATGCATACATGACATACGTAATTCATGCAATACATACAATAGACTCATCATAGAGAGTAGGACTTCACTCATGGGCTTGTCTGAGGATTAAATAAGATAATATACATAAAGTTCTTAGTAAACTGCAGGGCACAGAGTAGGCATTCAATAAATGGTAGCTATAGTAATGATAATAGCAACAACAATAGAAGCAGCAACATAATTGTGTTGTATCATATCTCTGGTACATAATTCTGGTGATATTGTTACACAAAGCTCTTTGCCAAAGCTGTGAGGCTGCCAGGCCCTAACAATGATCACACAGCTGTTGCTGATGAGAGCTGCGTGTCATTGAGCTGAGAGGCTCCTTGTTATGAAAGATCCTCAGCGTTGCTAGGAACTAACTAGCAAGCTTCCATCTTGCAAGCGTGGTCATGCATGCCTCATGTCGAAAATACTATCCCAAGACATTTTATCCTTAATCTTCTGAATATGATACGATTCTTAATTTTTTCTAGTGAGTTTAAATGGCATATTTTGTCAACACATTGTTTTCACAGAATCTAATTTCATTTTCCTTGTATCTACAGACAAAATTTAACTCAGTCTTCTGTAGGACTTCTGCCAGCCTAAGCTTATATCCAGCTATACTATTACCTTACTATATCATGTCAAATAACTAGTTTGATTCATGTTTTAATGGAATTGTTCAGGTAGTATCTAATCTACAGGACACACTAGTGATTTTGAGGGAATAGTTTCATAATCTCTAGAATGGATGTTCTACTCTTTAAGTGTAAATGAGGAAACTATTGATCAACAACAAAACAAAACTAATTTCGCTTCTTCATATCCATATTCCAAACCACCATTATCTTTTATCCTCCTGCAATCAGTTTTGCACCTTGCTTAAAACATCTAGTGGTTTCCTGATGCACTTAGAAAAGAATCCAAAGGACTTTCCGTGGTCTTTTATTTTCTTTGTAGAATTTAATTCTATCTGTAATTATTTATTTGATCCCCTGTTTATTTCTATCTGCACTTTCCCCACCCTATCCCTCTAGATGTAAATGCAGCTTAATAAAACTACTCATTGCCTGCTCATTGAACATCATCTTTTTAGCATCCAGAAAATTTTGTGGTTCAGATTACAGGTTTCAAAAGGCTTCAAAGCCATCTTCAGGCAGTGTGTAAAGAGTAAGTAGCAAACCACTAAATTACAACCTAGCACCATGTTTACTACATCCCAATGTTTCTTTCTCTCCAAGAGCCTAATTCACTTAAAGATTTTTAACCTTGTTATATTTGTGCCATGGCCCCTCTTGGGAGTCTAGTACATCCTATGGACTTTTTTTCCAAATCATGTTTAAATCCACAAAATTTTTTTAAAAAGCAAAGGAAGTCAGTGATTCTAATATATAGTTATCAAAATACTTAAAATCTTAAAATTTGTGGTATAGTAATAGACATGTTTACACCAGATCTAGTTTAGGGTCTAAAATGACTAAGATGATTTTGAAGGTAGAGAAGTTCGTACTAATATTTTGAGATATCTATAAAAATTATAATGAGATATGAAAATATCTGAGATTTCTATTGGTGACAAAGTTACAAGTATCGCTAACACTTCTGAGGCTTGTTTATAGTCTTAATTTTAGAAAGTGCTAAATTTCGATTAGAGGTTAATAAAAGTACAGATAAAATGTTTTTCCCTTTCAAATTCACAGACTCCCTGAATTCTATGCACAGATCTTTGCAGGTCTCTGGGTCCCAGGTGAAGGGGCCTGAACCGGACTGTGAGAGAGAGCATGTGTTCAGGAGTGCAAGCATGTGAATCCTGGCTTAAAGTGCATTCTCAGACATGGTACTCAGCTGGGATATCATCTGCAGCCTCAAATAAGATCCTAGGCCTTTTATTAGCCTCTGCTGTTCTTTCTTTCACTTTTTTTATTTGAAAATACTGAAAAAAAAACAAAAACAAAAAACAAAGTTTATCCATTATTTCACCATTTAAAAAATATATACAATATAAGAAGTGAGAATTGCCCTATTTCCTACCAAAGATAATCCCAGGTAAGATTTGGTGAATATCCTGCCTGATTTTTAGCATGTTTCTCTGTGTGTGCGTGTGTGTGTGTGTGTGTGTGTGTGTGTGTGTGTGTGTGTGTGTAGGTGCATATATTCACAGGAATTCACAAGAATGAAATAATATTGAACAAATTTGTTTGCTCCTATTTTTTTCACATAACACTATATTTTAAACATTTTTCAGATCACGTTTAATTGTTTTAATGATTGTTTGATATTCCACCATATAAATATACCACATTTATTGAAATTTTCTAGTAAGCTCTTTTATTTGCCACTACAAATAATACTACAATGAACAACTTATACACATATTTTTATGTATCCTTGCTAGTATTGTACAAAATGGTCCTAGATGTCAGGTCAAGGAGTGTGCTTATTTTAGATTTAATAAATATATATTTACATTTAATTTTTGCTGACCTGATGAGCGAAATTGTTAGTTTACTGATTTAACTTTTCTTTGAAGTTAGGCATCTCTTCATAGCTTTATTGGCCATTTATATGTCTTCTTCTGAATTCACAATCTGTTTTCATAATCTTATCTCTAAATTCATAATTTTCATTGGTATTTTATACTGGGTATTTATCTTTCATATATTTATTTGAAGATATTCTTTTTTATATTGAAGATATAAAAGATACTTTTTATTAGTAGTGTGTGCTGAAAATACGTTTTCCCAGTCTTCACTTATCTAGATCTCTCTCTCTCCCTTTCTCATTAGCTAATGTTTATGAACAGGTGGTCTTAATTATCCAAGAAGTCTACTTTAAGAGGCTCCACCTTAAAAACGAACAAAAATGCTATAGTAAATATGTTGATTTAGTCTTTATCTTTAAAAGAAAATGAAATTAAGGAATTAAGTTGAGTTATATTAAGTTTAATTCCAAAAATAAGTAATTCTTAAAACATGCAAACTTAATTATTTTATTTTGATAGAGGGTAAGATATAAGTCAGATTTGTATTTTAGCACTTTAATAAGCCTTTCACAATATCAATGCTTTCCCAAGATGATTATAGAGGACTTTATTCTTTTTCCTAAGCACCTCTATAGTAGGTGTAAGTGGTCCAGCTCTTCTGGATTCTCATTTGTCAGTGACTTTGCTGATGATTCAAACAATTCTGTAATCAATTTCACAAAATCCTGAAAATTTATAAGATTTGTAACTTAGCAATCAATTTAGATTGAATTTGAATTGTTTATTTATTAACACCATGAGTAAAAATAGATACAGTATATATCATGGAAGGACTAGAGATATTAATATTTATTAGTGGGTATTTTGTATTATGACAATTGAGATTTCTGAAACTGATGGGACTTGGAAAATGGATACTCTGGGAACCTTAAGGTCAAATCTGTCCTTTTATAACTTTTTTCTATTGTGGCTTCTGGGTTTCTTGTCTTGCTTAGTTTTTCCCAGCCTGATAATATTTTTTAAATTTATTTTGTCCAATGATTTTTATTGTTCTGCCTTTTACAATTAGATATGTACTCAATCTGAGATTCATTTGTGTAATATTTATGAAATTTTGTTAGATGACTTTTGTCTTTTTATCCAAAGAATACCTAATTTTCTAAACACATTTTTGAAAAAAATTTTTGATAATAAATTTTGAATTTTATGGATTAGCAAAGTCTAAATAATTGTGGAACTGACATATAGTTGTCACTCCTTAGTTTATCCAAGTAGGGATTTAAAAACCAATATATTATCATCAACTACCCCCATCATTTCATACAAATGACTCCAAAAAGTAGAATTTCAGAATTAAAATGAAATAGCTTTATTAAAACCTTTTACTTTAATCTTTCACAATGGATGGGTAAGAATTTGGTCATAGAGTAGAATCAGCATGGGAACAGTACTTGGGATCAACTGCTTTAAAAAAATAACTGAACTTTTTGATGTAATTTAAATGCACAAACACTAGTTCTTACCTAGGGGGCCATTTAAACCCCTATATCTCAAAGCAGATAGATCTTTACCCCAAATTGAGACATGTTCTTATATATGATAATAGTAATACTCCATTTTTCACATTGTAAAGATTCTGAGGCTCTGAATGTGACCACGTTACTGGAAGAAATGAAAAGCTAAAATGGATGGGACTCGTGGGGAATCACGTAGCAGACACTTTCAATAGAAAACACCTAACACTTGGCACAGTTCACAAAACCCAATTATGAGCAATTGGTTGTGCTGAATGAGGTTAGTCCCACCACAGTCCTATGTGGTGAGGAGGTCATTAGAGACCTCCAGTTGCTCAAATAAAGGGAACGGGTGAAACGTTACAGGAAGAATCAGGTATAGTTAGCATTTCTTGTTGAGGATTATACACTGGATGATAAATCGTTAAAATTTTGTATTTGGTGATTTGTTTTTCTATTCCTCTATATACAGTTATAGAAATTATTTCATTGCATACTCAGGAAGATTACATTAAAGCAATAATGAGATTTGAATATCAGTTGACGCGTTCCTTTGTTTATCCATACATCTGGCTGTGTAAGCCACTTATTCCCATAGTTCTGAATAGCACTTGTAAAGCTATCATTTTATTCATCTCGAGTTCTCTGTTTTCCAAATAAAAACAAATCTCCTCAGGCACCAGTTTGGAATTGTTGCCTTTGAAATCTAATAGTAAACTATCCGCCTTAAGCATCTGTGGAGCTCAGCTCATTCTATCACCTTCTAGAATTATAATTCTCCATTTGGAGTCTTAAAAATGTAGTAATGGGGGAAAATGGCTATAAAAAAGAGACAACTGATCAAAGAATTCATGGTGCTACAAAATGATTTTTTATACCTTTATTCCTTTTTTTCTCTCAGTCTGAACAGGTGTTGCATTTTGCAGAATAGCTATGTTTTAAAAAAATTACCTATAAGGTGAATTTCTATATAGCAAAGTATAGTAGCTTATTGATGTCTATAAAATTAAAGGTGTTTTGCAAGATAAAAGTATTGATTTCTTCATATCAAAACAAGAACATGTACCACAAATGCATTTTAAAAGCAAAAACTAAAAAATTTCAATAAAACATGAGGAATAGCTACAAAAAATAAATTACAGAATGAAGACATAAAAGAGCTTGGGTCATTTTAGCATTTGAAACAGGAAGCCAGAAGATTTAAAAGAAAAATAACAACACTGTACTGAATGGAACATGCCAGGGGCAGAGCTGAACGACTATCTTATGAAAGACATTTTTCATTTTTAACCAGACTATGCTTATGTGTACAAGATGACAAAATAATCAAGTAAAGAATGAAATTCTGTTCATCAACAGGTTGTTTTGTGTTAAATTGATATAATGCCAAGCAGTTTATTTGGATATTTTCCCCCTTGAAATATTTTTCAGAACAAATATTCTTAAAGAAAGAAGCCTGCTAAACTCCAGTAAAATAAGCCCTGATCTTAGATTCTGAAAACCTGGGTTCTGTGCCTGGCTTTGTCTCTCCGAGCAAATTACGCGAGGTTTCTGATCTGGAAATGGAGGGTGTGACTGCCCCAAAAGGTTGTGATGGTAAAATTAGAAAATAAACATAAAAGTATCCTGCAAATAATATATACCAAATACAGGACCCAAGGATGGCCCATGCATTTGTCTTTCATGGCATACTGTGTATTTTATAACATTTTACATAATTTAGCTCTATCTTACGCTAATAGTTTATATATGACATACAGGTAGAACCACAATACATACAGAAACTCAGCCTTCCCAGGGAAAGCCAAAATGTATCCTGAGACCAAAAAGAAAGCTTGGATATCACTAGTATAGATTCAACTACCAAATAATTTTTAATTATTTACTAATTTATTCAGTAAGACATTTATTTATTGTCCTCCGCATGCATGCTAGAGCTGACTGGGCAGGCCTTTGTCCTCTATGCTCTTATAATCTAGTTGAGAAAATAGATGATATGCAACAAACTGTAATAAAATGTCACAGTTGCTATAGAAGAAGTTGAAACAAAGTATTGGAGGAAGAAATTTGGATCATGTTGAAGCATGCCACATAGAGACTGATACTTAATAAATACTTCTGGTAAAGATAAAAAATAGATTTAGCTATCACAATTCATCTTGCTATCCCTTTATGTATGTGTACATACATACATACCTATATATATACACATATACATTATATATATATATATGTATGTGTATGTCTGTGTGTATATTTTTCATTTTTTCTAATTTGTTTTTTACATTGAATATTTTAGAAAGTCTCTCTTGAACCCTGGCATTCACTGGCTTAACTTCCTCATGAACACTGATGCTAGGTTTTGTACTAAACACAAAAGACAGTAAAGCAGCTAAAGAAATCCTTCCTTTCAAATACTATTTTGATGTTACTAATCCTGCCATTTGGTCAAATAATGCAGCTCTGTGCTGTCTGTAATAGTTAATTTATACAGCTTAGGTGACTGCTTTTCAATGCAAAGGAAAACTATAAAAAGAAAATCAGCTGTGATGTATAATCTATATATGATCTCTATTTCTAGATTTTTTATTGCTTGATATTCAAAATAAACCGTAACCATCAATCCTCAGATCATAATTACCTGGAATTTGATTCTCTGAAGGATGTGAGAATTTCTAAGCTTATCTGCTTTTATACAAATTTACTTGCTAAGATTTCATAAAAAGCAATTTAACTCTGAGTCTCTTCAGGATACATAAAATGAAAGAAAGGCATTAGATTTTCAGTTTTGTTTCCTCCACCAACTTCACTCACTTGGTTTTCTTTTTTATCCAAAGAAATTGTAAGGGCAGAATTTTATAGAAATGCTTTTATTGTTCCATCACATTATTTACATCTGGGCTTGACCTCACAGGTGTGAGGTCATGTGTGGTGTGAGGGGGCAAAGGGTAAACAGAAAGGTCAGGTGTGAGTATCAGAATCATCAGGAAGCTTTTCCAAAGTGTTCATCCTGTTTACCTTCTTCCTCACCTCAGTCAGTTGTAGAAGCAGTGGTCAGATTAACCCAAATGGCCAGTAAGTATGTTCTAAAGAGAGCATAGGTCTTAAAACATTCGAATATAAACATTACACATCTTGTCAAGGATAGTGTTTACAGGGAGTGTAAAGCAAGTTCTGAAATGTGGAAGAATAGCTATGAATTTATTAGTATATACATTTTTTAAATCATCAAACAAAACTTTTAGTTACCATTTACATAAGAAGCGTTCACAGCCACTCAGGAAACTTTTGAACTAATTCGTCATCTTACTTAGTTAATGCAAGTTCCCTTATGAATGCAGAACAAATAAACTTCACACAAATATGTTGGTAATACATTCCAGAGGGGTGTCTGACTGCATTGTTATAAAATCTCTGTCTAAGCCAAGTCAATTGATTAAGAAATCAAACAAACTTGATTAATCCTTGTGCGCAATAGCGGAGACATGCAAGATGTACAACTATGATTCGCAGATTAAAAAAAATATGGACTCACTAATTGAGACTCACTGATAGGTCAGCCTAGGTTTCTCCAGAAGCACAGCTCAAATCAATCTCGTGTGGGGGTAGTTACTTCAGAAATGTGATCTCAGGCAGCAGGAGTGAGGGGCAAGGGAAGTGAAGCAAGGAAGGAAGGAATCTGAAACAAAGATGGCCTTTCCAGTCGATCGTTGCTATGATTAACTGGTGCTTGTTGCTACAGGGTCTTTGGAGGAGGTTTAGCAGATGCGTTTGGGAGCTGTTCACTGGGTGATGTAAGGGGGGCGGGGAGTGGCTCGGTGGCTCCCACACCATATTTATCAAGGGTGAACTCATGTGCATTAGCTCCTGAATACTTCTGGGTTGTGCAAGCATTAGTGACATGTTTCCCACGAATATCCTAAACAGTATCAGAGGATCGAGGTGAGGTACTGCATGTTTGTACCTACTAAAGCTGGCAAAAGCTTCATGGAACTAGTTATTGCAGCTGTGGTTAGGTAATAGAAAAGATTGACAGGACTTAAAATCTGCAAGGAACTATCTGGTATATTGAAAAATATAACATCTTTGAAAACTAAAACAAAGATTTTTTTACAATGTGTATATTCAGTACCCTGACCAACACTGGAATGTCCTATGCAGAATCTTTAATAAATAGAAATCCAGGGAAATAGATTTGGAGTAAAAATAACAGGTCCAGAATCTGACAATTCTGGCACTGTGAGCATAGGCAAGTTACATTCAATTTTGCTGAGCCTCAGTTTTCTGATCTCCAAAGAGAGAGGGATAAATGAAATCCTCCTCAAGGGATTCTTGAATGCTAAATGAGGTGATAAATATGGTAGCATGGTTAGCATTTCAGAAAATGGGCACTCATAATAATCATTATTAGCATTCAATCAAAGTCAGCACACAAGGCAACTCTCAGAGAGACCATGCCATTGTTAGGAGTTGCAGATTTCAGTTGGCCAGGACCTGCAGAGAGAGAGAACAAAGATGGCAACAGCTGGTGGGAACTAGTGAAAGAGCTCTTCTGGACCCCAGGGGACTACAGATTGTGCAGAACAATCAAAACCAGTTGGGGGCTTTCGAGTTGGGAGTCAGAGATCATACTGAGGCCACAGGTCAAGTGTGGTGACCTTTGACCCAAAGCTAGGAAATAGAATGCCCAGAAGCTAGAGGTCAAGTCCTGTCAAGGGTCAAAGGCAAGCAAATGGTCATCCAGCACACATGTTGCTCCATTAGAGGCTGTCCTTGTCAGAAAGCTTGCATTTCTTGCCATGCTGAAAATAAATAGCTGATTTTCTAGGTGCGGTCAGCCAAGAACCTGAGAGATCAAAGATACACAGCCCTGCAAATAATCAGATCATACAACAGTTAACAGGAAAAAGTCTAAATAAAACACTTTTATCATGCACTTATCCCCAAAAGTTACGTGCTATTTCCAAAGATCCCTACTACATAGGGAGTACTTGTTTACAACTTATAAGGTATGACTCATTTTTCCTATGAGCTTCCTGCATTTTTCTGCCCTGGCCTTGTGTTTTTAAAATGGTACCGTGACCAGAATTCACTTAAAATAAGCTCCTTAACCTCATACTTGTAAATGTTTCTGTTTTCCATTGTTCTATACTTCACTGATTTCAAATATATATCTGTCCATCAGCCTTAGTCCATTTGTGCCACAATAATAGAATATATAATAGAATACCATAGACTGGGCGGTTTAAACGATAGACATTTATTTCTCGCAGTTCTGGAGACTAGGAAGTCCAAAATCTAGGTGCTGATAGATTCCATATTTGGAGAGGATCTGTTTCCTGGTTCATAGCCATTCTCTTGATGAATCCTCACATGGTGGAAGGCTTGAGGGAACTCTCTGGGTCTCTTTTATATGGTCGCTAATCTCATTCATGAGGACTCTACTCTCATGACCTAAGCATCTCTCAAAGGCTTACCTCTAAATACCATCACACTGAGGATTAGGTTTCAACATATGAATATGGGAAAGGGGGGGAGACACAAGCATTCAATCTATAGCACCATTCATACATTCATGCATTCATTTATTCATTCAACTGTCCAAGAAGCCAATAATTTAATTATTTAACCAGAAAATACTGATTGTGTGTTTTTAAATCACTGCTGCAAAGAGTTATGAGAGTAAAGTAAGATAATGCACGTAAAAATATCTGACAAATAGGATAGTGCCCAGGGATGGCCCATGCACTTGTCTTTTTATAGTATACTGTATATTTTACATACTTCCCATGCTTTGATTTTCATGTTAATAGTTTACATATGACATATAAGCAGATAAGTGTGTAGTGCTATCTCATTGAGGTTTTAATTTCGTTTAAAGACTAATGATGCTGAACATCTTTTCGTGTGCTTAATTGCTATCTGTATACTTTCTCCGTGAATCGTCTCTTCGTGTTGTTTGCCTATTTCCTACTGGACTGCTTGTTTTTACTATTGAGTTTTGAAAGTTCTTTATATATTCTAGATACTAGTCCTTTGGATAGGTGGTTTGCAAATATTTTCTGCCAGTCTATAGCTTGTTTTTTCATCCTCTTACCAAGATTTTTCACAGAGCAAAATTTATGGTTTTGATTAAGTCTGGTTAAGTTTAATTTACCACTTTTTAAATGGAGTTTGCTTTTGATATCAAATCTAAGAATTCTTTGCTTAGCTCTAGATGCTGAAATTTCTTTTATGTGTTTTCCTAAAAGTTTTTTTCGTTTCTTTTTGTTTTTTTTTTACATTTAAGTCTATGATCCATTTTGAGCTCATTTTTATATAAAATGTAAGACAGGTCGAGGTTCAGTTTTTGCCTATGAATGCCCAGCTGCTTCAGCACCATTTGTGGAAAATGGTGTCTTTTCTTCATTAAATTGTTTTTGCACTTTTCTCAAGAATCAGTTGGTCATATTTGTATGGGTTTACTTCTGGGTTCATTCTCTATTTTGTTCCATTGACATTTATGCCTATCTCTCTGCCAATACCATACATCCTTGATTATTGAAGGTTTATGGTAAGTCTTGAAATTATGTAGATGATTCCTCCCACTTTATTCTTCTTTTTCAAAATTAGTTTATCTATATTAGTTTCTATGCCGTTCCATATAAAAAAAATTAGAAATAGTTTTGTCTATATCTATGAAACTCTTACTGGGATTTTAATAGGAATTTGGTTAAATCTGTGGATCAATTGGGGAGAATCGACATCTTTCTTATGTTGAATCTTTCAATTCATGAATATAGTGCGTCTTTCTTTAATTAAGTCTTCTTTAATTTCTTTCATCAGTGTTTTGTAGTTTTTAGCACAGAATTCACATGCACGTTTTGTTAAATTTACACTTAAGTACATCAGTATTTTTTATTATTATTGATTATAAATCAGCGGTCCCCAACATTTTAGCACCAGGGACATGTGCTCCTATGGGAATCTAATGTCTGATGATCTGAGGTGGAGCTGAGGCAGTGATGCTACCGCTGGGGAGCAGCTGTAAATACAGATGAAGCTTGGCTTGCTGGCCCACTGCTCACCTCCTGCTGTGAGGCCTGGTTCCTAACAGGCCACTGACTCTTACCAGTCCACGGCCTGAGGGTTTGGGACTCCTGTTGTAAATAATATTAAATTTTTTTTTGTTTTGGCATCTATGTGTTCATTGTTAGTATATAGAAATTCAATTTATTTTTGGTATGCTTTTTGTATCCTGTCATCTTGGTAAATTCATCTAGTACTTCTTGGAGTTTTTTCCTTTTCTTTTCTTTATAGAAAACCGTGTCATCTGGAAATAGGAGATTTTATTTCTTCCTTTCTGGTCTGTATGCCTTTTATTACCTGTTTAAAATGTAATTAGCTTAAGTATTTCCTCAATATATATTTAGAACCACATGAGATAATATAATATTTGCTTCAACTGTAAAACATAATGTAGAAAACTTATTTAAACTTATTTTTGTTTATCATGTTCTTTCTTCCTTTCTAACATCTCAAGGTCCATTTCTTATCATTTTTTTTTTTTTGTTTAGAGAACTTCTTCTAGCTATTCTTTTAGGAATTTTCTTCTGATGACAAATCCTCTTAGTTTTTCTTCATCTGAGAATTTCCTAGTTTCCCTTTTATTTCTAAAAGATATTTGCACTGGATATAAGATTCTGTGCTAATAGTTCTTTTCTTCTAGCCCTTGCAAAATGCTGTGCTACTTTTGTCATGATTTCTGATGAAAAATCCACTTCATTTGAGTTGTTTTTCTCCTATAGGTAGGGTGTTGCTTCTCTTTCACTGCTTTTAAGATTTTTTTTTTTGTCTTCAGTATTGAATAATTTGACTATGATGTGTCTTAATGAAGATTTTGTTTGTTTGTTTCTTTGAGTTTATTCTGTTTTGCATTTAGCTCAGCTTCTTGAATCTATAGGCTATGTCTTTTGCCAAATTTTAGAAGTTTTCAGCCATTGTATTTGAGCACTTCTTCAGCTTCATATTTTTTCCCTTTTCCTTCTAGTACTTCAAGGACACAATATTAGATCTTTTGGTATTATTAGTTTACATGTTCCTGAAACTCTGTTCATTTTGTCCCTAGTATATTATTTGTTCTTTATATATATATTTTTTCATTATTTAAACAAGAAGTATACTCAAAAGCTTAAAAGGTAAAATATTTTAAATACTTACTGATGAATGAGACTCAAAAACCCTTTATCCCAGGGTGTGTATAAATTTCAGCCCTATTACAGGCCAATCAGGAAGACAGGCCTGGATCCCCTATTTTATGGAAGCAGTTGGTACAGTAAGGGGTCAAGAGCCTCAGAAAAAAATAATAATGTATTAATTATCTCATTTAATCCACATGACAGAGGAGGCACCACTATTATTACCATTTTACAAATGAGTAAGATGAGACTTTGAGAGAGGCAGAGTGATTTGCTAAAATAACATAGCTAATTAATGGTGGAGCTAGGATTTGAACCATAGGTCACTAACAATGTCCAACTACAGGATGTGTTATTGACCAAGGTGCCTAGCTGTGGCGCACTTAAATCCATTGCAGGCATGCTATAATAGGTCTATTCCTGAGTGATAGGGGATTCTCTGACAGTTCACTTTGCCTTAAGAACTCCTCAAGATCCTTGCCAAGTCTCTGTTAGACTTCATAGCAATGTAGAATGCTTCCGTTCAATACTTCCTTCCTTTCTCCTTCACTTAGGGTTAGATAAGCATCATCTATGATGGCTCACCCAGTCTATCCCAGCTCTCTCTCCCATTTTCTGCAACACAGGCAATTTCCTTAAGAAAATCCTTGCATGTTTAATCCCATTTTGGCATTTCCTAGAGGACCAAAACTAACACAATCAACTATTGACTACTGCTCCATAAGGTGTCGAAAGTAGTGTTTCTGTGGAATTACTTGAGATCCCACTGGGAAGACCAAAATAAAATAAAGTATGTGGGAAAATTTTATAATCTCTTAAATTGAATGCAAATGCAAGTTGTCCTTGTTATTTGGAGTTCACACAGTGGTTTGCTTTGGGCTCTGCCTGCTCTTAGCCACTGGCCTAGGTGTGGACGATTTCCAACTTATCATTTCATCTAATGATTGCTTCCTTGTGAGAACTGCAGACTTATCACTTTAATTTTCACAGTGCTCAACATAGCCATGATTTATCAGGCATGTTAGTGACATTACGACTCTGTTATTTTTATCCAAATAAACTGAGATTTGGCAACAGCTTTGTAAAAATTGATATAATTTGCACTAGCAAAGAACCCATTCATTACCACTCCAATTTTCTAAATCGTCTTTAAATCTGGGTGTGGTGAGTTCTTGGGGAACTGATAATAAACATATAACTTGTCCTATCTGTCCCACATCAGTGGTAATTAAATGCTCACCTATAATTATCTGGCCTCCTCACCTGGGAAGCAGGAACCTGAGTGTGAGAAGCTCTTGTTCATTTAGGCCACACAAACTGATCTTAATGAATCACTTAGCTATTCACAATAATTAATGTATAATGATTCTGTTATTGTTATTAAACGGACTTCTGACATTGAATAGTGTCAGAGTGAATCGAAGTTTACGAAAATACCTAGATCATTAAATAGAATATTTCAAAGTATAATTGGAACAAGAAGAAAATGTAAAAATTAAAGTTGACTACTTGAGGTAGATAGGACATGGTTAATGCGTGACAAAAACAAGTAAAAGTTCTCCATTCCTTTGTGCTTTCATCTTTACCATCAAAAAGCAGAAAAGTGGAAAATATGGAAAGCAAAAATTCAGTTTAAAAGAGAGAATTAAAACTCAAGATAGATGAGCAGATGATAAGAAAGCATTTAACAATTCTATGAGCTCAAGTCTAGATGAATTCTGTTTAAGGTAGTGATAATTATGGCAAAAGTTGATTATCAGTTTTAGGGTACTGCCTTAAGGGCTAGATATATATTTTCTAACTTAATTCTCACAAAAACCTAGAAGGTACATTATTAACTTCATTTTTCAGATGGAAAAACTGTGGCCCAGCGAGGCTAACTTTCTTGAGTTCAGAGAGTCTGACTCTAGAGCTTTCCAGTCAGTGTATGTGTGTTAAAAATGTGGAATCTCAGACTTATGGAATCGGATTCTGCCTTTTAGTAAGATCTCCAGGTCATTCTTATGCACGTTGCAGTTTGAGAAACATTGCTCTGGAGCCCATATACTGACGGGCAATCATATGCTTTGCTACCTCCATCACACCAAAGACCAAATGAATGTGAGTGCAGGACCCTGGAAATAATCTTTTAGAAACCATTAAGCATGAGAGGAGTAAGGAGAGTGCTGATGAACAAACACCATGATTTTCCAAAGGACTATTTCAGGGAGGAGAAATCAAGAAACTAAAAACCAGTATAAGTGATGTAAATTCTAGAGTAGAGAGCTAAAAGATGATCACGAGGAACTAATATGGGTTTACTCGGGAAATGTTCTGTCAAATTAATCTGAATTCTTTTTTTGGACAGATACACATATACATATTAGGAAAATACTACAGTTATATTATACATAAATGTCAGCAACAAAAATGAATTTTGGTAAAGTCTTTTTTTCCCCCCAGCTTTATTGAAATATAATAGACGATTAGGTGCTTGTATTTACATTGTACAATTCAATTAGGTTTTTTTTCAATTATAGTTGGCATACAATAATATATCAGTTTCAGTTTTACAGCATAGTGATTAGAGATCTATATAACTCACAAAGGGATCACCCCACTAAATCTAGTAATTCTCTTCCTCCTAATATATTTATTGCAGAATTTTTAACTATCTTCCTTATGTTACACTTTATATTTCCATGTCTATTTTGTAACTATTTATTTGTACTTCTTAATCCCTTTGCCCTTTTTCACCATCCCCCCAAACTCCCTCTCATCTAGTAGCCCTCAAAATATTCTCTGTATCTATGAGTTTGTATCCATTTTTGTTGTGTCATATGTCTTTCTCTATCTGACTTACCCTCTAGGTCTATCAAGGCAATATCTTCTTCCACTCCCTTCCTTTTAGTCTATGTGTGCCTTTTAATCCGAAGTGAGTCTCTTGTAGGCAGCATATATAGGGGTTTTGTTTTCCTATCCATTCAGTCATCCTATCTTTTCGTTGGAGTACTTAATTTTTTTTTCATCTGAGTGAAGATTTTTTGATATGCCTGTGGATAATATGAGCACATAAGCAGAACTGGTAGCTAACTGAATAATCATGTACAAAGGAGGCTGATTAATGGATCATTGTAAATAAGCAAAAAAGTTCTATACTTTTATTTATTTAAAAATGTTTACTGACCACCCTTTTAAATCCAATGTTCTTCTAGGTGCTAGGAATACGCTGATGGACAAGATAATATTTTGTCTTCATAAAACAACAACTACACTAATAAAGATAATTGTAAGTATTAAATAAAAAAAATAAAGCATGCACATTAGCTAGAGTGAGAAGGGAAACATTTCTGAGAGGTTGATATTTGACCAGAGACTTGACTATTAAAAGAGAAACAACCATGAGGAGATCTGATGTAAGAGCATTCTAGACCCAGAGACTTAAAAGTATAAGAAGACCTGGATAGGGCATGAGGTTGGCATACAGGAGGAATGGTAAAGGGGCAGATGAAGTCTAGGAGGCCAGTCAGAATGTAGTCTTGAAGATCACAGAGAGTGAAAGAAAATTCATTTGGACATTTTAATTTGGAGCATGGTGTGATCTGCTTTATAATTTTAAAAGGTCATAGACTGTCATATGTGGGGAAAGGCTTATAATGTGGAAAAGCAAGACTCTGTTCTGGATTCAATTCTAATCTTTTTTTTTTTTTTAATCAGAAATTTATGTGAGAAATCTGCAAGGGTATAAGATTTAATGACTAAATTTGTACATACAGCTTAAGCTAAGGTTTTGTATGGTTGGTTTAGCATTCGCAATAAAATGAGCAGTCTAGAAGTAGCTTCCAAAATTAGCAGGTAAAATGTAAAAGGATATAAACACAAAGTTCTAAACTTAGCTTAAAAAATAAAATCCATAGGTCCAGTGTAGGTTGAGAGAGAACCGGTACAGCTGAATTTGCAGGAAAAAGGTAGATTTTACTTAACTTTGTGACTAATTTGAGGTGACATAAAATGGTTTTTAAAATGCTAGTGGAGTTTTAGACTTCATGGAAAGACTAAAGCAATGATTCTTCTTTTTTTCAATTGCAGTCGACATACAGGTGTGTAGCATAGTGGTTAGACATTTATTTAACTTACAAAGTAATCTCCCTGCTAAGTCTAGTACCCACCTGACACCATGCATAGTTACTATAATACTATTGACTATATTCCTTATAAAGCAATGATTCTTAAACTTAAGTAAGCATCAGAATTGCTTTGGAAATGAAGCACATGCACACACACACACAAATGTACACACACATAACTATACAATTTTCTGGCACCATCTGGATATATTTCTGAGAGTGGGACCCATTGTCTAGGTTAGGATTTTTTCTCAGTTCTGAAGTCCTCAACTCAGAGATTTGGACAGGATTCTATGAAATGACTGCTTAGAGGCACTGTTATTAGTGGGAATGTGTCATATCCCATGGCATGTTGGGGTGCATAAAAAGTGGAGAAATCATGCATCAAAAGTAACCATCCTTGTGCTCTTATTCAAGATACTAAAATAAAGCAGAACTGATTTTCTTAAGCACATTGTGGCTGATAATCACGATGCCCACCTCAAAACTATCCCTTCATCTTCATTGTTAACAGAGAACACCGATGTATTCAGGAGGCAACATAGCCAGCTCAAAATGCTGGTCTCCTTTGTCAGTTACTAGATTTTCTAACTTTTCTTGTAGCTACAGGCGGCCATGTAATACAGTTTAGCTCCTAGGAAATATTGTCCTTCATAAAAGGAAGACAGATGCTTTGTACACTATATGAGAAATGATATTTGAGATTTCTCAGCCATCCTGCAACAAGAGATGCCAACCTAGAGCTATGAGGAAAAAAATCAAGAACTACCTGCTCTGCACTTCTTTCTAAGTGAGATAATGAATGTCTGCATGATTGCATTCAAAGTAAGTTGGACACTCTATAACTTGCAGCCAGACGCTTCCTAATTTATAATCCAATCACTATCAGTCTTTCAGTCTTTGGTTTGGAAAGTTACTTAGATTAAGCATCAGAATAGCACAGTGGTTAAAAGCTTCAAATCTAGGTTGTACTGCAAGGGTATGAAGATGGTGCTATCTCTTATTAACTTTCAATCTTTAGCAATGTGATTCAACTCTTTGTGTTTTGTTCCCTTACCTGTAAAATGTGGACAATAATAGTCTCTACCCACAGACTTGTTATGAGGAATTAATGAATTAATACATATGAAGTATTTTAAAAATTATCTACATATAGTAAGTGCTCAATAAATGTTAGCTATTGGTACTACACAAATGATGCTATCATTGTTAAAAACCGCTGTGGAAGTTTTCATCCAAAATCGATCTCATGATTACACAAAGAAATCAGACTCTACTTGTTGCTGTATCTTTTTTTTTTTAATTAATAGACTTTATTTTTTAAGGCAACTTTAGGTATACAGAAAAATTGAGCAGAAAATATAGAGAGTTTCCATATACCTTTGGTCCCTACACATGCATAGCTTCCCCCATCAGAGCAGTACATTTGTTAGAACTGATGAATTTATGCTGGCACATCCTTATCACCCAAAGTCCTCAGTTTATATCAGGATTCACTCAGTGTAGTACATTCTATAGGTACTGATATTATGATATCTTAGTGAACTGAGGAAATTTGTTAGTTAGAATTAAAAATATTCCAAGGATGAGGGTCTTAAAATACAAAGATATAGGAATTCAGGGCAAAATAAAAATTTTCTGTGTCCACTGTGGTTCTATTCTAGAAATTTTGAGCACAAAGATTTTTTTTAAAAAAGGTCTTAAAAATTCAAGGAAAGAAATGGACATAGAAGATAATAACTAATATCTACAGAGTGTTATGAGCAATAATAGAGGAACGGTATTTGTTTCATTCTGGGAATTCACAGAGATTTCCTGAAAGCGATAATGCTTTAGAGGAGTATTAAAGATGAGTCAGATATAATTAATCTCTGAAGAAGGGTGGGATGAATTTTCCATATTGAAGGAATAACAACTCCTGCAGAAGCATGGAGCTGGAACCAGTATGGCACAATTGGGGAATCAAAAAGATATTGCAAGAGTAGAAAGGAAAAGGGAGAGTTATGGGGAAGTAACATTGGAGAGAAAAGTCAAAGGTTACCCAGGGTCAGTGGGGAGAATCATGATAAAATTAGCTTACTCAAGTTTTCCAAATGATTCTGGGGCCATGTTAGGACAAAGTCACGATGGACTCAAGCTAGTTTGGTCTAGACAGGGAAAATTACCATAACATGCTTCCTGCTCAAGGATTCAGGAAATTGGTTTAGGGAAATGGCATATTCTTAAAACACTAAGGAAAATAAATCAAAAGACCTAAGCCAAAAAGACTGAAGCCAGTTATTTAAGGAAATCCCTGAGCTCTATCTCTCAGGAATATAGTTGATTCACACCCCTACAGGGTATTTACCTTTCATTTGTCTTTCTTTCATTGAAGTTATAATGAGGTAGGTGTGAAAGTACAAGATTGTGTCCCTTCAGCTCAATGGTGAACATTCGTCATGGATAGGGTCTGACAGCTTGCTCATAGACAGTAGGTTGAGAAAACTCCCCAGACTCAGATCGTTATGAAGGATTTTCCAGGTGCCAGGTAGTTGCTGCTTCTGTTGCTTGTTTCAAGCCCATAGAAAAGTGCAAATTATCCCCAAAGCCACTGGGCGAATGCCATCTTGCCTGCAGGAGTAGCCTAATCCTGGAGAAGCATCACTTAAAAGATATCGAATTCCCTGTACTTGCCCACACATGACAGCTTGTGAGGGCTCCTGAGGAAATAGAGGTTATTGAAGAAAATATCAGCAGTTGGCATGCAGGTCTGTCCCACTTCCTATGCTTTCTCCTACCAAGCAGATGGTGCTATGGCACTTGTTAGGAGCCTGGGCCTAATTCAAGAGCATCTCTTTGCTCTCACTGAAGCTACTGAATTTGAGGAGACCTGGGGAGAATTAATATACCTCAATATTCCTCTAACATCTTTTCCCCGTGTGATACATCCATTCTCACCTACTGTTTTTATATTGTACTCCTTTCATCCCTCTGTCTCATATTGAAAGCCTGCTGTGCTGGAACACCGCCTCTATCATTCTTAACAGGCTGCATACACTGTCAGAGTTTGGCAAATGGCAATGCCCTTCTAGTGGAAATCTTTTCCCAGGGTCTCCTCCTCAAATGCTTAGGCCAGCAGGGGTTAACTGAAGCTCTGTCAGTGAGCCCATATCTGGGAAGCTGACGTGTTCCTACTTGTCTGGCTTGGAACTTCGGCAACCTGTTTCAACAATTTTTGAGTTGGGCAAGGTTGCTATGGGATAACTAAGTGCCATTGCTAGTGAGAAAGTCAAAGCAAGAGTAGCAATTAGATACTTAAATTGAAAGGTGTCCTTTAATAATAATTCACCACAATTCCTAGTCATATTTATGCTATGCTTTTCCTCCAAACTCACAGATCCTGACCTGGAAGTAATTTTCTCCCTCAATTTAAGTGTCTGGAAGGAAGCTGGATGGAAGGCAGGACTCCATTCCTGGGTAGAGCTGCTGGATTCTTCAAGTAATGGCCATATCCCCAAAGGAAACTTAATAATCTAATTCAAAGATTGTCATTAGGTAAAAACCCAGTTTAGCACCTTTATTTGTGGGTCACGAATTCTTCGTACCTTGTTGGTCTAGATTTACAGATAGAGGATTGATAAATAGATTAGATAGATAGATGATAGATTGATCGATTGACCAATCAATCAATAGAGATAGTTAATTTTATTGTCAACTTGGATGGGCCACAGTGCCCAGATATTTGGTCGAATATTATTTCTGGATGTTTCTGTGAAGTTTTTTTTTGTTTTTTTTAATGAGAATAAATTTCAGTTGGTAGACTGAGTAAATCAGATTATATATGATAATATCTATGGGTGGGCCTCATCCAATCAGTTGAAAGCCTTAATAGAATAAAGGCTGACCTCTCCTAAACAAGAAAGAATTCTTCTAGCAGACTGCCTTTGAACTCAAACTGCTAGTCTTCCCCAAGTGTTCAGTCTGCTGGCCTACCCCATCAGATTATCTATCTAAGCCTCCATAGTCACTTGAGCCAATTTCTTAAAATAAATCTCTTTCTTTCACTCTCTCTTTAGAGAACTCTAAGATAGATAGATAGATAGATAGATCATAATTAATATGCCTTTATACATATTACCCTAACAAGACTTCCCCAGATAGATAGAAAACTGAATACAGGGATGTTAGTGATGAGTTATTTTTTGAGCACAGACTCTAGAAAAGCCCTTCTTCCTCTTCGGCAGATGAAGCTATGGTTACAACAGTCCTAGGGATTTGTTTGATGTTTTCTGGCCAGTTCTTATGAGAACACACTGAGTATCTTAGACAAGCATTTCCCATCCAGCACTGTAGGATGGTCCCTGACTAAGGTACATGAAATGCCCCTCTCTCTTTAAAAGAAATTATTTCCCTGCTTTTCTAGGACACAATAGCTCCACTTTAACCACTTGCCTTTTTCGGCCTCCACATATCTGTTTGAATAATTATTATTCATCTGCTGGGCCTTTTGCAGAATTCCAGCTGTAAATAGCACTCATCATCACCCCTATCACCACAGTTGGTAATGAAGAGAAATGTGTTGGGTAATGAGGAAAGCGACCACCATCATAGTAATGAAGAAAAATGGACAGAAATGCTGCAGGAATGGCACCTCCACTATTTCCTAGTGTAATTGGCATGAGGTAATTGCTTTTTTATCCTCCCTGCTTTGCAAACTACTTCCAAATTCTTTATATTCTTCACAAAATAGAAAATTAAAGTAGTGTAATATATTAAAAAGGCAAAAGAGCTCAGCCTTGTGGTTTCAGTCTTAAAAGAAGGAAATAAGAATATTTACAGGATTGATAAAAAGTAATAGTGGGGCATGGGGAATCATTCCTTTCTGTTGTTATTTTTGTCATTACAGACTAAGCCTTTTTCCAACTATATACAAAGACAGACTCCACCAGGAATAACTCTGAATATGCTCTAAACATATATGCCACAGCCACTACTGCCGACGAAATGGCACCCACTCCTAAGGAGTAGAATGACACACGAGGCAAGTCTACTTTCATTCTTTCTACTGGTAAACCCAAGCCTAAGAGTGGCACAGAATTAGGTTTTATCAGTCGATGACCATGCCACCCTGAACAAACCCGATCTCATCTGATCTTGGAAGCTAAGCAGGGTTGGGACTGGTTAGTACTTGGATGGGAGACCACCTAGGAAGACCAGGTGCTGTAGCTGTAAAAATGAAAAAAATAAGGGATTGTAAGCTGACAAGATCCTTGCAATCTGTGAGATCAACCAAGGATTGCCTTGCCATAAAAATAGAAATTAGATTTGTATATAGAATATCTCATGTACCCAAATAAGCCTTGTTACAGAAATATTTACACAGCATATCATTTTTCGAGTCTGCTCTTTTTCAACGCTATGCTCTATTTGGGGTTACTCTGAGTGTACTCCCTAGAAAGATCTTTAAACTCAGAATTTCATAAAGCCATCAGAGGAATTAAGAACAGTGACCAAACCTAATGGAAAAAATCATGTGTAAATGGTAAAATTAATTACCTTTTATTCTTTTAGAAACATGTTCACAAATTCTTTGATGTTTCTTTTCCTCCCTTTCCCTTGAGTGTGGGCTTGATTTAATGACTTTTTTCTAGTGAATAGACTGCTATGGAAGTGATGGTCTGTCACTCCCAGGTTAGGTTATTGAAAGAATACAGCAAAGGTGGAAACAACCCAAATATCTATCAACAGATCAATGGATAAACAAAATGTGTATATACATTTAATGCAATATTATTCAGCTATAAAAAGGAATGAAATTCTGATACATGCTATAACATGAATAGATCTTAAAAACATTGTGGTAAGTGAAATAAGTTAGACTCAAAGGGACAAATATTATGTAATTCTATTTATATGAGGTACCTAGGATAGGCAAATTCATAGAGACAGGAAGTAGAATAGAGCTTACTGGAGGTTGGGAGTAGGTAGATGAGAGTTATTTTTAGTGGGTACAGAGCTTCTGTTTGGGATGATGAAAAGGTCTAGAAATGGATAGTGGCAATGATTTCACAACAATATGAATGTACTTAATGCCCCTGAATTGTACTCTTAAAATTTGTTAAAATGATAAATGATTGCAAATATATTTTACTGCAATAAAAAAATTTCCCATTCCCAAAAAGAAATCACAGCTTCTATGTCGAGTGTTGTCTTTCTCTCAGTCTTTTGGACCAGTCACTCTGGGAGAAGCCAGCTATCATGTCTTAAGGCCAGCAGGCAGCTCTATGGAGATGCTCATATGATAAAGAACTGAGACTTCTGGGCAACACTAGTGAGGAATTGATGATTCCAAGGAGTGAGTGAGACTTCTAGGAAGCAGATCCTTCAGGCCTATCCAAGTCTTCAGATGATGCAGCCCTGGCTGATATCTTGACTGTAATCTCATGAGAAACCCTGAGCCAGAATCACACAGCTATGCCACTCTGGGATTTCTTACTTTCGGAAATGGTGAGATAATATGTTTGTTGTTTTAAGCCACTAAATCTTGAGGCATTTTGTTAAATAGCAACAGATTTTGAATGCAATATAACTATATAAACACAAATTCACAATAATATTAAATTATGTATATTCACAATAATATTAGATAATAATGATTATCTTAAAAACACTTCTACTTCTTTCTACAAAGTAATTAGGGAATGCTAGCTACTTGAGGTTAAGAAAAATATCTTTATTCTATTTGTATCTTTTTTTTGCACTTATTTGGTTCTCTAAAATATGACCATCTCCTCTCAGGTTCCATATGGCATCCTTTCCCACATTTGTCTGTGTGGGAATGGGTATTTTTATATCAACTGAAGAATGCTCTTTTTTTCTGTCTGCAGTAATTCAAAATTCATAATTCAAGTTCAGAATCTGCATTTCAACTCTATATCTAGAACTCCAGATAATACTTATGGGAACTCCACAAACTAACCCTACCATCTATTTTTTTCTTCTCTTTCTCACTCTTTCTAAACCCTGTCTATCTTTATTACAATGATGACAAAAGCCATTTGTATAGAGCTCTGAAGTTTGTAATTACCATAACTATCACCAGAAAAATTCTGCACCACTCACCAGTAGACTAGGAAGGGGGCTGTCTATAAGCAGCATATAGAAGATGAGGCCTGGGGACCTGTCTGACCTCAAACTAGTGTTACCTATATGACCTTTTGAGGACTCAGACAACTATCAAGGAAGGGCTCAAGCAATAGCAAAAAGCCAAGTTGAGGTGGCAAGTCATGAGGCAAATGGGAGAAGACTACAAGAAGACTTTAACAGAGAACCGTTATAAAATAAGGGTAACAAAAATGGAGTAAGAAACAACATTCTATGCTATGAAGTCAGGAATTGGAGCCATTAATCCATAAATAATGACTATGTTGCAGGGCATTACTTTTGTTGGGTTTGGATTAGATTCTTTTCTCTTTTTTTTTTTTTAATTTTATTTTTTTAGACGAGGCAGCCCTTGGTTGACCTCACAGATTGCAAGGATCTTGTCACCTTACAATCCCTTATTTATTTATTTTTTTATTTTTTATGCCTACAGCACCTGGTCTTCCTAGGTAGTCTCCCATCCAAGTACTAACCAGATCTGACTCTACTTAGCTTCTGAAATTAGACGGGATCAGGCTTATTCAGGGTAGCATGACCCTAGACTGGGTTAGATTCTTAAAGGAGCCAAATTAAGCTAGAAATCAGAAAGGATTCATATCACAGGATTTCTATGTTACATTATTAAGTATTTCATTCTTCTTCTCTTGTAAATACCACATGTACATAAACCATTATCTATTGGCATCATATGTTCCTTTGAATATTTGTAAAATAGCGTAAAGTAGGAGGCAGAAGGGCCCAAGGCCTTCCTTAGCTCTTAGTATGAAGAGATGACCAGGTAACTTTATATAAAGCCTTTAGTGCCTCTGGGCCTCTGTGTGTCATCTGTAAAATGATATCATTCTATCCAAGACATTTGAACTTGGTTAAGTGATTAACTGAATTTCCTGCTAACTCTAAAATCTGCAATTCTATAGGTTATGTATTCCTAGAGAACCATCCTAGCATGGCTACCTGAAGAGTTTAAACAGTTTCTCTATCTCCACATTACATGTCCTCCAACTCAGAGCAGAAGCATAGTCTTGTATTCTAAAAACTCAAGAAATATGAATGGTTTAAGAGTAAACAGTAGGATTGTGAGCACCTATAGTCAGAGTATTATTTCCAGAGAAGTTATTACCTTAGCAGGAAGATGGCACTCCATAAGGTGAAAACCTGGTAGAATGTCTCATTCAAACAGGACAGCAATCCTGGAAACTCTACCTAGGGCAATAAGGGCATTTACGTGAAACTTGGTCTGGGATATAAACAAAGATGGTGTGGTGCTAAGATGAAAGAATTCCAGATGTCGACTTCACTGTTTTGACCAACTCTGATGGCCAATGAGTTTAGCTTGGTGCTCAAAACATGTTGTGGGGAAGGGAAACAGAAAGTAATTACTTCTTCTTTTACTTAAGAGTTTTTTTTTTTTTATTTTTCATCAAATAGAAGAATCTTGGTATGTGAATTGTGAATCCATTGACTCTGCTGGAAGATTTGGAAGCCCAATCTGATCTGAAAGTGCTCAAGTCAGTGGTCTGGGGGTAGACAGCTTCCCCAAGGAGGAATGAAACATCTGCTAGAAACTCCCCACCTCCACCCCCACTTTAGTGCTTTAGAGGAAATGAAAAGCTGTTTTGCTTGACAAAAAGACTGGGAATCCCTGCTGCAATGTATTTCTGTTTCTTCGAGGCCTCCATGGAAAAGAAAGTTGGTCACAAGCAAAGATAGGTCAAACCTATTAAGGGAGCAGGTGAGGCATTTCCTTCCTGAAAACCTGAGAATAACAGAAAAAAAGAAACCTTCTGACAAAACGAAAGTATTTTTTTGTTTGTTTTATTTTGTTTGTTTCACATTTATTTACTGAACAATAGAAAGAAATAGTTTAATTGGGGTATGAAAATAGCTAATTATTAGAAGAAAAGAGAGAGAGATTTCAAAAATAGAGCCTCCTCTAGTTCATGCATTGTGTAAATTTGCTGCTCCTTCCCTCAGCTTTTCCCATCTTCCTGCATTCAGCAATTCTATTTCTATCTCTTCAGCTCCCAGAGAATCATCAAGAAGTTGAGTTCCAGTAGCACTGGCCTAAAAGACATTTTATTCTTCTCTCCAACCCCCAAGTGGACCATCTTACCAAAATTTGTTCCATCATTAAGTGAGAGGAGATGAGTTGAGCAAGCCTTTCTTCAAACTACAACCACTTTTTTTTATTTTTAATTAATCTGATTAAATGCCATCTGCTTTATTTCCAGAGAAGTTCTTTTTTGTAGGAAGGGTTGAAAACCTGGCTGAATGTCTATGAGGATTCATTAGATAATAACCAAAAAGCAATTCAGAGGGCCTTGCAAAATACAACTAAAGGTTGTGCAGTGATTTCCTAAATTCAAGATTTCAGGTTTATCTTTGATGTTCCTTGGGCACTAGCAGTGTTTGGTTATATACAGGAAGGAGACATATTAAACAATTTTTTTTTTCAGCTGACCTTTTACAGAGACAAGAAGTAATTTAGTTTGAATTCCCCATTTCAGTATGGGACAGTAACAGCTGAGCAGGGATTTTGCCCAACACTTTGTGAGGTTTTCAACTGCCTTTGTCTGACTGGCATTTTATATTAAATCAACAGAATGTTGTTATTGAGACACCGGACTGAGGCAACTTTAGGAAAATTCTAAACCAAGAACCTTCTTCTGGATCATTAGTGTCCACGACTGTAAATTCTGATGTATTTGAAAGATTCATTCCAGCCCAGGAGCTATTACAGTAGAATGATCTAGAATCAGACTATCTGGATTTGAAGATTAATTCTACCATTTGCATACAAATGCTGTGATTTTGAGAGACAGTAGATCACCGAGGTTGAGAATACATGCTTTGGAGACAGACTGCTTGTGTCGAAACCATGATGCTATCATTTACTCGCTGGATGATCTTAGGGAAGTTCTTTAAACCTCTGGGCCTCAGTTTTATCATCTGCGAAATGGGGATTTTAATGGGATCTAATCTCCAAATGTAGAATGATTCAAGCAATGTCGAACACTTAGAAAGTGCTCAAAAGATTTTAGTTATAGTGATTGCTGTTATTCTTTTCAAATTGTCAGCCAATACCCAGCAAAAAATCAATGAAGAAATAAAACCAACTAAGGAGAACTCTGGGGAAAATGCTTACTGATAATCAGGCAAAACTTGCCCTTTGACACCCTCTTTCCATTTTTCTCTTTCCTGTTAGTGCTCAGGTTCCTCCTATAATGCTGCCCCCAAGCTCTAGATTTTTGTTTCTGTTCCCCTCCATATCATCTTTTATCAATCAACTTTACCCATACAAGTTCCATTCCTTCAGGACTTTGCTCTGAGCCAGGTGGAGATGGTGATGATAATGATGATGATGATGATGATGATGATAAAATTAATAATAATATCTGGTTTAAGGTATTAATGAATGCTGATAAATGAATGTTATGCTTTTGGGATATCACATTTTCATTTCACGAAATGAAAATTGCCTTATTACCAGGAAGAGTAACCAAACTGAACTTCAGGTAATGTGAGAGGTGGATAAATGATATTTTGGGGCAGGTAGAGCATTTAATTTTCCCCAAATCACAATAAGCTGCTATATGGATAACTCGTGGATCTTGTCAATTTCCCTCCTGAAAACCTGAGAATAACAGAAAAGAAACTTTCTGACAAAACACAAGTATTATTTTATTTTGTTTGTTTCACATTTATTTACTAAACAATAGAAAGAAATAATTTAACTGAGGTATGAAATAGCTAATTATTGGAAGAAAAGAGGGAAAGATTTTAAAAAATGGAGCCTCTTCTAGTTCACGCATCATGTAAATTTACTGCTTTTTCTCTCATAGATAGATTTTGAAGTCGAAGCAGGACACAGTGTGCCCTAAACACACCGTTATTAGGTTGACAGGCATGGCATCAAGGCCTCAGTGTTATCAGCTGCTGTTAACAAGTCATGACAAATCAGACTAACCAAATCTTTCAGTCACCTCTGATTTTCCTGAAGATACTGAGACACCTGCTGAAGATGTTCCAAGAAAAGGAAAGCCAAGGCTGCAGAATAGAACTAGCAAATGGAGAAAAATGCAAAGTCCCAGTACCGATTTCTATCACTAATTATTATAGCCTCGGCATTGGCAGCATTCTGAATTAGAAAAAGGGGTAAAGGGTAAGAGGATCTGAATTCTAGTTCCATGTCTACTACTGAAGGATTGTGTATTTAAGCAAGTCAAGCCACTTTGTAATAGGAGGGTCTTATTTACAAAATTAGGGGAGAGACTCTCCAGAGCACTATCCCTTTATCCTCCCCAGTCAGGAGTCCCAGTGGAGTCCTGGGGAATCCCTAAAGACCCCCAGACCATTTAAGTTTAAGCTTCTACAGACAGGCAATGAAAGGCAATGGAGTTTCCCGGTCAGAGAAAGCCATGAGGAAATTCAGATGCTGGGAAGATTAATGTGGGTGAGAAGAAAGTAATATGGAATAAAATAGAGAGTAGCAACATTAGATACAAGATCACCAGTTAGAACGCTTTTATAGTAAAAAAAATATAGTTAAATAAGATAGAGTAGACAAGTGACTCTCAGCTCTGGTTGCACTCTGAAGAGCTTTAAAAAAAAATACAGAGGCCTAGGTTCTATCCCAGAAAAGCTGCATGGAACTTTCTGGGTTTGAGTCTAAGCTTCAGTACAATGTAAAAAACTCCCAGTGCGATCCGAATGTTCAGCCGGTGGTAAAAACCACCAATGGTGGACAATGCTGGTTTTTAACAATGAAAAGGAAGAGTTGTATGCAAGAGACTTCTAAAGGTAATCTGAGAGTATTGCCAACTGATTAGACAGGAGACATAAAGGTCAGGAAAATCTCCAAGACAATTTAGATCTCAAGCAAGAGTGCCTAAGAGAAGGGAGAGGGGTCATGAGGCCAAGGTGGAAAGGAAATAATTTTGGAGGAAAGGTGAGTTTGAACTAAAGTGGATAGCCGGATAGCTGAATGATTTCATCTCTACAATATCCAAAGTAATCGGCAGCACCATATCTATGTTGACCAGAAAATTTAACCTTGAATTGACAATTCATTAGCTTTCATCAAAAGCCCAGCTGAACCAAAATATCAGTATAAAAAAGATGGACTAAGAGGGTGCCATATATTTTTTTTTAGTGTTTATTGTTGTGTTGGCTTAACTTTTTTGGAAGGTTATAAGTTCTTTGCATGTTTATAAGAGTTATTGACCTAATTCCCCCCCAAAACATACCATTAGATACTTATACATAAGGTTTTGTACGGAGCTCAGATTAAGAATCTCTTTTTTAGATAGGGACTAAAGGGGGCACCAAGCCAAACAAAGGTTTTGTTGGTTATTATTACTATTAGTGTCTTTTTATTTTAAGATGGAGAACTATAGACAGAAGAGAAATATAAGTAGGGAAGAAAAGATAGAAAAGAGATGCATTAAACGAACAGCCTCTTTTATAATTATGAGGTGACTGCTGAGTCTCAAAAAAAAGCTATCTTTTCTAAATGCTTTGGATCATTTCATGTCTTCTTTCTGTTCTTTATTCTTCAATTAAAATGTGGATGTATTGTGTGCACCTGGTCTTAGCTTTGTCATTTAAACATTCTGGCAACCACAAGAAAACATGCCAGCTCATGATAGCTATCTGCCTTTTTAATAATCCCTAGCATCTTCTGCAAATAGAATTTCAGTATCTGGAACTTTTGATTTGGAAAATGAAACAGCTCTTGTTAGTTCTAATAGAAAAAGGCAGCTTGATTTCCAATGCTCTGTTTTAATTTGGGTTTTTACCAGCCAGTGATTTTATTGAAAGTGAAATCCATATTCCTGTTTAACTTTAGCATCTCAACTTTTAAATGGGGAAATCACAGCTTTACTAACAGAATTGAGAATGAGGTCTTGACACCTTTCTTAAAAGGAATTTGGATAAAACTTTTAGGTAAATTCTCACAAATGACTTATGCCATATGTCTAAACATACACGAACAGGTTTAGAAAACCTTGAATTTAATGAAACAGTTAGATATAAAGAAAATAAACTGATCTTTTTTTTTTTTGCCAGATTTCATCAACATGGCCCATACTTGCTCCAAGGCAATGAAGGGTGTAGTGGTGTGGTGGTGTGTGTGTGTGTGTGTGTGTGTGTGTGTGTGTGTGTGTTTGGGGAGTGGGGTCAAGGTTATGACCAAGAAGGAATTTATGCACCCAAGCTCTCTTTATCTCCATGAAGTATTGCACTTTCTCCCAGCTACCCAGAGCAGGATCCATACGGTAGTGTTCTGGGTTCTTGTCTTAATTTCAAGGGAAACTTTCACAATGTCAGGAGCCCCTGATGCCCTGCAAATGAAGGATGAGGATGTTCTCAAATTCCTTGCAGCAGGAACCCACTTAGGCGGCACCAACCTTGACTTCAAAATGGAACGGTAAGTACATCTATAAAAGGAAAAGTGATGGTATCTACATTATAAATGTAGAGAGAACCTGAAAGAAACTCCTGGGGATAGCTTATGCCGTTGTTGCCATTAAAAGCCCAGCTGATGTCAGTGTCATATCATCCAGGAATACTGGGCAGCAAGCTGTGTTGAAGTTTGCTGCTGCCATTGAAGCCACTCCCACCACTGGCCACTTCATTCCTGGAAACATCACTAATCAGATCCAGGCAGCCTTCCTAGAACTTAGACTTCCAGTGGCTACTGATCCCAGAGCTGAGCACTGGTCTCTAACAGAGGTGTTACACTGAGCTGCCTTCTATAGCTCTGTGTAATACAGACTCTCCTCTGCACTATGTGGACGTTGCCATTCCGTGCAACAATAGGGAGCTCACTCGGTGGGTCTGAAGCCGTGGGTGCGGGGCTGGGAAGTTCTGCATACGTGTGCCGCTATCCCCTGTGAACACCTACGGGGAGGTCACACCTGAACTCTTCTTCTATGGAGTTCCTGAAGAGAATGAAAGGAAGTGCAGGCCGCCGATGAGAGACTATGACCAAGGAGCTAGTTCTGATGTTAGTGGTGAAAGGAAACTACTTTCCAAAGTTTCCCCTCTCCTAAAATTGCAGTGTTCACAACAAAGACTCCCATGAGTTCACTTCATGTGAACAGGGGTAGAAATAGCTCAGGAAAAATACAAGAGCCTCCCGCTAATATTGTATATATAGTCTTTGATCATCTGGAATCTAGGTTCAATCTGTACTCCTGGCAGCCCCTTAGAACCCATCCTAGCCGAGCCTTTCCTAAGAAGGTGATATAGAAAGGAGACAAAAGTGGGGGCCTTGGCATCCAAAAGACCTGAGTTTAAGCCCCAGCCACCCTATGTCTGTCTGAATAGACTCTGAAAAGTCGCTTCGCTTTCCTGAACCTTGTTTTCTTTGATTGTAAAATGCAGGTATCCAACTAATGGATTCAGTGCAGTGAAAATGCAGGGTTTAGACAAGGTCTTCCATACACTTCAGTTCTTCTTTTCTGTTTTCTCCTCCTTTCTGTTCTTTCTTGAGTCAGAGCCAAGAATCCTGGTCAATTAGTGAGAATTCTGTTTGTCTTGTGCAAACTCAAGGCAGAGAGTACCCTTCTTTACAGGAGGCTGAAAATGCACAATAATTGGAAGATTAAGTTTTAGACCTTCTATTTATTTTCTTTTTCTCTTTTGCTATTTCCTACCTTTTACAATGCATGCACTAGTCCCTTGGCATTTGCACATTTGCTTTTTTATTTATATTGGTGTATGTGGATTGATTCAAGAAAAGAAATAGTAGCACAAAAGAGAAGATTTTTCTAAATGTAGAAGTCATTTCAGAAAGAGAGAGTGTTTTTCATGCTTAGCTAACATTTGAATGTTTGCTTAAGTGCCAGGCACTACTATTCTATGTATCTCACACATGTCAGTCCATTTCATCCTCACAACACCATGAAGTGAGTGCTTATATTAGTAGACAAGGAAACTGAGGCACAGAATGTTTAAGTAAATTATACGAGGTTACACAGCTAATATCTGTCAGTATTAAGATTTAAACCCAGGCAAATCTAGTTTCAAAGTACTATATGTTCTCTACCCCTTTAGCAACTTATTCATCTCCTTTCCCCAGGAGCTCAATGTACAGAAAACTGAGGGAAGATAAATGGAAAAACACAGATTGGAAGAAAATGAATCATGAGGGACATTTGAAATAGGTATTGACCCCATGTAATGAAATTCGATGCTATTTTCAAATATTCATAATAGAAACAATAATGTTTTATATATGGGCAGGTAACTCAGTCTGATCAGCCTTGATGTTCAGTAATGATGTCGGAAAGCCAGCTGAGACTCCCGATAAAGTGATCGGGGTTTGCTTTATTTCCCTATGCTAATATTCCCTGACCAAAAACAATCTCAAGGTTTCCAAGGATGGCCAGAATACTAGGTCTGCTTTCCTTGAAGGAGGCAGTAGTTCCATTGTGAGAAAGATGAAGTGGACATTTTCTTGGCTGCGTTTTGATAATGTTCCTTTACTGGAAATACCTGCATTTCTCCTTCCTGAACCAGACTTCTAGAATTTTTCTTTTAACCGAAAAGAGACTATTACTATCATTTACTTCCTCTCCTTTCTATGGTAATGAAGAAGTAGAGGTCAAATAGTTTCAGTTCTCTCACTTATCTAGAAGCCAATCTAGGATTTGAGTTCAGTTCTCCTGACTCCTCATCCAGTTCTGCCACTCAACCACATGTGTTTCTTTCTCTTACACACAGTCTCTTTTTGGCCACCAGTAAACACACTGACCTTTGAAATATGGAAAGAAAAGGGCTTTGAAATAAAACTGGCACAAACAGCAGTTACACAGCCGTCATCTGGAAGCTGAAACAAAGAAGGGCATAGTTTTCAAGCTGTCTTCGTAATTACACGAAGCAGTTATCACTCAGGCCCCAGTCTGAGCCTTACCCCCCAAATAAACAGCTGAGGTTTGGGAAAGCACATAGGCCACTTTGTTGCTCTAGCATGCTGGGGGGTGGGAAGCCCCCCAGCTAAAATTCACATGTGGTTAGGACTGTTTTCCAGAGCTCCAGGCTCTTTCCTTTCTTCCTTCCCCATTAAACCCCTCTGCTCTTCTTGGCAAAAGCCTTCAGGTGAGGTAAGTGCCAATTAATAACAAAGAACTTGATGTATTTCAAGTTTATGATTTAGAACTGGGTTCTCATGAAATATATTCTTTTCTGGTCCAGACGCCTCCATGTGTAGAGAGCAAGGATTCTAAGTGTGGTTAGAATTTGCTTCATTTTTGTTATCGCCCAAAAAGTGATTTCTTTTTTGGGGGTTGCTCAAATAGAAAATCAGACAAACAAACCCCAGAAAAGGGCAAAACAGATTCTGAAAACTTGAGCTGCAAAGATAAATGGAGCAGAAGGCTCAGCAAATTGGGGTTTTGGAAAATGTGGTCTTAAATTTTTCATGGATTCTTTGGATATAAATGTGGCCAGACTTCAGAATAAGTAGGAGAGATGAGAATATCTAATCTAAAGGATCTCCAAAGCCTTTTCCAGTTTTCAAATTTGGATTTGATTTTTCTATCCCATCAATGATTTCAGTCATGTTCCAATCATTCGAGTATTATCTTGTCAGTTTATGAAAAATATTTTTATGAATTATTTTTAGGTCACAGAGATCTGAGCTCTGACAGATAAAATGATCTGATTTAACATTTCAAAGTCCTTGAAGACCAAGAGGTTTGGCAATAGAATGGGTTAAATGTAAATGAGTTAAAATATATTTCAAAACAGTTCCCCTAATTATTAACTGTACTCAGTTGTTTAATATTTTCAGCACCTACTGAATTTAGCAAAGGAAATGACAGATGCATATTAAAATGCATGCAAATACTATACACAAGCCACATTTTAATATATTGTTTTGCATTCATAATTTTAGTCTTGTGATTTGTATTTTCATTTGCTTGGGAACAATGAGTTTCTTCTTTCCCCACTTGGGAAACAAGGCAAGACTTGTTTCTGCCAGCATCCTGAAAAAGCAGCAAACTTAATGGTTCAGGAACTGGTCTCCACCACCTGCTTACAGGCCCCTTCAATAGGAGGCTGCATTTACAATACATTGAAAAGGTGAAAACATGCAATCAATCAGTTGCTTGATCACCTATTGATAGGCAATCATATGTTTTCGTTGTTGTATTAAAATTGAACAGATAGCTTTTTGAAAAATTAAGCTGTTTAAATATGCAATCTCTTTTCAAATAGTGTGGAAGAGTGCCTGCTATATACTCGCTAAATCCCATTCCCTTTTAATCTATGGTCACAGATAGAACACATTTCCTAGTCTCCCCTGCAATGAGATGATTTCTGGTTAGTGGAATGTGGGCCATAGTAATGTACACAATGGCCTAGTCTGGCCACTAGAATCTGCTGGGCAACCCCACAGTAGTGCTCTTCCCTTGTTCTGACCTCCTGGCAAGACGCAGGCGATCAGGTAGAGAACACCAAAGACGTAAGGGGGAAGGAAACTCTGAAAGGAAAGAGGATGGGTCCTAGAATTAAACTGTATGGAGCAGACTCTGCTCCAATTCACTTCCCCTGATCAATGACTTACAATAGACTGTGACACATATTTATTGTGTGATTGTCAGTCTCTAGCGGTTGCATCTCATGGTATTTATCCCTTGTGTGTTTACCTTTTGCATGGTACCATGGTTGGTCTGTGGGACCAATAGCATGTGGCAGAAGTGATAATATATCACTTCTGAGATTATTTTAGAAAAGACCGTAACTTCTGTCTTGGGTGGTCTCTTGCTCATTTTCTCTATCTACATATCTATCTATCTATCTATCTATCTATCTATCTATCTATCTATCTATCTATCTATATCTATCTATCTATCTATCTATCTCTATCTTTCTCTACACTCTCTCTGGGGAAAGCCAGCTGCCATATCTTGGGGTCACTTAGGCAGCCTGTAGAAATGCCCATTGTAAGGAATGAAGACTTCCCTCCAAGAGTAAGCGAGGGGTTGAGGCCTGCCAATAGTCGAGTGAGTGAGCTTGGGAAAGAATCCCCCAGCTCTGACTGATCCTTCAAATGACTGCAACTATAGCAGATAGTTTGAATATAGCTTTGTGAGAGACACTGAGCTAAAATCACCCAGCTAAGCTGCTTCTGGATTCTCAGAAACTATGTGAGCTAATAAATGTTTGTTGTTTTAAACTGCTAAGTTTTGGGGATCATTTGCTACAAAGCAATAGATAACAGAATGTGAAGAAGAAATAAACGTTTATTGAGATATTAACATTGGGACTGTTTGTTACACTATTTAAATGCTGACTAATAAAGAAGGTGATACTTTCAACAACTGTGTACATACTCTGAGCAGCCCTCTAAGGTTTCTAAGGGTAAATAAAGTCTTTGGTTTTTCTTTTCTAAAACATCAGTTCCTAACATAGTGCCTGAACAAGAGTGGACATTGAACAAATGATAAATAATAAATATTGCTTTCAGTAAGGTGTATAGTGCGGGCTTATACACGGTATAAGTGAAGTCAAAACTGTTAGAGCAGCTGCCGCTTTAAGGCTGGATAGGATCAACTGCATTTTATTGAGAGTCAGAAAAATTCTGAGATTTGATTCCTAACAAACGCATCGATTGTAGTTTGCCAGATATTCATGTAAAGAGAACCACTCAGCCATCTAGTCATGTTTGTGTTTGTTATGTTTGTGTGTCCAAATGATCATGCTTATGTTTGAATGGACCAGGCGCTGTTCTAACTGATACAAATGCTAATTTATTTAATCCTAATTTATTTATTAGCATTTATTTAATGCTAATTTATTTAAAAAGTGTGCTGTTGCTCTTCTGATTTTACTGATGAGGAGATAGGCTTGGTAAAGTCAAGTACCCTGTCCCAAGTCACAGAGCAATTCCAGAGCAGAGTCTATGCTTGACTTCTGGACTTGCAATCTCCAAGGACCATGAGGTTTTACTCTTTTGCTCTCAATTGAATTCTCAAAAAAGACAGGACAGAGCTACAAAGTCTAGGAAAGGACGACTACATTGATGGAGAGGATTAAGAGATATCCCTGTGAAGATAGAATAGAATAATCGAGACTTTTAGGTCTTGATTGATTCACATTAAGAGGTGCTATGATCGAAGTTCATAAAATCCTAATGGACAAGAATTTTTTCACCAAGCTGGTGCACATCACAGGAATGGGCCTCCTATGAAGCTGGTCAGGGATAGTTTAGGAGAACTGAAATGAATGCCACTTGTAGACGACTGAATACATTCTCATCTGCCTCCACGTCAACTGCACAGAGACTAGGCCCACCACGCTAGAAGCTGCAATGGAGAGGGAAAGAATATCGAGAATCCCATGGGGAGCAGCCAAGAGTGGGAGGCTTGGCTTCCTGCTAATTGACAAAAATCTCCTTCACTAGTTTCTTCTAGTGCTAGTAGATCAGCATTAGCCTCAGAAAAATCAGGAATGGGCCAAAGAAGCACTGGGAATGGATAGACACTGATCTGTCTGCCTTTCCAGCCAGCCCCATTTTTGCTCGTTTTGCATGGGAGCATGTGTGTAACGAGTATCCTGGGTATGTATGTGCTGCAGGCAGCTCTCTGAGTCCTCTCAGCCCAGCTTTGTGGCAATGTGTGGAAGCTGGTGTTTACAAGGAACACTGCCAATGGGCTAATGAGACTTTTTCATGACTCTTGAATGTTTGTAGAACTAAAGGCTTTTGAAACTCGATTCCAAGGCTGACCTAGAGCCTTGGAAACAAGGATAATGATCTGTGGAAAGAAGCTGTGGCTAACACAGAAAAACCTCACTTATTCTGACTTTTATGAATTTTGGTTGTCAAATTATGCGACTCTCAATGTTTAGCAAGACACATTTTTAATTTGTAACAGTTGATGCTGAAGAAGAGTTTTAAATTTCTCTCTTACTTCATGGGGCAATGGGTTTTCTAAAGAAATGCATGATGCATTAACCTTTTGTAAGGGAATATTATAATTGTGTAGAATAACATATTTTAAAAAATACAGGACTGTTTATATGAAAAGAAATTAATGTTCATTATAAATTACTTTAAATAATTTAGCAGGGCCTCAAGGATGAATTGTAACAGAAACTAAGTTTGAATTCTTATACTTGAAGACAAGACTAAATGCTTTATAATTGTCCACAACTCAGAATATTCATATATTTATGCTAGTAATTGTTTTCTCCCAATCATTCTGAATTGATAAAGTTTTGCTAGAGAAATAAAGAGACTACATTTGTGTATCTTTGTACTCCTTCCCAGTTGTGGCTCATAAAATCAATTGGCATTAATTCGACACTTTTAGGCTTTTCCATTAGGAAAAAGGTAAGTGGGAAAAACAGGCGATGACTATCATTGTATAAATAAATTCAGGTTTCACTAACAAATGGATCACTGATGTGCAAAAGTCCTTGTTCAAGACCACTCTCTAAGTGAAGGGACAGACTTGATGAGATTCCTCCTCCACTTGTCCCTGTATGTCGCATCTGTTCAATCTACATCTTTTCCTTAAGTATTCCTAAGGAAGTAAACATTTTGAGTTGGAAGAAGGTCTGAGGCAGATACAAGGAACAGAGGAGGCTAATCAATGGAGAGAAAGGTGAGAAGCAGGTGCAGGGAGAGTGCCTGCTTAATGCCCAAGTGAAGGTTCCGGAAGCCTGGCTCGTCTGTGACTTCTGCTCTTCTCGTGGCTGGTAGTTCACCTTTCTTTATGTATATATCTTTACAACCGAGAAATACTTTACATCTATATCCTGATAACAAGCTTATTATTTTTATACTTAACAACGCTAAGAGAGAAATGCCGACTGCTTCCTACTTTCTACATTGTTTATTTCCTATCCAATACCATATTGCCACCTGAATAATCTGTCTAAAATGCAAGTTTGATTACATTATTCCCCTGCTACAAAATGATTTCTCACCAACAGTTTCTCAGCCCTACGTTGGCTTTTAAGATCCTCTATGACCTGCCTCCAGCCTATTTTTCCAACATCATGTTCTATCATTCTCCCTCTCAGCTCTACACCTACAGAGCACCTAAACAGGTATACTGTCTTCATCTTGTCTTTTGCCTGCTCTTCTCCCTACCTGGAATTCACTCTCCTCCTCAACTGTTCCATTCACGGTACTGTATGCCTGATGAAACCCTATATCATTCTACAAGATCTACATCTTAATCTTGGAAGCCTTCTCTGGCATTTCATGCAAAGATGAGCTCTTCCACCTTTGAGCCTCCACTGTGACAGGTGCAGCATTTATTGTGATATTTTAGCAACTATTTGTTCGTATCACTTCTACTTTATCAGTATGTCTCAAATTATGGTCTAAAGAACAATTGCTTCAAAAATATCTGCCTATGAAAAGTGCTCATGCCTTGTTCTCATTTTAAATAAGTGTCTCCGAAGCTCCATAAGTGACTAAAGTTTGAGAACTACTGGACTGGCCTCCTCAAGGGCAGGCATCATCTATGGTACATAATGAAAGAGTAAAAATAGCTAGCTGATTTCGAGCCACAGGCTATGTTTCTGTAGCTTCTATATGTTATGTTCATGAAGGCAGCTCAGGATCTATTTAGTCTCGTTCACCACCATATCTATCTCAGATCCTAGCCCAGGGCCTTAGGGCAAAATAGGCACTAAATAAATGCTTTTTCACCCATTGAAACATGCTAAGGCCTGCAGAAGCTCTGAGTGCTGTGCATCAAGGCAGAAATGCAGCCAAAGCATCAACAAGATTAGCACAAGGCCTGTTCAGTTACACAGGAGGAGGCACTAAATAAGAGCAAGAGCATAGCTGGCAATGCTCTAATGTTCTTTTGTAGAAATCCTTGATGTGGGCTGTGAAATGTCAAATCCAGATCTGATTAAGCTCAACTCCAAATCCCCAAGGCAAGTGCGTATCCACGATCTTAATGAAATTATTGAGGCCACCTTCGTCTGTTACTTTCAGAAAGGCTGAGCTAGCACTCCATTCATTGATATCAACACCTACAAAATGAAACCTGCAATTGATTCGGCACGTCTCTGGTAGATAATGCCTAAAAAGCTTGATCTGGCTCCTTCCAGAAAACTGAAATACTAACTTAAAAAAAAAAAAAAGTTCTCCTGATTTGCTGTAAAGCCAAGAGAAAGAGTGCATCCCAAAGGCTACAACAGAAATCAGTTTTGTTTCTTTTGCTAGACTTGTCTGTTTGAAACTTTCCACTTCCTCCTTCAAATGATAACTTATCAATTTTCAGCTAACCCATACTTTGAATTTTTAATGGCAGAAGCCAGTAAACAACACGAGCTATTTTAAGGGCAATAGACTTCCAGTTGAATGGTTCAGTATATGCAAGTAGAAACTTGGTTTCCCTGGCTATATACACTTGAGGGATGGGCTAAAAAGAAAAGTCAGGCCAGCACCGAGCCTCAAACCAAAGGAGGCACGTTGAGATCTATCAAATTAAACCCAAATGCCATAGCTTCACTGGAACAGACCAGATTTCACCACTGCATTCTCAGAGGGCAGAGGGGTGGGGGGCTTGTACTTCCCAGCTCAACCACAAGCCAGAGCTCCACTTTGTTCTGTGAAATTCAGAACACATTTATTCTCCTTCCCCCGCCCCCTGCCCCACTTCAAAATTTACTCCAGCCCTTACTTAGGGTCTGGCTAGAACTAAACTCTTAAGAGCCAAAGACAGCAGGGGAAAGGCTGCTTTATTGTGAAATCCAGTTCGGGTAAAAGAAAGACAGATCAGCAATTCTTTCACCTTACCTGGAGGTAGGGTCTAACTGATCCACACAGTTTAGAAAACTTGAAAAAAGGTCTGATAAGCTGTCAAGCCACTGAAATTTTAGAGTTTTTCTTTTCACCCTATATAAAAGTGATTCCAAAGTTTCTCAAATCTCAGAAGCATGTTAAAGTAGGACCAACAAGTCTGAGGAGACACGAGTCTCTGGGTAACCCTAGAACCAACTTCCCGTTTCTGGGACTCTTCAGATCAGCCCGGGCCAGATATCTAGAGGCTATAATGGATTCTGTTGGAGCACACTCACCACAAGAGATAGATAAATCTTCCAAATCAACATCCAGTATAGGAGAGAGGGAAAAGCAAACGGCTTTTAATCATTTTTTGGTTTCTACATCACGAGCTAATCCCAGGCATGGCAGTAATATTAAAGCTAGAGTCTTGGCAGCAGCTACTATGGAGATGACTGGTTTAAATAGAAAGTAATTTTTTTTTAATGAAAAATTATATTAGACATAATTCCTGCCTTTCAGGAACTCCTTTGCCTAAAAGCACCCATGGTCTCACTCTCTCTTGGCTTATAAATGAAATCCAAACTTATATAAATTACTTACTCTTCCATCTTCTCATTATCTCTCCCATGCATTCTATCTTCCACACCAAAGGTTAGCAAATGTTTTCTGTAAGAGCTATATAGTAAATATTTCAGGCTTGTCACAACTATTCGACTCTGCTGTTTCAGAAGGAAGGTAGTCATAAATAATAATGCAAATGAATTAGCATGGTTATATTTCAGTAAAACTTTACTAACAAAAATAAGTGGTGAAATAGATTTGGTCTCTAGGCTGTAGTTTATTCATAACCAGCGTTATGAATAACAGTAGTTATATCATAATCCCTGCTATGATGGACCAAGTTTATTCTTTTGTAGATGCTGGTGTCTTCTGCCTGGGGGCCTTTGTCCTTTTCTTCCAGTTCAAATAAATTAATTCATTAAAATTTATTATTTATTGGAAGACTATTATGTGTCAGATACTGTTCTAACATCTCAAGATGCAACAGTGAAAAAACAGATGGCATTTTCTACTGTGATAAAATTTAGATTCTAGTGGAAGCAAATAGACAATAAACAAGTATCAAACAAAAACATCTATGCCAAGCGGAACTAGGTTGAGGTAAAATAAGACAGGGTAAGGGGATGAAGATGTTATTTTAAATATAGTGGTCCAGGAAGGCCACTTTGATGAAGATATCAAAATAAAAAGTTTAATCTTTGTAGATGTGGGGAGTAGAGAAAGTATTCCAGAGAGAAGCGATAACAACTGCAAAGTGCCCAAGCAGAGCATTTTCGGTATGTTGGAGGAAGGGACAGGAGGAAAAAGTGAATGGACGGAGAAGAATGAATTGGGGATGAGATCACAGAAGTAGCTGTGTGCAGGATTTTGTAGGACCTTGTAGGCTATGGAAAGGACTTTGACTATTATTTTGAAAATCAGATTGGAAACCATTAAGGGTGGAGAGAAGAAGAATGATATGATCTGCCTTACATTTTAATAGGATTAGTCTGACAGCTGTGTGTAGGATAGAGTATAGGGAGGCAAGAACAAATGCAGAAAGACCTGAAAAGAGGTTATTGCAATAATCCAGGTGACAAACGCTGTCCAGGGTAATAAGAGTGGAGTGTTAAGAGTTGTAGAAGTCTGAATGTACTTCAAAAGCAAAGCTAAAAGGTAATATATAAAGGAAACAGTCAAGGATAACTCCTAGAAGTTTGACCTGAGCAACAGGAAAAATAAAGTTCCCATTTATTTAGATGTCAAAGACTGTAGGAAGAACAGATTGGGTGGGAATAATCAAGATATTTTTTTTTAATCATGTTATGTGTGAGATGCCTATTGAAACTCTAAGTAGAAATAGACATTTTAATAAATGCTTTGGAGTTCAGTGGGAATAACAGGGATAGAGGTAGGTATTTGGGAGTTATCTGCAATAGATGATATTTAAAGCCCTGAAATGAGATAGGATCACTGAGGGAAAAGTGAGAAGAAAATAGAGGTCAGAGACCGAGTTCTGGAACACCTCAATAGTTAGAGGTTGGGAAGATGAAGAAGAGCCAACAAAGAATACTTACAAGGAGTTACCAGTGAAACAGGAAGTGAAGTAAGAGTGATCTACCAGGAGCCAAGTGAAGAAAGTCTTTCAAGAAAGAGGAAATGAACAACTGTATGAAATATTGCTAACATGTTGAGCAAGATGAGGAATAAGACATGACCCAGATTTAGCAACATGGGCACCATTGTTGACTTTGACAAAATAGGTTTGAGGCGTGGTAAGGATAAAGTCTGTATGGAGTGTATATAACAGAGAATGGAAGGGGCCAAATAGAATCTTCCTTCCCCTGGGATCCTGTAATACTTTATACTCTTGCAACATCTTTCCCAATTATAATTATTGGCTTATATTTTTATCTCCTGAACTAATTTGTGAGTAATTTGATTGCTGAACCATGTTCATCATCCTCTATACTATACACTTGGCACAAATTAGGTACTCATTAAACGTTTGTTAAATAAATATGAAATTGTAATCTAAGAAGGAAAGTTTTCATATACATAGACATGAGCACTATTTAGACTAGAAAAAGTAATACTAATAAGCAAGATTTAAAAAGGAGGGATGACGAGTACTGTGTTATTTATAGTGCTGTGACACTAAAAGTTCAGGGTTTATACCCTGAAATTTTAAAACCTCTTTTTCTATTTAAATTACCATAAATTATTCTCCATATCATCTGGTGAGATCATTCAGTAGAACTAATTCAATTTTGCCTAAGAGAGTACTCAAACTCTGGAGGAGTCAGGGAATTTGCCTCTTCCTGTACATTGTGTGTACTAGGTATAATATTTTATAAAATGTGTCTTTGACTTCCTTTTCAGTTTCTAAAGTTACCAACTCACCATCATTATAGGAAGTCTCCAAAAGTTCCTATTTCCCTATTCTTTTTTTAAGATAACACTTGTATAAATGAGAGTCACTACAGTGAGTTACTTTGGGATCTAAATAACATTGGATTGATTAAGTCTCTCTTTGTTGGAATGATTATTTGAGCATTCAGTTCTTGGAGTCATAACTCTTAAGGTCCAGAAGCACAAATTATTACACGATGATCCAAATGACTTTGTGATTACACTGCTTAGTAAAATTAACACCAAAGCCTGAAACGCTATGCCCAGAAGTCAAATGGTGATTTTCCCAAGAGTCTATTAAAAGAAAAAAAAAAAATGTAGCTTCATTTCAGAGGATAAAATGATCAATCCTTCTATCTCCAAGTGAGTAAAGATTAGTTAGTGCAGTTAGTTCCTGCAAATTAATAATTTAGTTATATTCTATGAATCTAATATGAGGAGACATTTTAATAAGTGTTAGGTGAGTCGTTTTACAAGACTAAAGCCAAGCAAAATTAGAACAGTCCCTGGTTGAAGATATTTTTATTGCAATAAGAAGGTCTCTTTCTGGGTATTGGATACACAGGTGTGGTTAAACTTTGGCATGGAAAGTAAGAAGTCATGAATTCTAAGAAAATGACTCCCAGTGTCTTGGATATGGAAGGCCACAGAAAGATCTAGACACATTTGCTATAAGAAGCCAAAAACATTTGACAGAGGAAATTAGGTAGAAGCAGTTGAATTTTTTCCCCTTTATATTTCACTTATCAATGATCCCAGAGACCCAAATACCTGCTTTTTTTCATAAAGAACATATGTATTTTTTCTATGTTACAGAGAAATAACCTTATAGAAAACTATTCTTGTGAACTACTCTTTTGTGCCTATTTTGTGGGTCGTGGATTTAATAGGCTGTAATGCTATTTAAACACCACAGATACTTAATGTACCATGAAACCCCCTAAGCTATAGGAAATTACAAAAATGCCTCAGTGCTATGGTCACAAAAGTGAATGATCTTCCTGACACAAACTTCAAAGGTAAAATGAAATTACATTTCCCATAGGTTTCTGAGTATCTATTGACCAGTGACCATGGTCTCCCATGACTTCACCATTGCCTCTCTTAAGGACTCCGTTCCAGCCATTTGGCCAATTCTCAGCTCTGGAAACTAGTCTCTGAAAAATACCAGGAGTTTCATTAATGATGCTGCCAAGAAGTTGTAACCATAATTACTTCTTGGACACACGAAATAATCACGTTTTGTGTGTCACAGTTCAGGTTCTTGGTGCCTTTGGTGTCAGTAAAGTGGCTATTTAATTAGGAGTCTTTGGTCTAAAAGTAGTATGTATCAATAAAGCAATCATACAGCAAGTGTGCATTATCATCAATTTTGACAAACTAATGCAAATCAAAAGAGACTTTTAAATTGGTATGTAATGATTATAATTGTATAGATATTCATTTTAGAATGTAAAAAATACATAGCAGGGAATAAAATATTATGGTCTTAGCACAAAGTGGGGGTATGCAAGCATGATGAAGTAGGTTTCTGTCTTTATACTTCTCATTTTTATACATATTAAAAAGCCAAAAAAAAGTTTATTAAATCATATTTGTTTGGAAACAAGGCTTTTATGCTGTCTTTACAAAAAAAGAAGTTAATATCTTCTCTGAATCAATAATGGTCACTAATTGATAAAGGAGATGGTACGTCAGCTCAGTGACTTCTTAGTGATTAGAGATAGGAAGTTTGCATCAAATTCAACAATTGATTTTTAAAAATGACATTGCCTATAATGATTTTCAGAAACAGAGCAACCAGATACCAAACATATTTTCTTGTATAAAATTAGCTCTTTCCAAACCAGGTACTCTCTGCCCTGCCTAGTCCTAGGTTTAAACAGCTCTGAACGGCCACCCTCCCATTCTCCCTACCTTTACTCGGAATGCTATGCACAAATAGGAAATTTCTTATTCCTTTTTCTTTCTTTTTTTCTTTTAAAAAATGTTTATTCCTCTTTCTCTCCTTCTTCAACAATTTCCAAGGTTGCAGTGCATGTTTTTGAAAGGTAGTTTAGTATAGTAGTTAAAATAAAGACTTGGAGCTAAAGAGCCCTGATTTTGCATCTCTGATCTGACACTTACTAACTGTGCCCCCTTGGGTAAGTTATCATTCTTAACTCCAAGCTTCATATTTTTTATTCTGTAAAATGAGGATGTCAATAACTACTTTCAGGTTATTGTGGCAACTAATTGAGATAATGTAATTACCATGAATGCAGCATGTCATAGTTATTATTATTGAAAAAGAACGACAAATTGATTGTAAAAAAACATAGGCAACATTATAAATCTTTCACAGAAATAATATTTGTAAGGATCTAATGGATCCACTAACATGATGCAAAATTCGCTCAAGATAACATTGATAGAAATGAAATGCAGACCTTTGTCACCAAACTCCAGGCAAGCTTTGTTTAGTACAGATACGCAGAAAAGATTGAGATAGTAAAAACAGAAAACTGCTAGTTTGATACTCAGAAATTGTATATTTCTGCTCTTCACTCAGTCTAAGAAAGCACATTAGAAAGTATATCTGGCCTAACAAGCTGAGAATGTGTGATACGGGTTCATCAACGTTATAAAATACCACAAAGAATAGGCCCTCATCAGAGTGTGGTGCTTTACAATAGATGAAAACGCAAAAAGAGATTTAATCAGCTTACGTGGACCTGGGTTTCTCTTCCCAACTCTTAGAAGAACGAATTTTGCTTTATTCCGGCTATTTCCTGAGGAGAGCCCTTCTCCCTCCCTCAAGTATTCAGGCTAATTACAACTGGTGAGGTAGTTTCCAGACTGAATAAGAAATCAAAAGGGAAGGGAGGGGAGACAGTGTGGATTTCAGAGAAAAAATAACTTAAGAAAAAGTATGTTCTCAGCGGGGGGAAAATTAGAGAATCAGGTCACTGAGTTGGAGCCAGGAAAAATCCACATGAGTGGAAATTGGAGCAATGGAAGTATTTCATATTAACACATCCAAGGCTGAATGTGTCTGGCCCAGAGGATGTTCTTCCCCCTCCTGGAAAGTGGCTGGGGGCTGAAAGACCTCTAAGCTTTTCTATGTCACATTCATTCACTAATCAGTGCTATTCAACCAATCGCACACGTGGTCTTATATGAGGTGCCCTGGAAAACACAAGGACCACATAGCAACGATTATAATCAAAACCACTGGAGACTCTTATTTCAGCTTCTGAAATAGGAAGCTTCAAAGGCAGACATGCCTCCAATGAAAACCAGCTTTCTTTCCTTGATTTCTTTTCTTTCTTTCTTTCTTTCTTTCTTTCTTTCTTTCTTTCTTTCTTTCTTTCTTTCTTTCTTTCTTTCTTTCTTTCTTTCTTTCTTTCTTTCTTTCTTTCTTTCTTCTGCTAAGTCTACAGTTTTAGATTTAAATACTTGATAATTATATATCAATAGAGACAGAATACATTTTGCCTAAAGCAAAAATATAAATGGTTTAAAGGTCAGGCAAAGTGTCATGTGTTAGTGGACATTAGTTGAGGTTCAACTCTGCTGATGTGACTTGAATATCGACATCTCAGTTAGAGTCAATATCTCAAAATTGGTGGTGTGGCTTAGCATACATATTTCTTAATGAATTTCCAGTGTAATAAGAAAATATCTAATAGCACACCACAGATCTGAGGATCTTAAGCTCTTTTCTCTCATATTTTCACAAAAACTGTCAAACCTCTTTGCTATCCAAATTTCTGTTAAAAATGGGACATGAGGACAAAATATAATCCTGAAAATCTTGGCAAAAAATTATGTTTTTGTTATTGCATGCCTAGTTATGTTTGCAGTTGAGGTAACCCTGGGCCTGAATTTGGGTATTAGGACCTAGAGGGCCCAATAACACGCTGCAAACTTAGCTCAAGACAATAGTAGGATTGAAATGCAGACCTTTGTCTTCCAACTCCAGGCAAGCCTCATTTAGTACAGACACACAGAAAAGACTGAGATAAAAAAATATTATAGTGCTCAGGGAAAAAAAAAAGAGGAGCATTCTTTTATTTGCCTATTTACTCAATATATCTCAGCTGTGTTCTCTATTTGCCCTTCTGCAGCTTCCCTAACCTAATGGGATATGTTGTAGATAACTAAGGAGAAGTTTTTGTTTTGTTTTATTTTGTTTATCTGGCTAATCCAAAATACTAATGATTTGCTAAAGTCTTATTCCTCTGTTTCAGCTCAGTTTGACTTTCTAATTCAGTGCATTGCACTTATAATTCCAGCTAAACCAATGGTTCTGGACGTTAGTTCAATTTGAGAGTCTAATTTAATAGAGAACATTTAAAATACACTAATCTCTGACCAATTGAAGAAGACTACCTGGAACTGGAGCCTGGGAGCTAACCAGTAACCTTTAATTAGAATGGCAAAATTCTCTCTCAGTTTTAGTTATCTTTTGCTGTTTAACAAACGATCCCAATACCTAATGGCTGAAAAAAACAACGAGTTGTTATTTTTGATGATTCTGTGGGGCAGGAATTTGATCAGGGCTCAACTGGATAGCTCTTTAGCTCCACGTAATGTCACCTAAAGTCATTCAGCTGCATTCAGTGGGCCTGTTGGTCCAATAAGGCTTCACTCACATGACTAACACCTCAGTGACCTTCCAAATGGCTAGCTTGAGCTTCCTTGCAGCACGGTGGTCTCAGGTTAGTCAGACTTCTTAAATGGTATCTGGTTTCTAAAAGACAGGAAGCAAAAACTGCTAGTCTCTTTCCAGGCTTAGCTTTGAAAGTGCCAAATCACTTTCAAATTGTATTTGTCAAAACAAGTTATAAGACCATCCCAGAATCAGGGGGAGGAGAAATGCACATACAGGCGCTGAGGTATTGCTGGTAGCCATATCTGGAGACTATACATCACATATTCCCAGTTCCTGATCCTAAAGCCATGGCAGACATTACCAGCCCATCGTGGCAGTCTGTCCCACTGGTCTCGGATGTAGTTTCAGAATTGTTCTCAACATTGTATCTCAGAGGTCAGAGATCAAGAGGTTTTAGTTATCATACAGGTTGAAATGTATTGACAAACTTGCCCTATTGCGAAGAGATAAAGTTCTAAACTCTCCCTGCTGTGGCTTAGGAAGCAGAGATATTAGCATTCTCCAGGAAGACTAGGAAAGTCCCTGTGGCCTCACGGTCCTGCCTGGGGGAAACATCATGAGTTCTCACAATAATCCTGTAAACTAGAAATTGCAGGTTTTGTTATTCTCTAGTTTAGGAGCGGGAAACAAGTTGACTCAACACAAGGCACTATTTTAAGTGCTGCAGAGGACATGAAATGTCATTAAACATTATTGCAAGTCTTAGCATCATTTTTTTGGCAGAAGAAAGGCATTTAAATGACTAATTCTAATACTGAACAGAATATGAAGACTCTCAGAGAAATAGGAACAAAATGATCCTGAAAGTCAAAAGCAGAAAAGATTAACTAACTGGAGGGATTTGGCCAGACTTCATCGAGATCAAGGATAATAGGATAGTTTCTTCAGAGGAGAATTATTTGAACATTAGAGAATTAAGAGAAATATTGGGAAAATATTTTTTGTAAAAATATATGGTACTTACTATGTGATAGACACTAATTCATTTGATCCTTTTAGCAACCTTATTAGACAGATACATCATCTATAGTATAGGCAAAAAAAAAAAATTTTAGACATAGAGAGGTTAAGTAATTTAATTAAAATCATACAGCTAACCTGGATAGTTCTGGGTTAAAATTTAGAGCATCTATGTTCTTAAGTGCTATACCGCCCTGCCTCCTTGGTGTCATAATTATTTTTTCTACTTTGCTTTTTATGGCTTTCTTCCATTGCTCCTCTTCATCTTGAAGTTACCACACACTAAATTTAACTCTTACCTACTACACCTCTTATCAGCCCTCTCAATTGTTTTTTTTTGTTTTTAATTTTAACATGTTTATTCTTCATACAAAATCTAATTATCATTCTAATGAAAGTTTTGGAAGTAAGTTGATTTAAATATTGTGTATTTTGTAAGTTGAACAGAGAATGATATAGGGTAGAGGAAAACAATACATTATCAATTGTTTTTATTGAGGTATGATTGACACAACATGATGATTTGCTATTTATATATATGTTGTGAAATGATTACTACAATCAGTCTAATTAACATCCAATCCATTGTTATTGATTTCAGAAGTTTGAGGTATGCAGACAGATAGAAACACCATGATGAAATCATCACCCAAAAGCTGATGTCAGTGACATGTGAGCCACAGTGGCTCAGCTAACTGACCAAAGGCGTGTAAATATCAAACTTGAGATTTTAAAGGAAAGGCAATCTGAAAATTAAATACAACTTCTCAGTTGTAAATGGTCTCCCTTTCCCTGTTATTCTTAAAAAACAAACAAACAAACAAACACATAAACAGTCTCTCTATCACTTTCATAAATTCTAGGAGTTGCTGAAGAAATGGATAATATTTTGAGGACGTAGATTCCAATCACTTCTATAGTTTTTTGGGGGTGGAAATAGGGTACACATCTTGGATATTTTCATAAAACCTTTTAAGGAAACATACGATTTGGATAAGGATGATTTCACTATTCTTTTCTCAATGGATTTAGAGTAAAAGCATAAGTGAAAAAAGTAGGCAAACTTATTCAAGCAAATATCACATGGGTGTTAAGAAAAAAGGTCATCCAATTAACTAATTACTTTCTATATCTCCTTGATATAATAATCAAAGTCAGCTGCCTTCAGAAAAATCTGAGCTCAGAGAGAGCAGACAATCCAAATTTGATCATCCATCAGCCTGTAAAATCTCAAAAGGCAATGCTTCTTGAAATTCAAAGACATTTTACTTTTCATTGTGCTATGAGCAAGGCCAAAATTCAGGCCAATGGCAGTGGAAACTATATCACCAGTCCCTGAATATTTTCCTAAAGTTCTTCAATGGACAACAAGGGAAAGGTAATCAATGTCTATTGAGTATCTACAAGATACCTACACTTTTAATATACATTTCATTTAAACCTTACAATAACTCCATGTGGATCTTGGAGATCAAGTAAGAAATTTGTTCTCGTTTTTAATGCACAGGAAATTATCAAATATGAGAAAACTGAGACTGTGAGAGTCATTTAGTGTCTTTCTTACACAAGCAAATGGTAGCGTTAGGACAAGAACTCAGATCTTGAGTCTCTAAGCTCCATATTCCTTTGTTCCACAACATCTGTCATTAGCTTCTGAGATCCTGAGCTGGGGGAGTAGGCTGGTGGATATGGGTGCAAATAGTGAGAAGGCAGCTACATAGAGGAACAGTAGGGGAGTGGGGAGGGTGTATACAAGAGGATACAGTATAATGTAAACAGGACATCGGCAGGTCAGGGAAGATTCGAAGGACCTCTGCCTGGATGGGTTGCCTTAAAGTCTCAGGTTTGATTCCAGTTTCTCTTCACCTATTATATCCAGTTCATGGGCAGTTTCTAATAGCTCATTAGGAGACAACCATACCCCTCAACCCCTGACTCCACTTATATTAGTGACATAATGCCCCTCAACCCCTGACTCCACTTACATCAGTGACATAACCAGAAAGCTGAGGTGTTATAAGCCTTCTTTAATATGGCAGTATTTCCTGTCATTAGTTTATTTTGTCAGGGCCTAGCTCCTGAGAAGTGGTGGCTTCTCAACCAAAGGACCTGGGATGGCCAGGCAGTATTTTTCAATTTATTGCCCCTGTTCTACATTCCTGACCTATGAGTATTTGCAGACACAGGGACTAGCTTTCCAAAGCCCAGCATAAGCTGCTTTAATTTTGTCATTGTCCTATAATTTCATGGAAATGGCTGCTGTGAAGCCAACAAATGACTAATAAAATCCTTCTGCCCACTCACTTTTAATGTCATTCTGGAACTCCAGAACAAGGACCATCTGGTTATGGTACTTACTTTAATATAAAAGAGGGGCTGAGTTGAAAATCATATTTCTGAGAAGGCTGGAACGGATGCTCTGTTTGTGAACCCAAAGCAAAACAAGTCTAGCATTTCATTTGGGTGGTGGTGAGACATGCAGAATGTTGCGTACTCAGCTTTGCTTATGGAGAAGTTAAATTTTTACATACACATATATATGATATACAGATAACAATCAATACTACTAATAACAGTCACAGTTATTGAATACCATCCATGTATCAGTGGCAACAGGCAAAGCACTCTGGATTATTTTGTAAGGAGTAAGTACTCTGAGAGTATTAGCTTTGTAGGTGAAATAGAGATTTATAGGAGTTAAGAAAATTCACTCCAAGTCACACAGCTAGTAAATAACAGAGCCAGGCTTGGGACCGAGGTCCATCAGTTTCTGTGTGCCTGTCTTAAGATATTTATTGAGTTATTGGACTTATTGCAGTAAGAACTTTTGAAGAAAAGCCATCCTAAGCAATGACTAATCTTTCATCCAGATAATTGTAAAACCAGGACATTATATGAAGATTTGTTTTTTTTAGACTTTTACTTTGGAATAATTATAGATTTTATAGAAAAGTTGCAAAGATAGTACAGAGTACCCATCTATCTTTCATTCAGCTTCTTCTAATGTTAACTTCTTATATAAGCAAGCTACATTTGTCAGAACTAAGAAATTATCTTTGCTCTAATACTATTACCTAAACTATAGATTTTATTCAGATTGTGGTACAATTTTTATTGGTAAGATTTTCTTGTAATTTATGGTTTGATAATGATTTTTAGCATCTTTTTCGTTTGTTTGTTTGTTTTTTAATAAACTTGGTTTTATTTTTTATTGATCGATTTTTGTTTAGAGCAGTTGTAAGCTTACAGAAAAATTGAGGGGAAAGTACAAAGATTTCTGTCCCCACACATTCATATCCTCCCTCATTATCAACATCCCCACCAGAGTGGTACATTTGTTAAAACTGATGAACCTGCACTGCCACATCTTAATCACTCAAAGTCCATAGTTTACATTGGGGTTCACTCTCGGCGTTGTGTATTATCATACAGAGTATTTTCACTGCCCTAAAATTCCTCAATGCTCTGCCTATTTATCCCCCAGCCCTCCCTGCCAGACCCTGGCAACCAATGATCTTTTTTGACTGCGTCCACAGTTTTGACTTTTCTAGAATATCATATAGTTGGGATCACACAGTATGTATACTTTTTGGATTGACCTCTTTCACTTTTAAGAAGAGTAAATATGCATTTAAGATTCCTCCCTGTCTTTTTATGTCTTGATAACTCATTTCTTTTTAACATGGAATAATATTACATTGTCTACATGTACCACAGCTTATTTATCCATTCTCCTACTGAGGGACATCTTGGTTTATTCCAAGTTTTGGCAGTTATGAATAAAGCTGCTGTAAAATTTGTGTGTAGGTTTTTGTGTGAATGCAAGCTTTCAATACTTTGGAGTAAACACCAAGGAGCATGATTGCTGGATTGTATGGTAAAAGTATGTTTAGTTTTGTAAGAAACCGCCAAACTGCCTTCCAATGTGGCTGTTATCATTTTGCATTTCCACCAGCAATGGATGAGAGGGATCTTGTTGCCAGGATTTGGTGTCGTCAGTATTCTGGGTTCTGGCCATTCTAATAGATATGTAAAGGTGTATTTATGTTTTCTTGTGTGAGCCACAGAGAGTCGAGTTTTCAATTGTAAATTGTATACTTAACTAGATCTGCTCTTGCCTGACATTAAGGGCTCCAAACATTGCTGTGTTTGGGATGAGGATACAATTCCTGGTCAGTCACACTCTCTATTCTGTTCATGTTCTGCACCTTCAATCTCACCTGGTTTTTGTATGTGAATCTCAACTGTGTGACTTAATTAAGTCGTTCTGACTCTGCTCTTAGGTGTTTCTTACCAAGATTTGGTGACCTGAAAATTCCTGACCTTATTTCTATGTGCCATATCAATTTTCCTTCAGGACACATCGTATGACTAGAATTCAATTTTGATTGTCTCTTGAGCTTGACATTTCAGTTTTTGTGTTCCTATCATTAGATTGGACCCTGACTCTGCTTATCTCAATAATCACAGTTCATAAAGGACTCAAATTCCCTGCACTGACAATGTCAAACAATGACATTAATTTAACTTTATGGAGGAAATGTGAACCAAAAGTGATTGGTTCAGAATTACATGGGATGTGACTGGAAAATTTAAAGAACAGGGAAGGAGAGGAAGCTTCTTAAGTGTTCTTAGTTAGGACAAGGGGAGCTTAAAATAAAAATTAAACAGAGATCAAACATCACAGAAAGGTATATATTGGAAGAGAACTTAAAAGTCTTTTCCTTACCAAGTACAGGAATATTTTAATGCAGTTTTGAAAAGGAATACTATTGTAAGTCGCAATATTTAAACCTGGGCTTTGACCAGGCCAAATAAGTATTAAAATCAGACTTAACATGTCTGAAAGACATATACCATCTTTTTCTGAAGTCAGCCCTCCTCTTGACTTTCTTGATTTTATTACTGAGTCTGCCATGTTCCCAGATGCTAGGCTAGAAAAGTCAGTATCATCTTATTCTGTCAATGCTGACATGCAATCAATTGCCAATTCCTGCCATTTTTGCCTCTGCCAGTCTCATGTTTGCTCACGTCTTTCCATTTTTACTGTTGATATTCCCTTGCTTAGGTTATTTTGATCTACGTGCTTCTAGTATATGACCTATATGCCTCTAGTATATGTGTGGCACATTAATTTCTAATGTACAGTCATTACAGGTCATCAATTTGCTCAAAAACTTCAATGGGATTCCCATTCCTATTGGGTTTAGAATAAACTCCCACTCTAGTATTTGATGTCTTCCATATTCTTGCCCCATTTTTCAAGATATATCTATTATTACTCCCTTGATTTGCACACCCTAAACCAGCCCTACTGGTTGGTGTTTTTCCTTGAACATATACTGCCACAGGGCATTTGTGTATCCCTTTCTTCTGTTTGGAAGGCCTTCTCTCTTCCCTCTCCTGATCTCAATTTGCTAACATACAATACATCAGGAGTTGTCAAACTATAGCTTGAGGGCCAGATCCAGCCTGTCAGCCAGTTTTTGTAAATAAAGCCTAATTGGAACACAGTCACGCCCATTCATTTGAATATATTTTCTGTGGTTGTTTTTGCACTGAAACAGCAGTAGCGAATAATTGCAGCAGAGCCTGTATGGCCCGCAAAGCTTAAAATATTCACTTTCTGGTTCTTCACAGAAAATGTTTGCTGAGTCTTGTAATATATCCTTAGCCAATACTAATTTCCCGAACTTTATTCAATCGAACGTATTTTAGCAAAAATTTGTTGATCACTTACCATGAGCTAAATATACAAAAACAGAAAAGTATAGACCATCTTTCAAGGAACTTACTGTCTATGAGTGATAATAAAACTATAAATGAATTATTTCTCTACAACATGATAAGTAAAATAATAACACATTTAAGATACACCTGGAAGCATAGTTATTAATCTTCAGAAGGGTGCAGTGGTGGGGAAAAGGAGTTTAAAAGGTAAAATGGGTTTGAAATTATGTATAGGATTTCATCAGGGAGACAGGAGTTAAAATCATTCCACGTAGAGAACAGCATATAAAAGATGTGGAGGAAGACAACAGTATGGTCTCTTTGGGGAACCTCACGTAGGACCTTTAGGAAACAAAATAGTAAGAGAATGAATGGGCTTTGGAGTCAGATTAACCTGGATTCTAATTCTGACTCTGATATTCACTAGCTATGTGACCGTGAGCAAGTTCTTAACTTATATTAATCCTATTAGTACATTTTCTCATCCCAGAAGTATTTACATGAATTAACTGATGTGACATAGCCGAAAGTTTGGGGAACAATTACACACAGTGTGCAAAAAGAAAAAATGTAGTTCTTTTTATCTTATTATCAGTATGTGGCAAAACAAAAAAGTTTATGTAGATAAACTTTTAGAATGTGACAGAAAGAATAAAGAAAAAGACACACATCAGCTCAAAATACAAAGATGGTTGTTCTTTTCTCTGTATTTTAGTCTCTGTTCTTCCAATGGCACTTATTTTTGCCTGTATTATATGTAGTGGGTATGTTATCTAATCCTTTCTTCCAAAGTGTGACTTCCTTGAGGGTAGGGATTTTTCTTTATTAATTTTTGTGTCTCCCAAAGCACATAATACAGGCCTCTAATAAATGTTTGTTGAATTTTTAAACCTTATATTGAGAAGATATTTTCACAATAATCAACTCATTAGTTTGTATGCAATTGTAACCAATGAGTGGCAAAATGTTTGACTTGCTCAAGCTTGCCCAGTTTGATGATTGAAGTCAAGTTCGTAGCTTCCAAGAAGGTAGAAATTGTTCTTATTCTTCCTCCTCCCCTTCTCTCACGCTCTCATTCTGGAACATTTGTCTCTTTCAGAAATGTCCTCCATCCCACCTTTTGGATGTCCACTGCTTATGTAAATATGCCTGTGATTGTTGTTAACTTCATACTAAAATGCTCAGGATTTCTACCATAATCTTTTCTGGAAAGACCTGTGGAAAGAAAAATTAGACTAAACAGGAGAGGTTGCTAGTAGAATTTTAGGCATCAGGAGGAAATCGATATGTCTTCAGTTCTTTCACAAAAGTAAACCTTAGTCTGCCATTTATAAGAGCAGACCTATGGGGTCATAGAAAAAACAAGACTCTTATACATAGCAGTATTAATAACTATCACATATTGAGAGCCTACTATGTAGTAGACACTTTGCATGAGTTATGTTGATTTCTCACAACACCGTGCACATTATTATTCTACTTTTACTGAGCTCAGAAAGGTTAGACAACTTTCACAAGACCACACAGCTAAGAAGCAGAGACCAGATCAGCCTATTTCATCAGCATTCCTGACAATGTCCTTTGATTGTCCTGTGACTGGGAAGCAAGTTAGCTAATCTTTTAGGCTTGTTTCTTGTTAAGCATTTCTCTTTTCCAGCATTTTCCATGATGCTCCTTAGAATTCTTGTCTGAGAGCAAGGTTAGCTATATAATATGTGGGGTCCAGTACAAAATAAAAAGGCACAAATCCTCATTTAAAAAGCAGGAGAGGAAAGTGCCATTAAAGGTGTTCAAAGATAAACTTTTTCCTTTTGTCTATAGCTTCTCTCTTGACTTATCATAATGTGTTTTTAATGTATTAGTTAATGTCATGTTTTAAGTAGAAAAATATTAAAATTTTAAATTATTAGTATGAACTTTACTATTTATTTTGGAATTGTGCAATGTCAGTTTTAAATGCAAATGTAAGAGCATATGCAAAATCACCAAAATGGCACAAGTCATATCTTGTAGCTCGTACATGTATATGTATTTTGTTCTTAGCAGAAGAGTAGAGATGCTGCCCTGTTTTTATTTTACTTCTTGATATACATACATTCTACCAACACTCTCTACCTTCCACTAACTTACAAGTAAGGAAGAACTGAAAAGAGAAGGAACTATGGGTTGCCCTATTTCTTCCTTTCCTTTCTATATCATCATGTTCAGTAAAAGTGTTTGACTAAAACAGGGAATATCGTGAGTAAAAAATGAAGATTCCTAAATTGTTGGTGTTTCCTGGACTCCCATTGCCTTCTTTCTCTGTTCAAAGAACATTCTGATTCAGATTGAAAGTGTAGACTCTTGAGGCTGTCCGTAGTCCTGGATTACTCAGTTTTAAATGTTACCTTGTACTCCCTTTTAGTCTTGCTGAACTTACCTGCATCTTGGGTCCACCAGAATTCTGTACTCACAGGGCATCACAAATGCTACATGTGAATGGGTGGTAAGGAATGACAGACATGCATATTGTACATATCATCTTTGCTCATGTGCATGCTCCATTGACCCATGGAAACTTACAGAATATAAGTGCTGAAATAAAATTCTTAAGAATTTCAAGATGGCGACAGCAGACCATTAAACCAAGCATGAAACCCCTCTGACTGCACAGTTTGTATGTTCATGAATCTGGCCTGGCCTGGGAGATGTTAATAAGGTATGACGAAGGAGGGAGGTTCTACAAACCAAAGTGTGAAAACTTTCTTTAAACCCTCAGCCACTTCTTTGTCCAAGTATTCAAATTCTACTCGAAAATTTCCAACTCAATCAGTCCTTAAGAAGCTGAGGAAGAACAGCCATTATCTCAGTTGTTCAGAATCAAAGTAGTTTATTTCTGGTCTCAATAACTTGCTTGTCTTCTCAGTGGTCAAGCTCCCACCCCACACTCAAATTTAAGGCTCTGATCTTGTCCATATTTACTTCTCATACCCTCTCTGAGTCTATATTATAGGTGACTTTAGTGTAGGTCTATACTTGAGTATAATACTCACAGAAAAACTTTAATGATAAGAAGAAATCCAATTACTTAAAACTCTCCAGATTTTGCCTTTTGTGAATTTTCCTTTTGATTTTATTTAACATTCAACAAGCATCAACCAAGTAACTTCTGTTATGAGTGAGTGCTCTTTCAGCAGTGGGAGGGTGGAAAGGAAAAGATGCCATAATGGCTGATTTTAAGACAGTTGTGCTCTAGTGTCTTCTGAGCCTGGAACATTGTGACTAAGCACATCATTTAAATTAAGAAATGTTCTAAGCAGCTCCCTCTTTTTGCTCCTTTCTATCCCAGAAATGTGGTTTGTGAGGTAAATGTAAGGGTAGGTGTACTGGGGTTGTTTTCCTAGATCAGTCCTCATGCTCTTTCTTTAAGGGGTGATTTTTTTTAAACACAAACTGCACCCCGTGTTCAAGTAAATAAAATATCCCTTTTCTTGAATGCTTGGCCAAAATTTTCAAAACCCTCTAACTACAATTTTCTCACCGATTTCCAGACTTAACCTCAAAGAATTATACAAGGTTTCTAGTGTCTGTGGCTTCTTGCATTTCCCTTAGCTCTTAGTCAACCACTTCACTGCATTGAACTTCTCTTATCTTGCATTTTTAACTCTTCTTCTTAAGAGCATTCTTAATTTCTATGCTAAGGGTACAGAATATCTTCGGTTCTAAATTTGAATTAGCAAAAGATTTGATTTGAAAGGTTATAGGACTGTGGACATACCTCAACATTGCTACTGGGGTGATAGTTTAGTTTTAAAGGTGGTGAATTGGAGAATGATAGTTAAAGGACACATTTCCCTAGAGTGGTGGTGATATGAATTGTGGAAGTGGGAAGGAATTACTCTTTATTTAAAATCGCTTTTGCCTGTGACTTGGGAAATGGGATTATCATCAAGGATGGTGCTTCAATATGGCAAAGGTTCTGTGTTATACTTAGTCATTTGTTTATTCAGCAAATAGTTTCTTAAAGGTTTGCCTTGTGTCAGCTACTGTGCTAAGCTCAGATAATATAACAGAGACACAGCCTCTGCCCTCTGGGCAGCAATTACAAGGTAAGGGTGAGAACAGGAAAGAAGAACAGGGGAAAGGCTAACAAATCTGGTTTTGAGGAGAATCAGGGAAGACTTTCTGAAACAAGAAGTAGTTAAACATCTCAATCATTGGTTTTCAAATTTTAGAGAAACTTCTGATTCCCTGGGTCTGAGATTAGCCAAGAATTTCCATTTTAAAAGAGTACAACAGGTGATTATAATGCAGAGATTTTCAGAGTGCTCTTTAAAAAATATTTATCTAAGCCACATTGTAGTTCCATTTCCATTTCTTTTAGTATTACTCCTGGGTGGGGGGTTGTTTTTGTTTTCACAAAAAAGAGGCACAATTTGATAGCACATGGTAGACAGGGCCATTACTTTCATTTTCTTCCTATAAAAAGAATTGCGAGCTTTTGTCATGGATATTGAGTAATCATTTGTTAATAGAGCTGATAGCTATCGTAGAGTTTGTCTCAAAGTCCACCATTATTGCAAAGATTTAAATTATCCCGCATCAGCAAATATTTTTGTAGAAAAGAATCATGTATTTTCTTGAGATTTTGTAAATAGGATGTGAATGAGAATACACGTAAACGTTATAAGAAACACTATGTGGATTAGAGCACTTTCACATCAACAGAATATTTCTCTCAATTTCCTTAGTTTAGTAATTTTTTTGTTAAGATGTAGATGTTTAGTAATATTTTAAAGACATACTTTTAAAAACATTGAAGTTGACTTTTTAAATTGTATTTTACTAGAATACAATCTAATTCATAAAGCCAGACCACGAAGGACTCAGCTGATTATTAGTCTTGACGAGGCTTCAAATCTACCTTAATGATATTGAATCAACCAACCAACAAGAGGCCACACTTCAATTTTTAAACAGTATATTAAATAATTAAACAACATATTAAATTATGTTTCAGATAACTGTTACAGCCTAATTTTTTAAGCATTCTTAAAAAAACAAAACAAAACTGTAAATGGTTCATTAGAGGTAGTTTTGAAGCCAAAAATGCTAATGCAAGTCACATGGAAATTCTAAAAAAAAAAGACTTGGCATAAAATAGGAAATGAACTTACTACTGGAAATAGCAAATTACATAAAAATTCAATTGATGTAGCTATAACTGAAACATATATACATGGATGAAGTAGACTTTTATGGTAAACATGATGATGATCTAACTTTCTTTGCATCAATTTTACATGCTTTTATAAATGCCTTTGTTTAACCAAATGCATGATTGAGTCCACTGTACCTTGCTATGTGAATGAAAAAAGTACTTCATGATTTTTAAAACACCACACCAAGAGCTACAGAAAAAAATACCAACTTTACATCTGATTTCTTATCTTTGCTGACAGAAATTCCATTGTCCTACAAATGAAAGAAACCTGGTTGGTATTCTATAATGATTGCCATTGTGCCTAGTACATCGTGCATTTTCCCCTGAGATGTGTTGGAGAAATTCTAAGGTTGTGCTGATTATATTCTTCATGGATTCCATTTTTCTATGTTCCAAAGAACATTAAGTATTAGTCAAAACCCAACATTTATGTGAGTTAGATATTATCACATTCTTTGCAGTTGTTCTTTCTTGGTTTTTTTAAAAATACTGTTTTCCACTTACATGATCTTAGTTCAATTCTACATAATAAAATCATCTTTGGCTGAAAGGATATCATAGCACAATTCCTGTAATCACACCAGACTGTACATTTCACCTGGTATGCTTAATTGAAATTTTTAAGGAATAAAATGATCTGGGGTTCTTAATTTTGAGGTTGAGCCATATGAGAGAATGGCCCAAAGAATCCAGAAAGAATTAAACCTAAAATTCTTAGTCATCTTCAATTCCGTTTATCGGTATTGTAGCCAAACTGAAAAATAAATCTTAGTTGCAGGATCTTGAATTTATCACACCAGTTTAATTAAAACAACTGCTCAATTCAGTGACTATCTCAGTTAAGTTGTTTATTTGACTGGGCATGGAAGGCAGAATTTGAAGCAAAATGGTGTCAGTAAACTCAATTTCTAGTTTTAATTGTCACTACTAGTTATATGACTTGGAAAAAGCATGTCAGAAATTCTGTGCTTTCATTTCCATAAATTGATGAGATGACATTCGATAATCTCTAACATTTCTCCTGGATGGAAAGAAAATTCAATAAGCCATTTAAAGCTGTTATTCTATCAGCTTCATTAAAAGGCAACTCAGAAAAGGTGTTGATGAAGAATGTCAAAGACCTTGGCCTGCTAACATGCACCTACTGCTCCTCGTACGATGTACTTGACTCATCCCAGACCACCCAGTTTACTCATTCAGGGTTGACATCTTAACAACATCCTTGGGTAAGGGATGAGATAAGACCCACTCTAACTTTTCTAAACCAATTATACAGCAACCCTAAGGCAGCTGGTTCAAAACATCAGAGATGACAAATTCAGGCCTGGGAATGTGCCAGCACAGCGGCCTCGTCTTCCTCCCTGTGAGTTCTGCAAAGATAAACAAAAGATAAACAAGTTAAATAGAAGATACTGGGGGTGAAGACAATGGGGGAGAGTGAGGGGTGAGTTTTAATTGCCATCTGCAAATATGCATATATCTATCTGCAGGTGTCAGGGTCTGTGAAGTCAAAATCTCCGAAACCAATCAACCAAAAGGAGAACATTTTCACACATAGCTTGTGAAAACTATGTTACACTTACATTTCTTAGCCTATCTGGAGATAAAACAAGTTGCAGTCTTTAGAATGTGACTGAGTATAGCTGCTTTAATAAATGTTAAACATAGAAATTTTAGGGCTAAGCTGAGTTTAAATTTCAGCCTTAATTCCATCCCAAAGTGTTATTGATATTAATATTTTCTGTACTGTATTAGCATGGAGACTAATTTTAAAACATTTTCTTGTGTGAAATGAATATTTTAAAGATCCAATTTATTTAATGCATCCATCATTTCCATTATAATTGATTTTCCTCTCAGACTGTATATAGCTCCTGTATCCTTAGAAATATCACAAGGTTTTTCATAGCTCAGAGATTACACATTCAACATATAGCAGACTTGAATCAAAATTGGATTTTAAAATGTAACATTGTGAAACCAGAAGCAAATAAAAACACCAAATTATTCACAAAAACGTTTCTCATTTCTCATTTTGCTTATCTTGGCCCAGGTTTTACTCTCAGTTCTAACATAAACAGTAAACTTGGGAAGGTAATTTCAATGTCAAGGAACTCAATTCTGTCATCTGTAAGATGGGTGTGATAATACTTTTCTTATCTACTTACAAAGATAATATTGAGATCAAATGAACAAACTGATGTGATGTGTAAGGCTTAGAAAACCCAGATAGGTATTATTCTCATGAAAATAACACTTAACTAAAATGTGGCATCTACCTAGCTTGGATTATCAATTCTAAAACTGTTACTAAAATTGTCAGTTGGGGTTTCGGTTATTCCAGGTGTCATGAACAGTAACTGAAGGGGCTTTTTTAATGAAAGGAGTGATTGAGAATGACTGAATATGCTATGGAATGAGAATGAGAAACAATTCATATAAGTTAATTATGTAACAAATAATAAAAGTGTGGCCCTGGTGTTAACATCCAGTTCCTCCTCATTGAGGAGCTGGTCGCTTCTCTGTCTTATCTGTCCACCTCCTAATTCTGCATCTCCCAGTGTTTGTCCTCTATATTTCTCATAATTATTCAGACTGGATGGAATAGTCGATTCTCTGTATCTGGCCATTTGCACTTTAACTCAGATAATTTCTGAATTCCATGGAATTTGCATTGGTGAATTCCGCATTCTTACTGTCCTTCAAAAAACTGAAATGCTAGCGACATATAACTGAGAATGGCATTTCTGCTAAATGTGCTTCCTGTTATATGTTGTTCTATTTATTAATCGTTTACTGTGTGTTAAAGAGTGTTTGGGACCCAATGGATGCAAATATTTATTACCTATGAGGTATTAACTGTGAGGATCACTTAATGTATCTCTCTATTCTATTTTGCCCAGAACTGCATTTCTCTAAGCTGGTTTGTGAGAATAGGAGAGGTTAGATATGCCCAAGTTTTGTGTAGAATGAGAAAATTGTTTACATTGAGTGACTTGAAAATGACCCCTCCGTTGGACAAAATTATGGAGTCCAAGAAACTTCCTGGGTCTCTGCTTACTCCTCCTCAGGATTATCTTTATAGCTGTCGTTTATTGTGAACCTGTTGTGTGTCAAGTACTTTATATGTATAATATCATATAATTCACACAAAGACTCTTTAAAATATCTTATTTTACAGATGCAAAAACACACACATAAAGAAATAACGTTACCTCTTTCTCAGGGTCACACAGCTAGTTGCACTCAGGGTCATGTTTTAATCTTACTCCTGTCTGTCTGATGCCAAATTCTTATATTTAATCACCTCCCTCCATTATGCCCCATACCCATCCCAATAGTAGCCACCCAGGACTCAAATGTTTAACTTCTTAATGTCTCTTTTTAAGGCAATTTTTTTTCGGTTAAGGGTTTTAATTGAATACAAGGATTCATTAAGTTTTATTTCCAAAATATACACTTAGCAAAGTCTTCACTTTAATTCCTTAAAAAATATTATAGATATGTGTTCTTAGCATTATAAATTCTCAGAGTGAGAAGTGGCTTAATGGGCGTTTAATCAATGCCTAAATTTCCTCTACAGCATCTTTGTTAATAAGCCTCACCACTGTTTGAACAAAGCATTCTCACTGTCTGCCCAGGCATTCTATTTCCTCCCTGGAAATTTGAAGATGTAAGACAGACTCTCTGGTTACTGAGCAATAATGTTAGTTTTAGATTAGGAAGCATTGGCCCGGGGAAGTCATATGTTATCAATATCTGGACATCTGATATACTTTAGTCACTAAGATTGATATTGAAAAATTTCTTTTGTCTCATTCTTACTGGTTGAGATTACTAGCTCCTATAATATAGGAATGTATTTTCCCAAGGGGGAAAGTCTGCCTTAGACTGGTAGGGTTCTGAAAGACTCATCTTTATAGCCACAACACATTGGTGAGTCTTTATTGATGATCAGTGACGATAGTGAGCTAATATTTCTTTATGCATTGTCAGGCATGGTGTTAAGCATTTAAGGCATTCTTTTACTTAATCTCATGAAAGGGAAATACCACCTACGGATGTGATGAGAACTAAATGAGATAAAACAGAAAAAGCACTTAAAATCATGCCTGTCTGGACGCCTTGTAAGCCTTCGTGAATGTAGCCATGATTGTGATCAGTTACTTCCTTTCTCCTAAAGGAGAGGCTGGAGCAGGCTGATAATGGATAATTGCTTTCAATATTAACTCACAGTTTTTACCTGATACTATTTTCAACCTGCTGTGAAACTCTGTCTAGACCCTAAGTTGACCCTGAACTGACTTTCTTGGCAATTTCAGAATGAAATAGGCTACCTTTCATTGCTGATTAAGTCTATTTTGAGCAGAGACTGACTGAAGTCTGAGCTCAGTGAAAGAGAATCCACTGCCAATAAGAAAGAGTGAGCCTGGCGGGTCATGATCAGAGACTTGACCTCAAAGTATTGACATAACAGCTGGATGAGAATGAGCAAGTTACAACAGCTCCTGCAGGCTTTGGGGACTATCGTACAGACAATGACATGCATTTCAGTAATACAACAGTCCACAACACTCGGCATTTTAGACTTGCCTACCCAGAAACTAGAAGAAGGAAAAGTTGATGAATAGTAAGAAATGTTTCATTAACAAGCTTAATCTTGGGTGCAACTTCCTTTATCAAATCCCAGAATTTCCACCTACCACAGGTCTTGATTTATAATAATGCACCATCCAACAGTCTTATCTCCAGCATGAGAAACTAGAAGAAGATAGTCTCTGTTTTCCTTTAACTTGGTGAGAAGAATATCTGGGGGTAATAAGTAACTTTTAAATTAATTAATTATAGTGAGTGATATTGGGAATGCCACATGAGAATATAAGGAAGAATCTTACTTTTCTAGATTCTAATCAACTGTGTATTTGTAAAAATACTTTGAGTTAGCAAAATATTGAATGATAAAGGGATTAAAACTTACCTAACAGAAAACCGTTTATAATGATTTAGCAATTCCCGGATTATCTAGGTCAGTCTGCATGGCCTCAGATCATAGTTAACGAGTAATTTCTTAAGCAGAAATTGTCAGAAAACAGAAGGAAATTAGATGCATAAATAGAGACTTGTGAAAATTAGGAATGACAGGAAAAGAAAAATTAATTTTTTCAGTATGTGTATTAGGCATTTAATTTAAAAAAATAACCTTATTTACTTTTTAAAAATCAAAGCAATACGTGTTCAAAATTTTAAAACTCAAGTACGATATCAAAACTTAGTACTAACTTCACTTCCCCTTTACCCCAAGCTTATTCCCACTTTCAAACATTTTTGCAGTTTCTTCTGCTATTTACTTTTATATTTATATATAATATATTTATGATGCTATTTTTCAATTATGTAAAAAAACTTTTAGACATTTTCTACTAAATAATAACTTCCTCATGGGAAAATGAGAATTCTTTCTCTTATCTCAATTCCTTTTCCTATAGGCCTAATGCGATCTAGTTAAATCAGTAGAAATAGGACAGGCCACTCAAGAAGATCCAGGTTGAATAATTGAAGAGAATGATGATTTTTTTTTTTTAACTTGGCTGCTTGTTTTTATTGCAAATTACAAGCAAAGCAACAAGCAATGCAAAAGATACACCCAAGCACCAAGCTACAATTGTATGGACCCTGGTCCTAAGTGACTCTCTGTGTTTTCTCTCTAAGGTGCAGCCTGAGTTCAGGTTCTCAGTGGTCCACACATTGTACTGCTCCTCCAGGTCAGACACAGCAGGATGTAAGGTCACAGCTGTTGAGCTTTCTTTTGGTGATTGTGGTGGGTATCAGGCTAGGGCCTACACTATTATTATATATTGGTTGGCCTAAAAATAATCCTATTTAAAAAATATTTTTAAAATTCTATCTAAAAATTCAAAATAATATATTTGAATATATATATTTGTATTCATGTACAGCAAAGTAAAAAAAAAAATACCCTAATTTATATTATCTGAATATTAAAAGTACAATGAGAATAATTATTCTTGGTATCTTCTTATGCAATTTATTCATTTAAGGCTATTCCTAGATCTAATATCATGACACTGAAAATTTTCTGAAGAATGAATTTTTTAATGGCCTTATTGTTTTTATTTTTCCCACAAAATTGCCTACAGTCTTAAGCTGCGTTTTTAACGGTTAACAAATTTGACATTTTGACAATTTTAATTGACTTTTTTCTGTTGACTATAAATTTTTATTGAGAAAATACTTTTTTCTATTGCTGATAAGGTATTTTATAATTGCAGAATAAATTCTGCTCAATTAAGGATATGCTTAAGGCAGTTTATTGAATGGCATAAATATTTTAGTCTATTTTAAAGGTACTGTCTTATCCCCTTCTATCAGAGTGCTTCCTTTTCAAATACATTTAGAAGACAAAACACATTAAATAGGTTTTCTCTATTTGCAATTATTTTAATGTTTTGTTAAATTTAGATGCTACAAAATCACAAGCCTTCTTAATTTTATTCCATTTTGATATATAATATAAATTACACATTTTAAAGGGAAAAATCCATGAAAAGATTTTTCTTACAAGTTGAGATATTTCAAAACACAGTTATAGAATTTTGAAATTAAATTCTGTTCACCATGTGTGCTACTAACATTTAATTTTTAAATCTCTTTCTTGCTTTTGTAAGAATAAATTACAATGTTTTCATCTTCAAGGTTTGCTTTTAAGAACTGTAATCACTAAAAACTTCAAAATCCAGTTTGAAACTTTCTTTTGAATATTTTAATAAAAGGTTTCTATCTCTGAACAAAATTTAGAGTTTAGAATTTTCAAATCAAAAGTTTAATACCATAGTAGAATATTTACAATGGTATAAAAAGTAGTTCTTCTAAAGCTTAACTATTTTTAAAATCTAATTAAAGATAGGCAGCAAAGAGAAAATGCATACTTCCATAATATATGTGGTTTTCTTTTTTCTTTCTTCCTTCCCTTCTTCCTTTCCTTTCTTCTTTCCTTTCTTTCTTTCCTCCCTCCTTCCATCCCTCCCTCCCTCCTTTCTTTCTTTCTTTCCAATATCAGCTTTATTATTTTTTTAAATTTTATGGTTAACTTCAGCTGTATATCTATGAAACTACAGTTGACTCTTGAACAACACAGGGATTAGGGGTGTGAAAATCCACATATGACTTTTTATACCTTTGACTCCCCAGTTGTCCTTCAGTATCTACTAGAGAAACTGATGCTAGGACTCTGGTGGATACTAAAATTCACAGATGCTCTAGTTCCTTACATAAAATGGCATAGAACAATGCATTCAATCGGCCCTTCACCTTTGTGGATTCTCAACTGTGGATCAAAAATATTTTTTTCTACCTGCAGTTGGTTGAATCCACTGGTGTAATACTGGGGGATATAAAGGGCTTACTGTATACTTATTGAAAAAAATTACTTATAAATGGACCTGTTCAGTTCAAATTCATGTTATTCAAGGTCAATTATACTTGTAAGTTTTGAGAACTACAACTTTGATTTCACTATAGCTTATTTAAAAGCAATTAAGAGTTATGTGTGCACCATAACCAATTCCAAGTACTACATTTCTGCCTCATGAGTTTCATAATTCGGTTCACCAAATTTTGTGTGACATTATTATTGCAAAAGCAAACATTTATCTTCAATGTAGAATCTTTCAACTGTTTTTTACAATGGTATTCTTAATAATATCTGACATTTATCTTTTAATAAAATTTCAAAAGCTTTATTTTGACTCTATAAATTAAATTTTAAAAACTAAACCATTATTGTAATTAATTTATTTTTAAAACATCTAATAACATTGATATTAAATTGTCATAATTTAACTCTAGTAAATTCATATTCCACGAATGAAGTCACCACATAAAAAACTATTGCTTCATTTTTTAAAAAAAGTGTGCAAATGAGCAATTAGTAGAAGTCATTTGATCTAAGAGAAAAATCATGCATCATGGAATGATAAGTAAATTCATTTTCTATAGTTGCACATGTTAAATTGTCAACCTCAAGCACAGTTTTGTTTAATCAGTAACTTTTGAAATAGATACTGATGCTTATTCATCAGATTTGTGTCTTCTGTCATGTAATTAATATTAGTATGGCCCTCGTGAAGAAAAAGATGATAGTGTGTATTAGTGTTCAGCAAATATTCACTTTCCTCCCCACCCCACTGATGTCAGATTAATACATGTGACATGCTTTAGCTAATGAAATGTTGGAAAACCTGAATCAAATCCTTAAAAGTTGTTATGTGGTCTTACTTGTTCTTGTGCTATGGTAATCCTTAAAACGAACATGACCTTGATAGACTAGGCCACAGATAAACACACCTGGAGCACACCTAAATCAAACCTGCAGACTAGAATCAGAGCCAGCCAACCTGTATCTGAAGCAGAATCACGCAGATGCATCTTGCCTAGGTTAGCCAAACCACAATCAATGCACTCTCGAGTATGAATATAAATGCTTGTTGAGGCCATTAAGTTTTGGAATAGTTTGTATACAACAATATGGTGACAATTGCTAATCCATATGGAAAATGTTGACAAACATTTTATGCAAGTTATGCATTCATCCCTTAACTTTTTTAAAAAATGAAAATTAAGTACGTAATTTTAAATTAAATATAAATGTTTACTTATTTTAATTAACTAGAGTTAAAGGAGCTTTGCTACAAAATTTTTGAAAAAGCATTATCAAACAGTAAAATAAATAGTTTTAGATTTATTCTGAAAACTAAATGTTAAAACTTCTACAGCAACTATATTAAGGTAACTTTTTATATGCTCTTTGCATAAACTCAGCTTCTGTTTCTTGTTCATATTTTGCCTACATTTAACCTATATTTTCCACATTCCTTCTGCTCTACCAACTGGGAGCCCAATTATCTCCATGCATCTTGCAGAGACAGCACAACCAGGCGGCACACTAAGTGCCTGGCAGGGTAACAGTATCAAATACTACCTCTGACCACAAGAAATTAGTGTCAGAATGCTTTTTATTTGTTTTATCAGCAAAAAATGTTGTACTCTAAAGTGAGAAATTATATATACTGCATGAAGAAAGGGTGAGAAACTTCTGAGTTTATACCTGAAGGAAATGAAGTCATAATTAAAGAGAAATGTTTTAAAATGCAACAAAAATGTGGGTAGGAATTATCTGCATATAGATTAGGGATCAGTAAATTATAGCTCTCAGACCAAATTTAGCTTTCCACATATTTTGTAAGTACATTTTTATTGAAACACAGTTACTTTCATTTGTTTACATATTTTCTAAAGTTGCTTTACAGTATAAATGCAGAGTTGAGTAGCTTTAACAAACTGTTATGCCCACAAAGCCGAGGTTATTTATTATCTAGCCCTTTACAAAACACATTTGCTGACTCTGATATAGATGAGAGAAGTCAGAAGAATGCCAGAATGCATGAGATTCTAATAATTTTACTATGGAAAATGTTATTATTTACTAGAATTTAATAGAATACTCAATTGACTATTACTATTATATTGACACATCTATATAATATACTTCTATTCAGAATGAAAATACAAAGGGCTTCCATGATCTTAAAATCTCTCTTGGATCACCAAGAAAATATATATATATATTTTTGTATAAAATACTGTTGAATGTGTTGTATTTTGTCTAGATATTTGGGAATTAATACCTCTTGTATGATTTATATTTAATTATCTATTAACCATAGTATTTTATTAAGTAGAACACTTTATTCTCTGTCTATGACAAATGACATATTTTAAGTTATATGAAATTCTTACTTTGTTAAAGTTTCATCAATTTATGGAAACTAAATAGGTTCTGAAGTATAAGTTTTAGGTTCAAACTTGTATGGTCAAAAGAGTATGCACAGCTGTTTGTATCTTATGGGGAGAATATATTTAAGTACTAGTATAATAAAAAAATAAAATAATGAGAGAAAGAAGGGAGGAAAGGAAGAAAGAGGGAGAAGTACATGAAGAAATAAAAAATGGACAGATTAAGCTACTGTAAAATTGACAAATTAAAAACCTCTATCACACATGGAATATATCTGGGTAGCAATATAATGCCTCACTGACTCAGAGACAACAAATACCTCCAGAGTTTGAGAAAAAAACATGAAGAAACAACCAAACAAAGAATAATGAAATCATAGGGTATACAAATAGTGCAAAGAGTAAGAAAAAAATCAAAACGTTATAATTAATATCCTCAGAGAAATTAAAATCTTAATAAAATGAAGCAAGCAGAGGACAAACACATACTGAAATTTTAAAATACGCTAGTTAAATAAAAACATCCAATTAAAAGTTTGGAGAACTGTATTGGAAAAATATTCCAGAAAGTAAAGAAACAATACATGAATATAAAGAGAACAGGTGATAAAAGAAAATCTGAGGATCAATCTAAGAGATGTGTTCTGGGGTTCATAACTAATATGAATACTAAAAAGAGGATGGAAGAAAATTATCGAATGAATAATATAATATAATTGTGAGTTTCCAGAGAGAAAAATAAAAAAGACACACACCAAGGTATATCGTAATGACATTCCAGAACACTGATGCTAAAGATAAGATTCTAAAAGCTTCCAGAGAGTAAAAACAGGTCACATGTAAATAGGATGAGAATGCAATTTAGTTTGCCTGGAATAGCCTTAGTTTACATTTGTCCTGGCATCCCATTTGCCTTGCCATTTGTCTGAAATTGGTATTTCTTAACGAATTATTAATCATGGCATTAAAATAATCTGTAATGGTTTTGTAGGACTCCATTTTGTATTTCCAGCTTCTGCAAAAAGTTTTCACAGTGTATGAGATCAATGTGTAATGAACAGGGTACTGAAAGATAATCAGCAATTACTTATCTTTCTCTTCTTCACTCTGTCTTTTTATTAACTTCAGCTTAATTGAGATAAAATTGACATATAACATTGTATAAGTTTAAGGTTTACAATGTGGTGATTTGATACATGTGTATATTGCTACATGATTACCATAATAAGGTTAGTTAACACATCTATCACCTCACATAACTACTTTATTTTTTTGTGGTCATCATGATGTATTTTGGCTCCCCAGAACTTATTTATCTTATAACGGAAAGTTAGACTAACATCTCCTCATTCCCCCCATACCCTAGGCCCTGGAAACCATCATTCTACTTTCTATTTCTATGAATTCAGATTTTTTTAGATACCACATGTAAGTGAGATCATACAGTATTTGTCATTCTCTATCTAACTTATTTCACTTAGCATAACACCCTTGAGATATATCACGATGTCACAAATGGCAGGATTTCCTTCTTTTTTATGGCTGAATAACATTTCATTTTGTGTGTGTATCACATTTCTTTATCCATTCATCTTTCAATGAGCACATATTATTTTCATGTCTTGACTATTATGAATAATGCTGCAATGTGTTTCAATAAAACTTTATTTACAAAATATGTGGAAAGCTAAATGTGGTCTGAGAGCTATAGTTTGCTGATCTCTAGTCTATATGCAGATAATTTCCACCTAAATTTTTGTTGCATTTTAAAACATTTCTCTTTAATTGTAATATTTCTCTTTAATTCTAATTATATTTCTAATACTAGCATCTTAAATCCAAAAAATCTAAAATAAAACTCAGAATGTCACTGTAAGTGAGAGAGCTGTACTACCAAATCTACTTCTCTTATAAGTTCTTTTCTATTCTTTGTTCTCCAAAATGAATTTCACTTCCTCATTCTCCAATTCTCTCAGTTAATTCTTAGTTCTCTCGTTTCTACTTTCATGATGTATTTAACATCTGTCTTTTTTATTGCGCTTCATTTGTCGCTGTCTTTCATTAACTTGTCTTCAGGCTTTTATTAACTTGCCTGGACTCTCACTCTGATCTGCTATGTGGTATCTCTGCTTCCATGATGTATCCTTTCTAGTTCTATATCCACAGCTGCCAGTTTAATCTTCCTATAGCGTAGAGCTGATCATACAGCCTCTTAGTTTGTGAGTCATCATCAGGTCTTTATTGACCCCAAACAATACCCAAAGTCAAATCTTTCGTGATCTGAATCTAGTTAATTTTACCAGATATTGTTTCTCACTTCACTGTTTCATGAACTCTAGTCCAGCTGGAATAGACAATTTGTTTTCTCTTTCATGCAAATGCTGTGCTTTCCACTTTTCCTATCCTATACATTTGCTTGTGCTATTTGTTTATTTGTCTAGAACTGCAGTGGCCAATATGGTACATATTAGCCATACAGTTATTGAATTAGCCACATTTCAAGTGCTCAATAGCCTTATGTGGCCAGTATCTACCATGTTACACAAGGAAGATAGAGAACATTTTCATCATTGCAGAAAGTCCTATTCAACTGGCCTAAAATGCCCTGCTTGCATTGTCTCACATTTAATCCTATATGACCTCTAGTGCCTAGTTCCAATAACACCTCTGCTATTGACCCATTCCATTTTGCAACAGCATTTTATTTGTATTGGTGTTATGGCACTTAGTATTTTTCATCTTGGAATATAGTGACTTAAAAATATGTTTGCTCTAGACTGCTTAATTCCATTCTTTTGTTTCCTTGTTAACAACTAATCCAATGCCGTGTACATAGTAGGTGTTCAGAAAGGATTTATTGACAATTTCTTTAAAACATTCTTTAAAGCTTTGTAAATACGGAAATATTTCCATAACAAAGAATGATAACTGTTTTATAAATTTACCAGTTAGAATTAGCATAAAATATGGAACGTGGAAACTATATTTGTGAAATATCATATTTTAAAAAGCCTAATGATAAATCAACATGATTTCCATAAATTGTGATTGATTTTCATCAGCTTGGGGAGGCAGCAGAGTGTAATGAAAAGAAGATGGATGTGAGTACCAGATTGCCCTATATTAGAATCCTGTTTCCATCAATTACTGACTCTGCTTAGCCAAGTTACTTAATTTCTCAGAGTTCATACAGTGCTACCTGCATTAGTTAAAACCCTTTGATAGCAAACAATGGAAATAGAAATCAAACTAGCTTTTTAAGAAAAAGATATTAATGGGGTTATATAACTGAAAAAGTCCAATATTTTCAACATGACTTGATCTGTCTCCTCAAATAATGTTATAGCTCCATTTTTAGGCAAATTCTTGCTACATAATAGTAAAACAGCTGCTAATGGCTTAAAGGCACACGACTCTCTACAACTCATGATCCAAGAGGAAGAAAAGATCTTCCTCTTTGGCTCCAGAAAATGTCCCAGTGAGGACTCTTATTGGTATGCCTGTGTCAGGAACATCCTTGAATCTGTTGTGGCTAGGATATTGAGAGTCAGATAGGCCAAGCCTGGGTCAAATGACCAAACTGATGCTTGTTGCAAGGGAGTCAGTCTCATTGATTCATATGAATGGTGCAGGATTGCTATGGAACAGAGGCTGGTTCTCCAAAGAAAAGAACACTAGACAAACAACAACCAGTTATGTTTTCTAATTTGGGGTGTCACATTATACAATTCTATGCAACAGTAAGCACTCTCTATTGTATTCTATGTGACTGGTTCTTGTAGGAGTAGGGCAACATGTAGGATCTGTCTCCCTTATAGGTTTGTAGCGATGATTAAATGATATAATATAAATAAAATGACCAACAATTAGTAGATACTCCAAAATAGTTCCTTCTTTTTTTCCTTTTGCATCTTTCTTTTCCGTCTTAAAAAGGCATATTATTCAATAGTGATTCAATACTGATTAAAGTCTAGATTAGACCACTCCGGACTTACTAGCACTTGTTCTGAGGTTAACAGAGAAGAAATTATATTTGTCCAATATTTCTAGCTCAAAGAGCATTCTGTTGTCAATGCAGAGGATCATGACTCTAATATGATTAAAACATTTACAGATGGTCCTTTATTTTATTATTAGGGCCTCCAGAAATGCCATATTAACTCAAAGTTGCTTATAAATATTTTACAGTTCAAATGTTATGAACAAACGAAACTGAAATAAAATCATAGCTACAGAGAACAACCTGATGGTTGCCAGATAGGAGGAGGTTTGGGAGGCTGGGTGAAAATTGTGAAAGGATTTTAAGAAGTACAAATTGGTAGTTACAAAATAGTCATGGAGATGTGAAGTACAGCATATAGAATATAGTCAATAATATCGTGATAATTATGTATAGTGTCAGGGGATACTAGGTTTATTGGGGAGATCACTTTGTAAGTTATATAAATGTCTAACCATTATGTTGTACACTTGAAACTAATATAATATTGAATGTCAACTGTAATTGAAAAATTTAAAAAAAAATTAAATGTTATGGTAGGTAGAACTCTGGACTCCATTTACCTTTACTTTAACCAGAGAAGTGTCTGATTTTTCAGTTTAATATTTAACTGATTAGCATTTATCAATTTAACAATTGAACATTAAAATTGCCACTTTTCTGCTAATGCAGAAAGCTTCAAATTATAACATAAATAAGTAAGTAACTTCGAGAATTTTTTCTCATGCATAAACAAGTCCAGAAATAGGCAGTTCAGAGGTTAGTATGATAGTTCCATGATATAATTAGAAGCCCAAGTTTCTTATGGCTTTCTGTTTCCATTTCTTTAGAGTATGACCCTATCTTCATGTTTCAAGGAGGCTACCCTAGCTCCAGTCATCATATCCACAGTTCAGGTTGGAGGTAAAGGAAAAGAGCAAAAAGATGATTTAGTCTTCTTGAAGAGCTTTCTTGGATACCTCATATTTTATTGTCTTTTGGGTAGATCCGTGTTGTATAAACACCTTTAGGTAAAAGGAAATCTGAGGAATTTAGTTTTTATTATTTTAAGCTGAGAATATTGCTTTCCCAAATGAAAATTAGAATTTTGTTTATAAAAAAGAAGGGGAGAATAAATATCAGGTTGGTAACTAGCAGGTTCTGTCACATACAGCTAAATATTATTTCTAAGATTTGGTTTGAATGATAGGTTTCAGTCCTTAAAATAAAAAAAATCTAAAAACCATTGATATAATCAAACTCTAAGAAGAGAACAGCCATTTGTATTTGATTTAATGGAATGATGCTCAAAGTAGACAAAGTGGTTGTGACATTCACACCTTAGGTTCAAAAGCATTAAACCCAACTCTATTCATTATGGGTATTTTGAATACTAAGTAATATTGCTGCACACTTTTCACTACTTCCTTAAGAGGCCTTTAAAAATTGAGTTTGTAGCCTTATACATGTGTTTCCGTTTGGCATTTCCTTCTTATGGTGTTCCTGTACCCATCTGGACCAAGAAGGTAGTTGAATATGCAACCAAATAGCAAATGGGCAATGTGTATAATTCCACATCTTAGAACTTCCATTCCAAGCTACCCTCTGGGGACTCGACTGGGCACACGCTCTGTCTCCTCTATACCACAGGATAGTGTTTATGTCAGCAAGGCAAATGGCTCACTAATGTGTCGGGGAACCAGAGTGAACATTTGGAAAACACCCATGTATTTAAATGGACCAAAATAGGTTTTTTGCTCAAGCTGCCAAGCTAGTTTGCCTGTAACACTGGCTGCTTAGAAGAGGGGAAGGAATTATTTTTACAAGTTCTTATTCAGATTGAAAAAATTCTACTTTGCTTTGATTTTAGCAGTCTCTCAAATGAAGGATTTATTGCATAATCTTGTTTTCTTCATTGCCTGTTTGAATTCTACGTGTTCTTCCAGAGTCAACTTTAGTCTCAGCTTCTTCAAGCAGTTTAGCTGATTGCTGAAGTCCTCAGCAGTCTCTCTTTCTAAAATGTGGTTCCATTCACTGCCAGCACAGATAATCTATTTGGCATTTATCACACATTGCTTTGTTGTGTTAGTTGGCTTTTTTTGTTTGCGACTCCCATTTGCCTAACTGAATTTAAGGTCTACAAGGACCAGGAGACCATACAATTTCTTATACAAATTGGGATGCTTCAGAGAGTAAAAAAGAGATGTTATTAATAATTACATTAGGACGTCTGGTATAAACTGAACTGTCTAAAAATATTATGATGTGCAACCACTCTGTTAAGGTCAAAGGTCATTATTTAGTGCTTCTCTTTATTATCTCCCACAGTATAATTCACATGCAAACAGATGTTAAACTCTTAAAAATAAATATGTTAGCAAGGCAGCAAATGATTTCTCCTATAACAGCTATGAAGTGGGTGAAAGATGGGGACAGGTCTCTACCTGGGAGAGATTTAATAGTTCAATATAGGAAGTAACCACAAAGTAGAAGGCTTTAAAGAATCAAATAAAGACTATTTACAGCAGAAACCAGCCTAGAATATATATTCTTACCACCAAAAGCCATGAGGTTCAAATAGGAACTCTCGCTACAAGAACAGAGGGAATTCACTACAGAATAGAGAGGGGTAAGTATGTTTAATGGGCATTTCTACAGACTGTGTTCTTGCTTCAGAAGCATCGCACTTCCAGGTCATTACATGAACTGTCTACTTTAGTCTGAGCAGGAGGAAATAAGAATAGAATTAGATAGAAATATAGACCTACAGCCAAGACACTAGGAATTCTCTGCAGTAAGTGCTCTTTTTTAATACTAATTTTCAAACTGTCTTATGTGACTCAGCTGAGGACTAGAACAAAAGAGATCTTCCTTAATGGAAAATGACACCTGAACCATGGGTTCTCTATATCAGTGTAGATTTGGCATATATCTCAATATTTTTGATAACTCATCATTGCTGTTGAAAATGACGTAAAGTGATATTTTCCTTCTTAATTAACACCAACTAAATGCATATTTTTAATTTCCCAAAGTATTTGCTTTATTTCATTTTGAAACAACACTTGGAACATTGTGTTTTATTTTGCATGTACGAGCATACTTTTCTTGTATCCCCCATTCTCTCCTCCATCGGATTATAATCTCCTAGAGGACAGAGTTGGAGTTTTTCTTGATTTTGTATCTAACCAAGTTCACCATGTAATTTTTGAGAATGAAGGAGTCGGTGGCTCTAAGCAGACAGGACACTAAGGCAGCTGGCATAAATTAGAACTGTTCTGGGCCAAATAGGAGGTGTGCCCCTCTCATTTCCACTTAACACCTATATGGTGTCCTGCACATTTTAGGGACTATGTAAATATTGGTTGATGTGAACTTAGGTCACTTTCTACTGGAAGTATTTTGAGCTTAACTTAAAGCCCCAATTTCATTGCTCTGTCTACAACAACTGGTTGTCTGTAGCGACCTACTGTAAAATAAATTCCAGGTCAAGTCCAGAACTAAAATTCTAGCCTTAACAAAAAAGAAACCTAAGGCTACTAATAAATGCCATACTGTTTCCCTGATTCCTAAGATTCATATAGTTCCCTACTGACATTTGACAGACATGAAGTTACTTTTAGAGAACTCCAGACTTAGAATTCTGACGTATGCACATGATACATTAAGAGAAACTGAGCGATATTGGCATTATGGCATCAACAATCAGATTGAAAACATGGTGCTGACAAAGATTTATTCAGCACATGCTGGATTTTAGAAATATGATGTGGGAAAAGACCAGGATTTGGAGGCAGAACAACTGTGCTTGGATCCTACCTCTGTCACTTCTCTTCAAATAATATCTCATCTGAAAATCAAGGATGATAATAGAACCTCTATCTACAGAACTTTTGGGATAATTAAATGAGATAATGTATGTGAAAGTGTTATAAACTTCAAAACTGTAGGATGCATATTCTCCTTTTCATTGCCTGTCTGAATCAACTCTTTCAATTCTGTCTCTCTCAAGTAGCCTAAGCCTGGGTCACCAGAATACAAACATAGTTACGAGGTTTAGGAAAAAATCAGCCAAACAACTGGTTGTTATATGATCCCTGACAACAGTTGGATGGACTTTTTCTCCAAATTAAATGAAGTGTTTGACAGCCTGTAAATGTAGCCTAAAGTATAGCAAGAGAATTATTTTCCTTAGGGAGAGTGTAATTTTAACAGAAGTTCAACTTACACATTTTCAGATCTGAACTTTGAATGTCTCTGTTAAGTGTAAAATGAATTTAATTAGTTATGAGATATCTTGCCCTTGGCTACAGTATGCATTAAACTGCAGCATAATATCATTCTCAACCTATTCATACTCTGTGGTATATTTTAGGACTTCCTGTGCTGTAGTTTCTTAAAGCAAATACTGTATATAGTTTCAGAATCTAACAGTTGTTCCTTCAGAAGGGTTAGGAGTGGGTGCAACACATCTGTGGCCTTCAAATAATCTAGCCAGACATATAAATTCCTTTATGGGCAGGATCTACATCTTTTCATGCATGGGGCTCTAACATGTAAATGAAACCTAGCACGATGAAGTAAATATGTGTAGAATAAATAACAGAGGAGACGAATCTCTGAAAACATACTCCAGTGATGTAGTTCACACAAAACGACTATTTTGAAGCATTTTAGAGCCTCAATCTAACTTGAACCTTTATTTCCCCACTATTTATCTTCCAGAAGTGATCACTGTGGTACAGCTATGATTACTGAATGGCTGTGGTGCAGTTGTAAGTGAACATGTCCCTTCCTGATACCTTCTAATTTTGTGATTATTGACTCAATGTATACAGAGTTTTGAAGGGTCACTAGAAAAAGGGTGAGTATGTGGCCCAGAGCCTGTGTCAACAGGGAGCTGTTTCTTAATAATTCATGTCATCAAGTATGTTCATACATTGGGAACTCAAAAAAGTAGGACTTCCTCTTACGTGGTTTTCCTGAGTTCTTTTGTAGCCTACAAGACCTAGCTTAAAGAAAAGTGGAGAGCGTAGTACATACAATTTCTTGTTTGTGAAACCTAATGCAGGAAGTGATGCTGTGTCTATTTCTAGAATATGGTTAGATTTTCACAGCTGAAACACAAGATCTGTAGCTTGATAACTATTTAGAAACAGACTGTAATGCAATTAGTCTGAGAACTACCTGAAGGTAGAGATGGGCTTACCTGTTTTCTGTCTAACACCTCTTGACATTCTTCCAAAGCATATCTTGGACACAATGAGTGCTGAGTAAGTGCTGAATAGTTAACTAATTTTTAAAAGGTTAAGAAAAAACAACATCCTTTAAACATGTAACTTCTTAAGCAGTTAAATAATAAATTTTAAAAACAGAGAATTTCAGTTAATTATACTTTTTTTATTGAGTAAAAACCAGATGTGAAGTACTATATGCCAGGGGGGAGTATAAAAAGTATGAGCAAGGTACACTCTTGTCTCCAGGAAACTGCAGCTACATGCCTAACTGGAAACTGGAAACTCAAACAAAAGAATATGTCAGTTGACAACATTTATGTAAATACATTGCATTCATTACTGCTGGATACTATACAAGCATGTTTGCCATAATTGTGAAAAACACATTTGATATTGTAGTTCTAAATGAATGTATTTGACTTCCAATAATTGACTTCTCAAGTTATCCAAATAGACCTAGAAAATAGACCTAAAAAAACCATTCAATTTCAATTGTTTCAATTCCATAGGTTAGAAGGTGGTTAAATTATTTGTTTTTCAGTTTATGGTGGTAGTTTGTGGATGTAGCCTATAACAGCCCAACTATATTTTCTTTAATAGTTCAAAGTGATTTATATAGGTGTGTATATGTGCATACATATACACAAATATATACATATATATATTATTTATACACATACTTGCACACATGTATCTGAAACTTACACAATTTTTGTTCTCTCATTGTTAAACCGAGCACAGATCTATTGGTGAAGCTTTTCACCCAGACTACAATAGGCAGCTGTCTTTAGAAGAGTGTCACTGAGTCTTTGCCATGCAGACAAGAAAAGGAATATTTGAAAGTGTAATGACCCTGCAAGTGCTCAGATATTCATTGAGCATCATGATGATTATAGCTGAGAATCTGTTCTTGCTTTATTCTATTTTTTTTCTTAGGAAAAATCTTATCTTTAGGAATGTGTGGAAGCAAAATGACTAGTTTATAACAGACGGTATTAAAAACTGTTATGAGTACAATGCCAAAATGCAACAGTAAAATTGCAAACTGAGAAGAGGAATCAAACAAGGGCAGAAAAGCGTAAGATTCGAGAATAAATTATGCATAGGGCAAACTGGGAATCATTTTGAGAAGGAAAGGAGAGATGGATTTAAATGACCAAATAGTGAAATATAACCGTTTGGTAGAAGCTGTCTACTAGTGTTGAACAGCATGGACTCCATCGCTGGAATTGACTTTGAATCCTGAATCTCCCATTTACAAGTTGTATGACTTTCGACTGGAACTTAAACTCTCTCAATCTCTTTCCCTCTTCCACTTTGCAAACAAGGAGAGGTATAAGTACTCAGTGAAATAGTGGTTCATCAAAACATGTAACATTTACTGAGCACTTACAATGTATGGGGCACTGTAGTAAGCATATTACACAAATTCATTAACTCACATATTACTCCAATGATGTGAGTACTATTATCATTATTCTTGTTTAATGTATGAGAAAACTGAGGCTGGGCTTGATTAGGTGACTTGCCCAAAGGCATAAAGCTGAGATTTAAAACCGCCAGAATGAATCTAAAGCTTGTGGTTTAAGAATTATGCTATCATATTGCCATATAAAGGGCTTATCATAGCTTGGCACAGAGTAAGGCTTCAATAGAGAGTCAACCGAAAGAGATCCACTAAAAATTAACTGAGGAGGAAAACCAAATCACCTGCCAGGAGAAAACTGACTTGACCCTTTCTTCCAATATATCGTGTGATATGATGGACGGATGTGAGATGATGCTGAAATGGCTGATGAAGCCCAATTTGGAATCAAATAATGAGCTTACCTCCATTCCAAATGAGCCTAAATTATCTACCACAAGCTCAGGTTCAGTTAGCTGATACATCCTGTACAAAGCATATGCATCCTTACTTTCTTCCATTTCATATGTTTTCTTTCTTTATATATATCATATTTCATATTTCAAAGATAGATATTTGAGCCTAATAAAGTTATTACAGCTTCATGTGAACCTTTATCTTCCTTCACGGCTGATTCACAGTTGCTCTGATCTCATCAGCAGGCTGTGAATGTGAACACCTAGTTAGAGTTGACCTTGAATCCAATTCAAAGAGTAGATTCTATTAGAGCATCTGACACCACGAAAGTGTTTGAAGGATGGTGGAAGAGAGAAAGGGTGGACAGGGGTGCCGGATGCTTTCCTCAACCACCATGGCTCCCTCTGCCAAGATGAAATATGGCTGTGACTTAAGGTTTTTGCCTATCTCTGTCTCTTGGAAATATTCATATTATATGAATCAAAGAATGGACCACTCCTGCCTCCCCATCATCCTTCTTCCCTTCCCTGACATGATCATGGGTGTGTACACTCCACACAATAGCCCTTATTGCCTGCAAGGGTCACAGGAAACCTGTTACCCCAAATAACTGTCACATTCTCATGTGCTCAGTCATAGGGAAGAATTTTAGTTTCTCTCTTTTCTACTATTGGGGATGAGGTTGAGGTCATGGGACTGAAAGGATCCTGTCTTGTCTCCCAACAAGAAGAGTCTGTGCAGCTGCTGTGCCCACAGCAGACAGACGGCATGTGGCAGCTGAGATTCTTCTGAAGGCTCTTTCCACCCATTTCCTGTGGCTTTGATTTCTTGGAGAGCAGATGTACTCATTCAAGAGTCCCTCTCTGAATCAGCTGGGGGAAAAAAGTCTAAAAGAACTCTTTCGTTTTTTCTGAGTTATCTGCTACTAATTCCATCTCTCTTTCCGTTTGGAGCAGCATGTTGCTGAGTTTTGTTGAGCGCTAAATAATCACTGCTCTTAATTATAAACAGCTTCAGCTGAGAGGAATAGTCTTACCAGGAAAACTGAGCCCAAGAAATAAGATGGGTAGGCAGTAAAATGGAAACCAAACTGATTTCCTAATAAGGAACAGAAAAAATATCTCCAAGATTCAATTCATCCTCCAAGTCATAGGCTTCTGTGCACCAATCCCTTTCTAGTGTTCCAGTTCATTCATCCTTTATTTTTCCTTCAAACTTTATGCTTCAGTAACAGTGTTGATTTGACCTCCAATACACAGAGCTGTTTCATGCTTCTGGGCCTTTGTGGCATCTTCCCTCTGCATGAAATGCCTTCTTCTCAGTACGCCTTCCTGGAAATATCTTATTTGACTTTTAAAACCTGGCACAGACATTGCTTTATCTACCCCCAGTGGTTCTGATTTAATTGGTCTGGGCTGTGGCCTGAGCTTTGGGAATTTTAAGTGCTACTCAGGTGATACTAATATGCACCAGAGTCTGAGAGTCGCTGCTCTAGGCCAGTGGTTGTCAAACGTGAGCAAGCATCAGAATCAGCTGCAGGGTTTGTTAAAGTGTGTATTTCAGTGTTTGCCGCCTAAGTTTAGAATTCAGTAGGTCTGGGGCCTAGAATTTGCATTTCTACTAAGTTCTCAGATGATGCTGATTCTGCTGGCTCTAGGGCCATGTTTTGAGAATCAATGTTCTATTCAAAATCTCTAGCCTGCACAGGTTTCTGGCATTGAACTTACATTACATAAATTACACTTACATTGCAGTTATCACACTGTATTATTATCAATGTACTTATATGTTTATTTCTGTCATTAGAAGATAAGGAAAATAGCTTTTTAAATCTCACTGCCTAGCACTGTACCAGGTATATAGTAAATAATAAACGGTTATTAAATGAGTAAATAGTCAACATCTAGTTATCACAGAGAAAGACAGTCATATGTCAGATTTATATCAATGATTTTAAATCTAGAATTTAAATCTGAATTTAAATCTAGAAGGCCGTTCTCTTAGGTTCTTTAAATTACATCTTGGATTTTGGTGATAGGATTGGGTTGGCAAAGTACTCTTCAATATATTGGGATAAAAAGCCTTATGCAGATTATATTACATTACATCAACAATACCTCTTTTAAAACTGACATTTAATGAGTATCTCTATCAATAAAGGCCTTTTAAGAGCTCTCCATAAAATGTTTTGAAAAATGAGAAGATTTAAAATACAGGCAAACAATGAGCCCCATTCATACAGCTTTATCACTTTATTTCTCTAAGTATCATGGATCTCAAACAGGCTCATTCACCCTCCTCCAGTAAAATTGGCACATATTAGCCATATTGTTTGTCTGATTACAAATATAGACTGTGGCAGTGAGGAATCCATTTGTCCCCATGGCTTACACATAGATCCCAGATTTAATACATACTCAACTACAAAGCAATGGAATCAGATAGTAAAATGTTATTTTCAAGGAGATTAGATTCTGATACAGAACAATGGTTTTATTGTTTTGTATAACCTTGTAAAGTAAGTCCAAAGAGATGTTCCAAGAAGAGTTTCCTAATCTTTGCTAATTTCTTAAATACCTACTCTCAGGAAGAATAAATTTGCTCTCTGTTTATTGCTCTGTAGAACATAAAAATATACAAAATATGTTGGCATAGCCCTTTTTGAACTCAAAACCCAGAGCTGGTCATATAGTATTTTTCTTTTGTGTGAATACATACATCTGTGTGTGTGTGTGTGTGTGTGTGTGTGTGTGTGTGTTTCTTATTTGTTGCACATTTCAGCTGCCTTCTTCTACCTTAATGACCATCTGATTGTCTTAGAAAGGCAGTGCTGTCCTTGGTGGTATGAGAGGCAATGCCATTTGACATTCGAATAGCATTTAGGTAACATTTTCCAATGAGTCAGTGAGAGACCCAAGATGAGAAATTTATCCTTTTGAGTTTCTGGTCAGTCTCTGTTATTGGAGCTCTGTTTCCCCAGTCACCTCTAATCACTACCTAGGATTCTAGAAATGTCAAAATACGTGTATATTAACTTTCTAAATTAAGTTTATTACCATTAAATTTCACTTCAATATTCACAGGTGGCCAGTGGATTGAATATGATCAAATCAGGAATGAAAAGATACTGTAGGATGTGCTTGCTTTTCTTTTTTGCTTTCTTTTAAAAAACAAAACAAAACAAAACAAAACAAAAAGCAGAAATTTATTTTCTCACCGGTTTGGAGGCTGAAGATCAGGGCACTGGCATGTTGAGTTCTGGTGAGAACTCTCTTCTGGCTTGCAGATGACCAACTTCTTGCTGTGTCTTCACGTGGTAGAGTTGCTTTTCTTTAAAAAAAAAAAAATACCCTAAAACTTGTAGGCAATGCATTTGGAGGTTCAGAAAGATTATGTTTAGGATGTAAAGTTCATTGTGTGAATAGGCAGAAATAGATTCAGTAACTGCTTTCTGTTGGTATCTGTTCTATGTCTTTGGGTGGTTGGTTGGTTGGTCGGTCAGTTGGCTGGTTAATTGGTTTTCAAGTTGGAATAACTGCCTTTATTTTTCCTGTCTCTGTTTCATCAATCTCAGATGAAAGGACTATGTACTACTGTATACAGGTGGCCAATGCACTGAACATGATCAAACCTTGATCCCACATCAGGAGCAAATAGAGACTGACATACCTTATGTCTAAATATTTAAAGTTATAACTTAAGCTTACAAATTGTTTAATAAAAATACATTCTATTTCTTACCTTAATGAGTATATCTTTCTAATGACAAACATTTAAAAAATATGTAAAGCTATTTTTTTATATGATTGAAAGTCTATAAAATATTGAAGATGACTGAATTTAATTAGTATTTGCACATATCTGGATATTTATTTAATGGGCTGCCAAAGTGTGGGTGAGTAATTAAATAAAAGCATATTTAAGTTAAAAATTATTGCGTATATATTTCATAAAATTTATTTTTGCCTTCATTTCAGCAAAATTATATTATCATATTATTTTAATCATGACTTTCACAAAGTTTTATTCTATTCATAATGGCAATCTAAGGTATTAAAAATAAAAATGTAATTATGTCCAAAGTACACAAAATTTGAATATACTTTAATAAAAGATACAAATTAAAGCAACCTAAAACATAAAAGATTATTTTTCATGTGCTTTCAAAGGTTATTTTTCTTGTCAAACATTCAAATTATTTCTTAAAATAAAAATAAAAGTTATATTTAGGAAGCATCCAAAATATAAGTCAAAATTAATAAATAAAGCTTATATTTTTATTTTCTAAAAAAATAATTAAAAATTATTAAATGCTTTTATTAAAACGTAAGCTAGTCACAATTCTACACTTAGTTGTTAATGTAAAGAACCAACATCTTGCTTCACACATGCTTCATACAGGAAGAATCTGACAAGTTAAATTGTTTTTATTTTCTTTATCTAAATGCCGTTGCATTCACATGCTCCCTGCCTTCCTAAGCGGTTTCTGACTTTCACATCATCAGCAGCACAACTCAGCAACCTTCATGGCATGTGGATACAGCTGTCTTTCTTCTGAATTCATAGGTCAAATGATTTAGGTCAACTGCCTGGGTCTTGATTGGTATTAGCCATGGAAGTGGATGTCTTAAGGTTTCAGTCATTCTGTGCCGGCTCTAAGTGATGGATTCCAAGTTACAGAGGTTTTCATATGTTCTCTAATGAATGTACAGATGCTCCTTGACTAATGATGGGGTTAAGTACTGACAAACTCATTGTAAGTTGAAAATATTGTAAGTTGAAAATGCGTTTAATACACTGAACCTAGCGAACATCATAGCTGACTTAGCCTATCTTACCTTAAACATGTTCAGAACACTTAATTAGCCAGCTTTCAGTTGGGCAATTATCTTCAGTTTCATCTCAAGAATAATTGCCTTCCTTTTTTCTTCTCACCAGAAGCAGAAGACACAGTTTTGTAGACATGATAGGTTATGAAAACAAAAAACACAATATTCAAAAAATTCTGGCAACACGTTACTATAGAGTAGTATCTGTTGCTTATCCTTGTGATCTCGTGGCTGACTGGGAGCAGCTGCTCACTGCCACTGCTAAGTATCATGACAGAGTACCCTACTGCATACTGTAGCCCAGGAAAAGATCAAAATTAAAAATTTGAAGTACAGTTTCTACTGAATCCCTATCACATTTGCACCACCGCTGCAAAGTCAAAAAATTGTAAGTTGAACCATGTAAGTTGGGGACTGTCTGTAGTGTTCATGTGTTTTTGACAAGCAAGGCACTCTAAAGCCCAGGATTCCTGGAGTCTTTTATTCCCATATATCTCTGCTTGTTCAGGCCTCTGGAGATTATCACCAAGATTACTGTAGTAAACTGCTCACAGAACAACTTGTATCTAGAATCAAATTTTTCCTTCTAGCTCATAAACATACTTTACTGACATAGATAAGCTAAGAATCCTGACCGATCACTTTTTCCTTATTTCAAACCTGAATTCTTAGACCACTTGCGAATAGATGAGATAAAGCAAATAAAAACATACTCAAATGTATATGTGGCTAATGAGCCACTCATATTCCTTCACCACCAATGTAACATGCCAAAACAGGAACTGACTAATTTTGCAGAAACAGTAGTGGTCTGATTCCAACTACTGACAAGTGAATAGTATTTGAGATAGAAATATTGCCTCATGATTAGTACTTATCATCATTGTATAGCTGAGCTCAGCAGCAAAGTATAAAATAATAGTCAATAATAATTGAGTATTCATTATGTGCCAGGAACTTTGCTAAGAGCTTTACATGTATCATTTCATGTGAACCTTCCCATTGTCTTGGAACTAGGTAGTACTATGAAACTTCTTTTAAAGATGGAGGCACTGAGGCTTCAGAAGAATTAAGTAGCATGCCTAAGGTCACACAGTGTGGAAGTAATGACAATGGAATTTAAGCTCAGGCTGTGCAACTCCGAAGCCTGTATATTGAAACACTATTTCGGTGTCCTTGTTTGTGTCTTACTGGCATTGGGCAGAGGGATGGGAGGGTCTGGGACTAAGTAAGATAAAGACAGGGAAAACTAAATCAACTGCCAAATTTTACCAAGAAAAGCAACCACCAATCCAGTATAGCAAGGCCAAAAGGACACAATGACCTTGTGTTTGTTTGGGCTGGTGTCACTTCCAAGGAGTCATGGAAGTAGACTCAAGTTGAAGTCAAGGAGTCATGGAAGAGAGTTGGTGGGTTGATATTAGACAAAGAGTAGAATCTGAGGTGATACTCTTAATAGACTCATTGGGGTGGAAGAACAGGACTCCAAACTAAATGGATTCAGAAACAGAAATAACATTAGTGGGCACCTACTACGTGCCAGGGCTTTCCCATATCTCTGCTCATTTAATTATCAAAACGAACCTGCTGTGGAAGCATTTCCAAAATAAGAAAAGAGGTTATATAATTTGTCCAAGACTAAAAGCCAATAAGAGATAGAAGTGAAAAGACGAATGTAGATTAGCTTGACTCCAGATTTGGGGTTCTTTCTATTAAATGTGTTGTGTTGCCTGGACCCAACTAAAGAACTAAGTGTGAAAACAGAAGCACAAAGTCTCATATGCCTTATTTATGTTGAATGATACCTGTAAAACGCCCTTCAGGTTGTGAGGAATGGTCTTGACTCAAGGCATATATGGGTATGGTGGTACTGGCAGCTAGGACTAATTAACTCTGGAGTCCACCCATGAGTAGGGCTCACAGCTCTATACTTGCAACCAAGGGTAAGACTGACTCATAAATTTTCCTAGGTTTGAGTCCAAAGACCTCGGTGGTGGGGCAGTTTATGGACAACATGCATTGAGTTCTGTTCTGTTTGTAAGGACCGTCCAAGAACGCTTAGCTTATTTGTGCTTCTAAGAGAGATTTTTATGGTTCTTTCTTCCAATCTAGAAAATCCCTGAAGCTCTTAAAGCTATGCCTCATAATACCTGTCCAAGATCAGACCACACCTAAAGGAAATACTTGGAACTCATAAGGTTCTTGGAGCAAATAGAGGCATCACATTACCAAAACTACAAGGGTGAAATAAAAATCCATTAACAATAGGTAAAAATTCTTTTAGAGGAAAACAAAAGTTGGGGATTATGATAGATTTTGAACTGAAGAATGACCAGGAACAATGATGAAAGGATGCTTATGGAGTATAATAAGCACATCACTCTGGGTACATAAATAGAAAAAGTACAAGAACTAGAATCTGTAAACAAAAATGCATGAAGTGTTTGATTCGTTTCCTGACTATTCCACAGTTGTCTGAGATATTCTCTTTTTGAACTGGGTTTCTTCTTTGTCTATAGAGGTAATCTGTCCCTCTCTGTTTTTTTTTAATTTCAACATCAATTATCATCGTCATAGCCAAGGTCATGAATACTCCCTGACTTATGCCTGCATGGTCATGAGCTCCAAAGAGGGAATAAAATGTGTGCGTGCGTGTGTGTGTGTGTGTGTGCGTGTGTGTATTTGTGAAGAGGAAGAATTTATTTTTTTTCCCTATTGGAGATGGACAAATTTGACAGTCAATAGAAAGAATATGAGGCTTTGTACATTTGCGGGGAAAGAATGCAGAATTTAAATCTCAGTCACAAGTTTAACCAACATAGTGTATGCAAGGCACTTCAAAAAGTATCAAATCAGATAAGACACAGTCTTTGTTCTCAGCAAACTCAAAATATAGTGTCAGAGATAGAGGTGAACACCTAGCAATCAAGTCAGAATAAAATAAGAGAACACAGGTACAAAGGATGCACTGTGAAAGCAGAAAAAAGAACCATTGCTGAGAGGAGTGTCATCAGTCTTGGAAAGAGGGAAGAAGGTCATTTCAGGATGAATGAATTAGTAAAAGAGTTCAAAAGCTTTCAGTGACAGAAGAAAGAGGAGAACCAAGAGAAGGTGGTGCCATAACAGCCAATAAGTATACTCAAATGTCCCATACCCCAACACATCGTTTATTGACCCTACTTGCTTCAACCATTTGTCTGATTCTTTCCTGCCATGCCTGCATGGCCAGAGTTCTCACTGCTTTGTTTTGTTCTTGGCAAAGTGAATCTTTAACCCCTTTAGGTTAAGAGTGTTCTCTTTCCTGTTTTCCTCTCCTCTTTCAGCTAAAACTGATTTCACTGAGACATCTCGATGCTCAAGGTTTATCCATGAGATGTGACCACCATTCCAATGTGCCTGGGGAACCAAATAATAACCATGATATCAATCAAACTGCTTCTATGGGCCAGGCACTGCTTAAGTGCTTCATTAGGTATGCAGGTGTGGGACCCAGACTCGAAAGTGGCCTTTAATTATCCTCACCTCCTAACATTCACACCCTGTATATTTCCCTTCCAAATTGTAATGGGATTGGTCTGTGTGACCAATGGAACATCGCAAAAGTGATGGTATGCCACTTCTGAGATGAGTTATAAAAGCCTCATCATAAAAAGCAGCTATCTCGAGTGTTCTCTCTCTTAGATCCTTCACTCTGGGGGAAGTTATGTTGAGAGTAGCCCTATGGAAAGGCCCCAGTGGTAAGGAGATGAAGTCCCCTGCCAATAGCCTTGTGAGTGGGCTTGGTCCTTCAGCTCCTGTCAAGTCTTCTGGGACTGTCGTCTTGGCCAACAGTTCGACTGCAATTTCATGAGCCAAAATGACCCAGCAAAGCTAGTCCCGACCCTCAGAAACTATAAGAGATGATAAATATGTTCTACTTTAAGCTCTAAGTTTTGGAGTAATTTGTTATGCAGCAATAGACATCTAATATTGTACGTATATATGTATTATTTTGCCATTTTGAGGTATAATTTAAATAAGATAAAGGCACAGATCTGAAGCATTGAGTTCAATGATCTCTGACTAGTAAACAATCGCAACCACCACCAAAAGAAGATAGACATTTTCATCACTCCAGAAAGTTCCCTTGTGCCCTCTTCCAACTAATTCCCACTCTTCTCCTACCAGCAGAAACTACTATTTGTTTCTATCACTATAAATTAATTTAGCCTATTTTTGAACTTCACATAAGTGGAATAATGAAATATATACTGTTTTGCATCTGGCTTACCATATGTGTGTGGAGGTTTTTTGTTTTTTTGTTTTTTTTTTACCATAACGTTTTTGACATTGTGTTTTGACATGTTCTTACATGTATCAGGAGTTTGATCCTTTTTATTTTATTGCTGAGTAGGATCCCATTTTATGAATATACCACAATTTATCCATACTCCTGTGGATGGACATTTGGGTTCTTTCTAGTTTTTAGCTGTTGTGAATAAAGCTGCTATCTTTATACACATCTTTTTGTGGTATTCTCACTTCACTTAGGTAAATACCTAGGAATAAAAATATTGGTTAATAACATAGATGCACATTTAACTTTATAAGAAACTGACAAGATTTCTCCAAAGAGTTTGTCTCGTTTTACAGACCCATTAGCAATATATGAGAATTCCACTTACTTCACATTCTTTCCAGAATTTGATATTGTCAGACTTCTTGAATTTAGCCATTTATTGGGAGTGAAATGGTATCTCATTGTGGATTTAATTTGCATTTTCCTGATGAGTAAAGATGTTGGTCATTAATATTGGCCATTTATTTAACTTCTGAGAAGTTTCTGTTCAAGTTCATCATTGTCGCCACCTGGAACCTGCACTGACTTAGGTACTTTCCTAAAATTGCTACTTGTTGAATGCCTCGCTTAACTTGATTTGGGCACCCATAAGGGGCAGAGACTTAGGCCTATTTTATGGTAGAGGTCTGCCCCTTGGTCTGAACTCAGTCAAGCTTTAACACAAGCTCCTCTCTTCTGTTTTAGGACTCTAGCTTGTTGATGGCCCCTTGCGATTGACCTTCTAAACTGATCTTAGCCTTGCTGCAAACTCTTACCTCAAAAACTAGATTTATGTCCAGAAGATCAGTAGTCACTATTTATTAAACTCTCCTTATGTGCTACACGCTTTACATATATCATCTCTTATCCAAGATTAACTAACAATACAGATGATATTATTTCTTTTTCTCAGCTGAGGAAGGTGAGGCTCAATGAGTGATACAAAGTTAGCCAAAACCACAAAGCAACAGGGCCGGGATATAATCCATATTTCTTTATCTCCCAAGTTCTCATTCTTTCCACTCTAGTTCAACCTGCTTGCTGCTCACCCAGGCCAAGCACAAAAAAAAACCATGAGTCTGCTAGCCTAGCTGCCAAACCTCAGCCTAAGACTGGATTTCTATTCTAGGGACTTCTAATTTAAAGTGTGCACTTCCCGGTCAGAAAGAGCAAATGAGGGTGATATCAAAAACATGAGGCAAAATGATGCATTTATTTACTGGGTTGAAAAACTTTTAGACAGTCTTTCCCAAAACACTCTCTCAATTGAATTCCACAAATATTTACTGAGCACAAACCATGGGCTAGGCAGTGCTAGGTGTTTAGTGATAGAAAGAAGAAAAGAATGAGAGGAAATAGATACAGATAGAAGTCTAGTTGCACATAATAGACTATCAACATTATACTAGGCGTGTGAAAGAATGAGTCAAATTGGAAAAGGGATTAATTTTACAGGGAGGGCAGAGGGATGTTGTTCTAGATATTTACTGGCCATGAGAGTAAAATATGAGGAGTTATATAATCTCTGACTTTTCATCAATTCTGAATAATACCTAATAATTATACCAAATGTGTATTGAACTTTGTATGTGTCAGGCAGTCTCAATCACTTTACCTGCATTACCTTATTCCATCAGCACCATGACAGATAAATAGGAGATTTGGAGCTGTTAAAGTAACTTGCTTAAATCCCACAGTTAGTAATTGGCAGGGCTATAATTAAAGCTCAAGTTTTAGTTTCTGGGTCTTTATCACAAGGTTTTGTTGTAGACTGAGTGAGGTAAAACAGGTAAAGTGCCCCAAATATGGTATGCACCTGATATACCACAGCTCTTCCTATCATTCATAAACCTCACCCATGGAAGATGCTATACTTGTGGTTATTGAAGGACTAGCTCCATTTTGCAGATGAGAACACTGAGATTCAGAGAATTCAAGGTCACAGCTAGAAAGAGGAGAGTTTTCCAGCTCAAACTCCTGTGCTCAGTGCAATCTTTTTCTATGCAATCTTTGAGTTGGGAGTTGTATTTCTATGCAGATCAGACATCCAAATAAAGAAAAATATTAAGAGAGGCCTAGTGTAAGATAAAGTTGAATTTGGTGATCTTTAGGGTCTTTTTTAGCTCAAAAACACCACATCATTTTATTCCACTCCTCCACCCAACACCAGCTTTATCATTGACCTCAAAAGTTTGGTCAAATCTAGGGCATTCTACAACATCAGTTAGAGCTTTCCTATTGAAAAAATAAAACTGAAGTGAACCAAGACCTAGTCTGTCCAAAATCTTTAGTTCCAAGAACTCTGTTCTTTGTGTAAGATGATGATATTGTTGCCCTATGGATAGGATTTTTATTTATAGGTAGATAAGCTTAGAATCTAAGATTTACTTGCATCATTATTTTAAAATATAAGCCAACAAAGTCATTCATTTGTCCATCCAACTGTTCTTCCATTTGACCATCTATTAATTTATATACTCTAAATATTTATTGGTCACCTCTTATGTTCCAGGCATGGTGCTAGATACCAGAGCTGCAGTTGAGACTTAGACCCTGCTCTTATAGAGGTTATAATAGGAAATATGGACAAAAAAGCAAGTTATTTCACAAATAATTATGAGAATAAGTGCTTTATGGAAAAGAGTGCAAGTGAGCAGAGAGGGTTTCCTAAGAAGAACAGTTTAGTCAAGTGGGTAGGAGAATGATGGGCTCTGGAATCCAACAAGGAGTCTCAAGTCTTGTTTTTCTGGTACTAGCCCTGAAACAGAGGGTCGATTGCTTGATTACTCCAGCTATAACATGGTGCTATAGCAGTACCTTCCTCAGAGGGTTGTTGTGGAAATTAATGAGATAGCACATGCAAAGCATTTAGAATAATGACTGATCTAGCAAATACTCAACTTGGGCTGGGGAGACATACCTAGCCTGTGCTGTTTGGGGGAGCCTCTCTAAGAAAGAATAAGCTGAGACATAAAGGATCAATGAGAAAGGGTGAAAAGAGGTTAGGAGATAAGGCAGTAGGGGAATGGAGGGGGGTGATAGGCAAAGGAAATGCAATGAAAATGTAAGGATCCTGAAACAGAAGGACATGGATAGGCATAGTTCTCTTGAAATAAAATAAAATAAAATAAATAAAATAAAATAAAATAAAATAAAATAAAATAAAATAAAATAAAATAAAATAAAATAAATAAAATAAAAAAGACCAGTGGTGGAGAAGCATGGAAAGCCAGCTAAGAGTGGTTGAGATGAAGCCGGAGAGGTCAGAGAACCAGATCTTGTAGCTTTGTAGACAAGTTAGTTAAGGATTTTGGAATCCATCCTAAAAGTATCCAATCATTTAACTAATCATCCCTTCAACTGGAAATCCCTAAATAGAAACCCAAATATTTCATTTCTTATCTTTAGAAGAACCTATGCTAATTGATGAGTCAGCGGGGAAACCAGCAGCAAAATATCTTGAGCTTCTCTGTAAATTATATCTTTTCACATGTGTTTCTATCTGTGTTTTTACTCTCTGTCCCTGGAGCCCATCGTTGCTATCCTTGAATACCAAAGCACATTCCTAAAATTGCATTTCATTGTCAAATGATGCATCCAGATAACTGTATTATGACTTTTAGGGACACATGATCAATTTTCATAATACATCAAGAAGAGTCTTAAAGAAACTAACATTTAATTCTTGCTTAATTCTATTTCTATTATATCATTTGCTTGGGTCTATAAAAATATGCAGTCTTCCTGATTTTTTTCAAGTTTTTTCTTCTTTTTCATTAGCTTTAAAATTAATGTTATAATTCTCAAAGACATTACAGTTTTCAACAATGACTTTAAAAAAAAAAGAAAGAAACTGATAAAGTAAACTAATCATGGATCTTGGAGTCTTTCATAACTGACTTGAATTTTGGCTCTACTGTGTGACCCTGGGCAAGTTATTCAATGTCCCTGAGACTCGGTTTCCCAAATTATAAGAATAATTATAATAATGCTTCTATTTTATTGTTTTGAAACTATATATGATAATGTTTACAGATAGATCTAAGTCTAAAGACTAATAAGAAGGAGGAAAAAGACGAAAGAAAGGAAAGAGAAAGGAGGAAAGAAGAAAGGTAGAGAGAGAAGAAGGGAAGAATGAAGGAAAAAAGGAAAGAAGAGTGAAAGAAAGAAAAAGAAAGAAAGAGACAGAGGAAGGAAGGAAGGAAGGAAGGAAGGAAGGAAGGAAGGAAGGAAGGAAGAAAAAGGAGAGGAAGGAAGGTAGGAAGATTTGTTCAGGAATCATTTTCTCATAATGACATCTAAAAATATGGAGAAAGATATATTCCAAAAATTATTTGGTGCTACAACTTTTTCAAATGTACTTTGATATACTTACGGGATACACACTATAAAACTATCAACCCTTACTCTTACAAAAGTTTGAAAACTCCTTCAACTCCTCTGTTAATTTAAGAATCATAACTTTAACATGTCATCTTTTGGGAGGCACCTAAAATTTTTCTGATGCATTTTTGTGATATCAGCAGCCAGATTTTTTCTTTAGACTTGTTGTCTTCTAGAAGTAAAATCAGATTGTGATGCCGGGTACTTAGCACATGATATCAGGGGAAGTGATTATGCAAAGTACTGAGTGGAAGAGGGAAAATTGAATGTCATTCTTTAGTTCATCCATTCATTCATCCACTCACCAAAGATTTATTGAATGTCATCCTCAGCAATATCAAAAATTTTATTTTAAAAGGGCCACTTTGTTCCTGACCAGAGACCATAAGGCTAATTAGATGAAAAAGTTATGTTAGTAGCCCTGGTAACCTAATAAATTGTTCCGAGGGGATGGTTTAAAAACTATATTTTTAGGGAATGGACATTCAAGGGTAATAAGTTAAGCTGACTATAGTTGTTCTTTTGAAATGATGTCATTGACTTCTAGGTTTCTGAGTTTGCTGCTCAAAATTTATGAATAGTATTGGTTAAAGTCAAGAAATTTCATTGAAGATAAATAAAGCCATTGGCTCCTCTGTAGCTACAGATGTAGGAATGCTAAAATAAGGTGTTATCTGACAATAACAATAACAAGAGACAAGCAGTCATTTCCACAATGCCTTCAGTTGTGGTCGGGGTCTCTGACCTAATGGAATTTCTCTCCCAAGCCAGAAGCAGATGGCCTCAAAGTCTGCATGGAGGGGTCTCAGAACTCCCTACATTCTTCCTTTTCACTTCACTTCTAGGATAAAATGAAATGAAGGCGCTGTATGTTAGGAGAGGTTCCATAAAACCTATGTGCCTCTTGATGATCTGGATCAGTGAAGAATGGATGTGTGAGAATGTCTCTTTTGCTTTGTGAATCCCTGCTTTTAGGACCCCAAGGGAGTAGATTTTAACAAGGTTTGATACAGTGAAAAATCTTTCTTGATCATTCCATTTGGATAGGACACTGAGATAGCACTTACATCATGCATTTGGGGATAAAAATAAAAATAAAGCTCAGTCCCTCTGTTAAATAGACTAGTGGGGAAAATACACAACACAGCATATGATTAAGTGCAATAAAGTATTGTGTGTAGGAGGATATAGGAGTAAATACAGGTGCTAAGTGATCCAAAGGAAGGAGCCATTAATTATATCTGAGGAAAGAGTAAGGGCTCAGAAAAGAGTTTAAAAGGAAATGAAATCTGTACTATGGACTGCCCATCGAATAAATGGGCTATATAAAATCTTCAGTCCTACCACTCTAAGTTGGGAGAAAGAGGGAAGTTGCAAAGTGAAGTAAGAATGCCCAGTGCATTTTTAGAAATCTTGCCACAAAGGAGGTGTCTTTCTATGTATCCCACAGAGGAAATCATTTCCACATTGTGCTTATCTATGAACTCAATGCACTTCTGGAGAGACAATCCTAGTTTCAAAGCTGATCATAACATAAAGAGAACAGGAAGTCAGACATGCGATTTGAGAGGCCCTCCCAAAAACCCTTTAGACTCTAAGTCAGTGTTTATTGATGCTATTTGCCAATGCCTTAAACATATTCTTTCTTTCCCTTCAAAAACCATTATTATTTCCTCTCAGGCCTGCAATAGCTGTGTTACCCCTCAATAAACATAATTTTTTCCCAAAGTTACCAATATTTCAGGTAGCATTTGGCTGAAAGGTGGCAAAGGAACTATAATTAGAAATAGAGCATCGCTATAATATTGAGATGTGCATGATGTGTCTCCTTCCCAGAGCAAAGCCTACCCATCAATCACATACAGGAAAATAAATACTACAACCAGAGTGGAAAGAACAAGACTAAAGTCGTGAACACCATTTTTAGACTTTAAATGGTATTAGCATAAAAGCAAGTGCATTTTATTTTTAAGTTAACTTAGAAGGAATTTAGAAGGCATCACTCAAAACTACATGAAGAGCCAGCAGGATTTTAAAAAATTGTCTGTAAATTGAATCTTGAAAGAAAAACTGGGGACAAATATGGGTGCCAGAAACCCCTTTCCAGGAAAGTCAGAATTTCTAAAAGATCCTGAATTAACCCATGGGTGCCAATTAAAGTATGGACATCTGCAATCACATATTACTATTTAATATGTATGACCCTCATCTATTTTTATGTAACCTCACCAGTCTGAAGTATGGAAATATTTGTGCTTCCTATTTAAAATTTTTGCAAGATTTTGTTGTCTATTTCAGGGTTATTTTAGTGGTCTTGTTGAAAAGAAACATGTCCATGCATGTATGCGACATTAATGCTAAAAGACAGTGTTAACAAAATGCCCTCTGTAATACCCGAATCAATGTACCAAGACAGAACTGCTTGATTCTATTATTTTCAGGCTACATGCTTCATAATCTTTTCTTTATTTTTAAACTCTTGCTTCAAAGTCAGCCAAGGAAATGATGAAAAATTATTTCCTATATCACACAATAACTTTAAAAATGTCTTTTCTATACACAGCCCCATTCCTTATTTACCATGCAATATTCAGTTCTGCCTCTGCTGGCCTGGGACATCTTTAGACATTTATTGGAAAGCTGCCTGGAGGGAGAGACATAAACCAAGACTTTGACCTTGATCCTCTGACAGTAAAGTCATTATCAGCTTCACTGAAGGGAAACCTTTATCTCTGTTTCCCACTCTTATTCATCCTCTAGATTCTCCTTTTATTTATTTGTTCTCTGTGCTCCTCTGTTCTTTTCCTAATCATCATTTTGGGAGACATAGCTTTTATAGGGGGAAAGAATATCAATTCTAAATATATTTATTGAGCATTTACTATATGCTAGGCATTGTGTTAAAGATTGGAGACACAGAAATAGAAAAGTCCTAATATTTTTCCTTTTAATTCCTACTTCTGTCACCATATAATCTCTTGGTGAGTCTTGTTCAGGGTAATTCCAAAATATTTCAATTGTATCTGATTTTCTCCATTTTCTTCTGCTCTTGACATCACCTTTTGCCTGGAGCACTGCAAGAGTTCCAAAACTGTTTCTGCGTTTTTGCTCTATCCCCATTCAAACTTGTTTTCCTCACAGAAATCTGAGTGATCCTCTTGACATATAAATCAAATCATGTCACACTCATGCTTAACTTTCTTCAGTGGCTTGCTATCAACTTTGGAATAAAATGTAGACATGTGGCCTCTATAGGATATTGTGGGATCTGACCTCTGACTCCTCTCCAACTTCACCATGAGCCTTTTCCCCCTAATCACCTCATCTCTCATCTCATCTCATTGCTGTACATCTTTCCTTTTAGCTGCTATTTTATGCCACAGGCAAATCTCTCTTTCTGGAACATTCTTCTCAGGCCTCACTCACACAGGACTCCTTCTTATCTTTTGGTCTAAGTTCAAATGTCCCTTCTCAGACTGACCATATAAAGTTGCTCATTCTGAACTTTCAGTCAAGATGGCACAGTAGGTAGAAGCTGCGCTCACCTCCTCATGACCACATCAAAATTACAACTAAACTACAGAACACTCATCATTGGGAGTCATCTGAGGTCTGGCTGAACAGAAGTTAGACTACTGAGTACATACATAAGAAGCCACCTAGAGACAAGTGGTGCGGGGGCAGGATACCAAAACAAGCTAGTCCCACAACCATGTGTGGCAGTTGAGAATTGAAAAGAATATCTCAGCTGAAGAGGTCACCCTGGAAGAGCAAGGGGTTCCATATCCACACTGTGCTTCCAGCCCAGGGTTCCAGTGCCAAGAAGAGAAATCCCCACAACCTCTGGCTATGAAAACCAGTGGAGATTGCAGCTGAGTGAGATGGAGAGCTGCGGGAGTTGCAGACGTTCTTCTTAAAGGGTCCACAGATGGACTTACTCACTAACGACTCACTCACTCTGAGCTCTAGCACTGGGAAAACTACCTGAAGAATTCCAGGGACATACGTGGAGGAACTGAGTTATCAGGTTTCAGGGCAATGGCTGGAGAAGCAGCTTTCTCCTAGACGGAAGTGCTGGCAGAAGCCATTGTTTTTTCTGTTTAGCCCTCACCCCTCCCAGCATGCAGACACAGGTGGCTGCCATATCTAAGTCTCCATCAACCTGGCTAACACTGGTCACCTTGTCCTGGTGATTCCCTGAGAACCCCCCCTACCCAACTTGTGGGCCCACCCAACAACCTCTCCCAGTAGTTTCTTTCCATATACAACTCTAGGAAGTGCAGAGAGTCCAAAACAATATGAAACCAAAGAGGCCCACTGTAAGACACATGATCATTAATATGCCAAAGATTAAAGACAAAGAGAGAATCTCATTTTTTTGTTGTTGTTATTATTTATTATTATTTATGCCTACAGCACCTGGTCTTCCTAGGTGGTCTCCCATCCAAGTAGTAATCAGGCCCGACTCTGCTTAGCTTCCGAGATCAGACATCAGGCTTATTCAGGGTGGCATGGCCATTGACCATGGGTCATGGCTCCACTGGGGCGCAAACCCAAGATCATCTGCGTGTAAAGCAGACATGCTAACCGCTACACTATGGATCCATGTCCAAAGAGAGAATCTTAAAAGCAGCAAGAGAAAAGCAGTTAGTTACCTACAAGGGAGCTCCCATAAGACTGTCAGCTGATTTCTCAACAGAAGTTTTGCAGGCCAGAAGGGACTGGCATGAAATAGTCAAAGTGATGAAAAGCAATGACCTACAACCAAGATTATTCTACCCAGCAAAGCTATCATTTAGAATTGAAGAACAGATAAGGCGAGATAAAGCTAAAGGAGTTCATTACCAACAAACCAGTATTACAAAAAATGTTAGAGAGACTTCTAGAAGAAGAAGAAGAAAGAAAAGAAGGAGAAGGAGAAAGAAAAGGAAAAGGAGAAGAAAAATATGTAATTAATAAAATGCCAATAACTGCATATCTATCAACAATTATTTTATGTAAATGGATTAAATGCTCCATTCAAAAGACATAGCATGGCTGAATGGATAGGAAAACAAGACCTTTACATATACCACCTATAAAAGACTTACTTCAGATTGAAAGACACACACAGACTGAATGTAAAGGGATGAAAAAAGATATTTCATGAAAACAGAAATATAAAAAGCTGGGGTAGCAATACTTATACCATACAAAATAGACTTTAAAAGGCTATAACAAGAGACAAAGAAGGACCAAGTGATCCCACTTCTGGGTATTTATCCAAAGAGACCAAAAGCACTACTTGAGGGGACATGAGCATCCGTATCTTCATTGCAGCATTACATACAAAGCCAAGATAAAAGGCAACCTGGGTGTCCATCAATGAATGAAAGGATAAAGAAGAGGTGGTACATATACATAACAGAATATTACTCAGCTATAAAAAAGAGTGAAATCTTTTCATCTATAATAACATGGATGGAACCAAAAGATATTGTGCTGAGTGGAGTAAGTCAGAAAAGGACAAATAACATGTGATTCACTTACATATGGAATCAAAAGACAAAATAAACAAAAAGCAAAATGGAAACAAACTCATAAGTACAGAGAATATTTTAATGGTTGTCAGGTGGGAGGTGATTGAGGGGTAGGTGAAAAAGGGGAAGGCATTAAGAAGTACAAATTGGTAGTTACATAATAGCTATTGAGATATAAAGTATAGCATAAGAAATATTGTCAATAGTATTATAATAACTATGTATGGTGTCAGATGGGTACTAGATTTATTGGGATTACCACTTCTTAAATTATATAAATGTGTAATCACTATGTTGTATACCTGAAACTAATATAATAATGTATGTCGAGTATAATTAAAAATAAAAAAAATGTTAAAAAAATAAAGTTACTTCTTCCTTGGTTGTTTTTGCTTCTCATTTTCTTTATAATATGAAACCAATTTGGAAAATTATATTAGTTTGTGTTCTTATTTATTGTTGGTGTTCATTACTAGAAAATAGTTTCCACAAGGGCAGGGATTCTTTCATGTTTATCTTTGTGTTATGTCCATGGCTTAGAAAAGTACTAGTTATATAATAGGTACTCAAAAATAATTATTGAAGGAATAAATATAGATATATTGAGTATCGTCAAGATTTTGAGCCTCCCATAGAACTGAAATGCTAGAGATAAGTGTGGAAGATTAAAAAGCATGCCATAGGAGAACATGGCTAAGTTTTGCTGATCAAAAAGCTCTTATTAAATAATGAAAGCATTTAATTTTTAATACATTTTATAGAACTTTAGAATTTTTAAATGGATATTCAAATGTAATAATTTCTATCTATATAACACTTTTATTGTTGTTTTTATTTTTCTTCATCATATTGTGGAGCGATGGTTCACTTTATGACGATGGCAGAGACAAGTGCATTTGAATCACCCAGGAAACCTGAGGCTATGATCCAAACTCTAACAACACCAGAAGCTTCTAGAACTAAAAATCATAAGTTTCCTGATTGTCTAAATGATTAGAAACAAAGGTGGGCAGAGAACTCTACAGATATGAGACTAAGCTCAGATTACAGACATAGAATACGTTGTGAGTCAGCCCATATTTGGTAAAAAGTGAGGTGAGCTAGTACCATTATAAATATAGCTCAAGCCACATTAAAAAAATAAGTCAGAGAAAGAGGAACTTTCTACAGAAAGAATAGTTTCATACAAATGAGAATGATGAAGCTGCTCAAAGTGAAGTTCTTCATCGTCTGTGTATTCTTAGATGAATCTGAATGATTTGTTGCTTAGCCGACTTGTTATATAACTTACAAATGTGTTGTAAAGTCTTCTCTGAAAACTCAGGAGTAATTTCTTTATGTATAAAACACTGAGGCTTAGAGACTTAAAAAATGTTCTCAAGATTCCTAGCAACTGGCAGATTTTTAACTCAAAAAGTTCTTTCAATTTCAATCTGATCCTATTGTCAAGGCTAGAGAGAATGGGACTTGAATTTCCTCTGATGCACATATGCATTTTGACAATGCCCTCAAGCACCTGGTTTTGTAATATTCATCCAACTTTAGCAGATTAGAAGTGTGTTTAGACCACTTCAATAGGATATTTCATTTCTGTAGATAAAAGATATTTTCTGAACGCTTTGCACTTACTATATTAAACCATGCAGTTGAATAAAGAAGATATGAATGCTCTGGGCTGGAAATGGGAAAAGAATAATTTTAGGCATTTTCCTCATTCTGTTGAAGCAGACTGAAGTGTCTTTTTGGCAGGAAGCTTATGTTTAACCAATGTTACTGAATATAGAATAATCATGGGTGGGGAGTATGTTTTCCTTAATTGAGTATGTTTTCTTGAGATAAATGTGTACTCAGACTCCTCGCTTGTCAAAGCAAGAGTTTCCAAGTTGCCTGAGGTTGTGAAAGCCTAGGAGGCAGGACTCAGTACCCATACAGAAGCAAGAAATACCAAGCTAAAGTTCCTACAAGGAAGTTAAAATAGCACTGACGAATTGGACTGCTTCCATTTTGTTCACTACCCGCATTCTCCCTCACCTCCTGAACATCTCTCACCACCTTCCATTAGATCAAGTCCAAGGGCTTAATCCCCAGGAGGCTGCATTCAATGCTTCTTGCACCACTGGTTGCCTAGTGCTGCCTGCCTCACTGTAGATTTAGCCATAAGGAGGTGTTTGTGTTTGGGCAATTTGGCCAGATATACAAGCTGAGTAGTTGAATTCTCTTTTAGGATTACTCCTGGAACCAAAGAGGAATAGGTTACACCTTTTCCTTCCAGTAGAGGCCAGGAAGCCCAACTCGGCAATATCGCCATATATGTACCTAGTGTCTCCATCACCAGCTCAGCTGCCAGAGATAAAAAGGGCAAAGGGCCTTTGAACACTGAGCTCAAGGGACTCAGCTGGCAACTGGGCCATTCATAGATGGTGTATTAGGGCCAACAGTACGACAAACAGGGTGGCTTAAACACAGAGAAATTTATTCTCTCACAGTTCAGGAGGTCAGAAGTCTAAAATTAGTTTCTTCTTGAGAGTCTCAGGGGAAGGATCTGTTCCATGACTCTTCCCTTGCTTCTGGTGGTTGCTAGCAATTCCTGGTGTTCTTTGGCTTTGTGGCTGCACAACTCCAATCTCTGCCTCCACTGTTACACGGCATTCTCTCTATGTGTCTTATCATCACATACTCCTCTCTATGTTCGCCCCTTTATGTCTCTAAGCGTAACTTCTTATAAAGACACCAAAGATTGGATTAGGGCTCACTACAATTCAGTGTGACCTCATTTTGACTACTTACATCTGTGAAGACCTTACTTTCAAATAAAGTTCTTGGTGGACATAAATGTGGGGAGGCACTGTTCAATGCAATATTTCAATATTGCTAGAAAAAAAATCGCCTGAATTCACCATTCATTTTTCCCAACCAGCTATTGAATGGCTTGAAATATTAAACAATGGTCTAGTAAATTTAGGGCTACCAACAAAATATATTTTGTCCTACATATATCGACCTCACATTTCTAGCCTCACAATTTATCCTTGGAACAAGATTCTTTAGATATAAAATTGCTCCCAGACTGGGTCACACATTAAAGTGTCATTCCTCACAAAAAGAAACTAAGTTTGAATTAATTAATGTAATTAATTTTAAATTTTGCACACAAAGTAATGCAACCATGTGAGGAATTTATCCAGCCATTGGATTCCATATTGGAAGAAGATCTAATTCTTGTAGGTTATAGAAAATTCGTATCTTAATGAAGAACTCTATCATTCAACTGGCCCAGAAAAAAAAAATCTGGCTACTCAAAATGTGGTCCATAGACCCACAGCATCAGAGCCTGTTAGAAATGCAGAATCTCCCAGAGATAACACTCAACTCTATTGAATCAGAATCTGTATTTTCATCTTGATCCCCAGGAACTCCCATGTACACATTAGAACTGAAAAGCAGTGTTCTAGCAAAGATCTTACAAAGTTGGACTGGTAGAAGGTATGAAGGGATCTTATTTAAGATATGCTGAGAGCATAGTCTATTAGATACTGTCCAAAAATCAAATAAGATGGCTAAGAGGGAAGAAGAGCACCTAGGAAGTCTTGAGATAGAACAGAGAAAGAAAGGGGAATGTGCAACAATAACTAACATGGGCAAGACATAAGTCTAGATGCTTTGTTTTGCATAGGTTTTCTATTTTAATGTTTACAATGACCCAATGAGTTGGTTACTATCATTATCTTGATCACTATTTTACAAACAAGGACACTGAGGCAGAGAGGCTTAGGAATTTACTGTCTGACTTCATAACCAGTCTCTTAAAGTCTCTGTTCTCTTGCCTTTACAGAGGGTGAGTATAGAACACCAAACCCTTTGGCAAACAGATTGACACTTGATTCATAGTTCACAGTTCTATTAGAAAGTGTATTTCAGCCCATGTTATTTTGAAGATGTGAATAGTCCTGGTATTGATCCACTTCTTTATTTTAACCAAGTAAGTCAGTTGTGCGTGGAATTTGCCTCAGGTCCTAGATCTCAGACCTGGTACATCTCCCATATCATGCTAACACATTAACAGCAGGAACCAATCCTAAGCTGGCTGTCTTTCTTCTTAGAGGTCTGCCTTCATGACACATGCCTGGAGAGAGGTGACTAACACTGTGTTTTTCCAATTTTGTCCTCTCCTGGATCACTGGAATGATTTATTCTTGCTTGGTGAACCAGTAATTGTGCATTACATATAAAAGGTAAGATTATTTTAGGCAGATGTGGAATCCGACTGCCTGATATGATCCTCAAATGGCCCCAATATTTTACACAATTGTTTATGATTTGGTAAAATTTAAATTGCGTTTAGGGTGAGAAATTTATTTTGTGGCTTCTTTTGTGTTCTGGGGAAAAATAATCACCATCGATGTTTTTGATTTATTTACATTTAGCTCCTAAAAATATTGCCCTCAAGATGGCTTTTGTTTGCCATGTCAAGAATGTTTTATTTGGTTTTCTTTTAGAGAAAATCCACATACAGCCAATTTTCAGCTGACTAGAGTACCCAAAAGATATTTGCAAATTTCAAAACTGTTTCTTCCCAGACACTTTTGAAACATAAGTGGAGCTCTGTAGAGGAGATGGCATGAGGAATTTCATAAGAAGGTGTAGAAATCAGAAAAATAAAGTGAACTTAGAGAAATTCATGATTTCTACAAAAATATTTATACTTTCTGAGGATTAACTTTTAAGTTGATATAAATTATGTTTAATTTTAGTGATTTTTCTTCCTCCCACCAATTTATATACAGATATGCTTACAAATTTACAGACATTAATAACTGTACTTGGATATGACATCTTATACTTCATTTTATCCTGACTTTGAGGTTGAAACAGTCCAGCTATTATTATCTTCTTTCACAGATGGGAAAACTGAGCCCCAGAAAGAATATTTGAGTTCCCCTTGCTTATGCAACAAATGTATGTCAAAATCAGAAGTAGGAATTTCTTCTCGTATCTTTGTTTTTGTCACTCTTGCTGTCTTCGGGTTTCCTAGAGACTTCTTAACTGGAATCAGCAGCCTCTAGTTCTCTTAGATGTAATTTCTCATTACTACGCAGGAGCATTATTGATGTATTGGTAAGGTATAGGGTTCAGGAAACACTCTAAGATCCTGTGATTAGGTCTCAGGGATTTATTGAGCCTGAGTTGGGTATTTTCTTTCTCCAGGTGCATAGGCATTGGTAAAACCCCAGTGTCTCAGGTTCTGCTAAAATAGTTTCCCTTGGGGGCAGGTCTTATTAAGGAGAATGGAGAGCTCTGGGAGGACTTCAAAATACTACTTTTCCCCTCTCCCTGCAGGAAGCAGGAGAAGATCCCCCTCATCTCTGTCCTCACAGTGGGAACATGATGGAGCTCCTGAAAGAAAAACCCACAAAAGTGTGGGGAGCCCTCTAAGACTGGTAAATTTTATGATTAGAAGTTTTCAAATCTCAAACTTATTCACACAGAGCCTCCAGCAATTTGCCAATTAAAGCTTAAGTTTCCCTACTCTGGTACTGGTTTCTGCAGAGGCTTCTGCTCCTGGTAGGCTATAATTCTCTGTATTCACCTGTCTGTCTCTCCTATTTTGGGGACATGCTCTGTGACCTGCATTTTCTAATGGATTTAAGGAAATATTGGTTTTTATTTCGTTCAGTTGTGTTCTTGTTGCATGGGAGTGATGGCTTATAAGCTCTTTATGTGTCAGACCAAAAACCATGTTCCTGTGTCTCCAGCTTCCCCTGAACCTGGAATCTTCCCAGATAGTAGTTATGGCCCAGAGTATGAGGATCAATAAAATCACTGGGAATGAAGTTCCCGAATTGAACAAATTGGGTGAGCCACAGGGCAAGGCCCAAACATTGAAACTGCCTCTCTCTTCTCAAGGTGTTCTGTTTCTAAACTGTCCCACTGAGAGGAGCACTGCCCTTTAAGCCTCACTGCTTGAAATGGGGAATGTTAAGATAGAACATTCTATTATGTGCAGGTCAAAGCTTTTACAAATAGGCCAGTTGTTCAGGGCTGCCTCCTAAGAAGGCAATTGAGTTTCTCCATTTTGTAGATATTTGTGTACAAAATGCATTTGTTCTACATTCTCAAGTGTGGCATTCACAGATCAATGAATGCCAGTGAAAAGGAAGAAGAGAGCGACACTCAGAAAGTAGAGAAAGAGGATGTTGGGTTATAGGCAAAGCAGTATAAAAGAAGAATAGCTCGAGTCCCTGAGTTCACCAACAGTCAGCTGGACCTCTACAGAAAGAGAGAGAGGAAAAAGAAAGGGTCAGAAGGGCAAAATAATAGTAACAATAATTTTTTTGTCCTCTTCAGTCTTATTTTGAGATCTAAAAGAAGAGAAATGAGAGGCGTGCAGCTTTTTCTAAAGCAGTCCTTCTTAAACTTTAATATGCCTCTGAATCGTGTGGAGAATCTTATTAAAATGTAGATTTGGATTTAACGAATCTGCCACAGGGCCCCAGAGTCTGCATTTCTAATAGGCTCCTAGATGATAGTGATGGCTCTAGTGCTTAGACCATACTTTGGGGAACAAAGGTCTAGTTCACCTTCTAATAGGTCATTTCTTAATTCCCCCTCTATACTTAACTTCTGGAAACAGTAGCCACCACTACCATCACCACCACCCAACCTTGCTCCCTGAATCCAGCATTCTTAGCTGAGAATGATCCCCTCTCTTGGAAAGCTGCTGGCTTCTTCCTCATGTTTCTAAGCCTTCAGTTTCCTTCTAAGCCTCATTAAAATCTCTATCCTTCAGGAGGACCCTGTGATCAATGGATCCTTGAGTTCCTGTAGCTTTGTTGGTACTTAGCTCTTTTGCAAGCATATGTTGCTATTTAAAAGAACAGATCTTTTAAATCTGTTCGTCTCCTAACTAAATTGTAAGCCACTTGAGTACAGGGTGTATGTTTTGTCACTTTTAAATTCCCCAGACCTAAAATATAGCCCTACTCATTAAGAGATTGTGTAGTGTAGTGAAAACAACCCAGGGAGATGTGAGTGCAAATCTTAGCTCCACCACTTAACAGCTGTTGGAGCTTAGACAGTGTTGCTCCTTGAGTCTTGGTGGTGGTGGCGGTGCATATAGAACGTTTGTACCTCACGGAATTGTTGAAAGAAATGAAGGAAATATAATTAATCGAGTGTCAAGCCAAGCACATGGCAGAGTTAGCATTTGATAAATTTAAGTCCGCTCACCTCCAAATCCTTTCCTTTCTCCTTAACATAGGTTCTGATGGTATGTCCTCTGCCTGACACTCTACCTTTGAAAAATACCACATCACATTAAAAATCTTGGGAGATTTTCTTCCATCTCAGTCAAAGGGCCCAGGGATACCCAGAAAGAGAGTTCCCTACTTCATAAGAAAGGCTGTTCAAACTCACAGCTCAAAATAGCAACATACATGATAGCCTTTTCTGATCCAGTCAGAAACAGAGTGACTTTAAGCCAATGTTAACAGATCATATGAAAGCTATATTTATCAATTTTCAACTTTTCCCCCAGTATTCATTTTCTTAGTGAGACGTATTTGATCTGTGTGGTGACTGTCAGTGTAGCCAATGCGATATGAGGTTGGTGTTCATATCTGAAGGATGATGTCTCTTATTTTAGGTGGTGAGAAACATGAATGTATAGCCAAATTGAGAAGAGTGACCTGCAAAAACAAAACGTATGTGCTTGGCAGTTTCTTACCAATGAGATATAGGGATATGGATTGGTACAGAAAACTCCATTTGGGGCAAGCTGTGCCAGAAAGCCAGGCCCACTAGGTCGGAAAGGAGGTACTAGATCAATCCCTGGCAGAGCAGAGGTGACGTGTATATGAGATAATGCGACAAACCTAAGAACGACAATCCAGATATGCAGCTTCTCACTTGTTAGCTGTGTGACTGTGGGCAAATTTCTCAACTACTTGAGCTTAATCTATATAAACGGGAATCACTTTGTCCACCTCATAAATTTATTCGGCAATTAAATGAAACCATGCATCTAAGGCATGTAAAGTATCCAAGAGCCCAGAAAATGTTAGTTTCCTTCTAATACTTCAGGGAGGCATGGCACTTGGGAATATTGCTGGGACAGGCAGTTAAGAGGATCTTACTGTGCTATGTTCCTCTGACTTGGTGAGTATTAAAGTGGGACAAAACCTGAGATTGGGGTTGCTGGGGGTTGAGGGGGACAAATGGATCCATTTTTGATTCCTTAACAGTGGTATCATCATTGTCATCATCATCTTTTCCTTTTCACACCCCTTCCCCTCCTCCTTCCTCTTTGTCTTTTCTTCTTCTTCTTCTTCTTCTTCTTCTTCTTCTTCTTCTTCTTCTTCTATTCTTCTTCTTCTTCTTCTTCTTCTTCTTCTTCTTCTTCAAATTTGCTTTAAAGGAAGGATAGATCACTCATAACAAACAAATGGCTTATCCATACTAAATAATTAATGACTGCTTGCAAATTGAATTGAAGTCTATCAAACCCTTGGTCCCTCTATAATATAGTAGTTCTACTTGGTTTTAATGAAAAACCTATCATATATTAGGCTTTCCTCAGTGTTTAAAGATCTCTTCTGGTATAATTTAAATTAAACTCTGAACACTTGGCTCCTACAAAGCAAAAAAGAATTTATCCTTGGTTGTTTTTACCATGAAGCAAGAACATATGGGAATTGTAGAGAATAAATATGGCTACCCAAATCCTTTCAATGACAACGTATATGAAAGCTGCATGTAACCACTCAAGAGGAGCTTGGCAGAGATTAAGGGAAGAATAAGAATTTTTTTATGTTGTTTCCTTATATTAAATTTACTGCAGGAACAAACCATTCAGGTGATCTGGAAATATGCAATTCAAAATATTTATTGATGTTTCATTATAAAACAATACACCCTTGTTGCAATAAATTTTAATAATATAGTCCATTAATATTTCCTTATTGATTTCTTCTGCTGATGTAAATTGTTCTTGGGAAAGCCAAGAGAATTTTCTTCAGATAATAATTCAGTCAAAACTACATTGTACCTACTAGCAAGCAAAGTTCTCAGGCTGCAGGTCTCATAGCTGTCATGGATGGAAGCAATGTTATCGCAGTGGACACTATGTTCTTATTCAGGAGTAATCCACTTTATGACAGCAGAATTTCTAACTGGGGCCAAGGAATAAAGAAATGAGGGGCTGAAATCAGATGATAGCTAAGCTTGAAGCAGGTTAAAGATCCTCTAGTAAGTCAAATAGGCTTTCTTGTGTGTATCTCTCTCAAGGTCTTGGGGATTGTCCTCCAATGTGTTTCTACAAAAGGCAAATGTTAAGAAACAAAATAAAGTGAGGAAGGGTTGGGATTAAGGAAATTTTATTCAATGTCAAGCCCTAAGAAAACATCACATATGCAAGTGAATTTGAAAAAGTCTAGCAGACTCTTGGATAAAAGGAAATATGCATAGATATAGGTCACTGGTAAATGGAAGCATTAATACTGCTGAGATAGATGGTGACTGATAAAGAGGAAGCAGCCACACATCTACTCACTTCTCTGAAAATCAACAGCTGTTGGCTGACAGACACCTTTGCTACAAGTGATAAGAAGTGAAAAGAGCTCTAAGCAGGACTATTTTGGGTTCCAGGCAATCTGCATTGCCATGAGATCTGAGATCAGTGGTTAGGTTGGTGCAGGATGTCGTCAAGCAGCTGATCATGAAACCTACGAATATTCAGTTCACTTTTCAGAAATCAACTGTGCGTGTTGGCTGTTGGAGAAGGCGATTGGGTTGTTCTGTTTCTTGAGGTTTCCCCACCCCCATCCCAGGTGAAGTAAAGGAATTAGTGGCCTTGGCCCTGAAAGGATATTTTTAAAAGTCCTCATGTTAAAATGCTACACAATGTCTCTTTGTGTTCCTTGAAGTGCCACCAATTCAAGTGTGGCCCAGCACTTTATGTTATCATTTTGAAATAGCACTAAAATACTTTTTTAGTTTCTTACCAATCACAAAGTTAATAAACAGATGAATTAGTGAAGAGTGTCCACATAAGGATACGGGTTATATGTGACCTGAGACTTTATTGTGGCAGCTTGGCAGCTAAGCCTGCAGCCTCTGGGGATGGTGAATAGCAGAGCTTTTGCTCAGTTGTGAATAGTGGTTCACATTCTACAGTGTAGTGCCTGTTTAACTGGCTCTGCCCCTATGTAACCCTAGGCACTTAAATTGTCTATGTCTAAGTTTCTTCTTCTGTAGCATGATTAATAATACCTACCCCATAGTATGTTCCTGACACATAGTATATGCTCAGTCAATATTAGCTATTAGTATTGTTATTATTGTTGTTGCTATTATTAAGAAAAAGCCAGTGCATCAATCTCGAAAAAAATTATTACCAAAGATTGACTTCAGTAAAGAAGACAAGGGAGCTTGGTTCCAAAGTCAGATTTTCATAGTGATGAAGAAGCTGATTTCAGGAGTAGTGATCACAGAGGAGCTATTAAGAAAGAATATCATTCTTTGACTAAAGAAAGAGCACTTAGAACAAGTATTTCAAACATCAGAATGTTCTCATTTCCCAGAGAGGGTACTGAGGCTTCTGGATCTGTAGTCCACTTAATACGCCTCAAGAGTATTAAAACCATAGGTTTGCAAAGAGATCTTCAGGGTCATCTAGGTCAACCACTGCTGAGTCCAGCTCCTGCCTGAAGTGGTATCTGCAGTATCTGCCTGCTTCTTCCACCACGTCTTATCTTCCTTCTGGTCCTTTCCCAAACCCACATGATGTGGCAACACACACAGGGAAACTCCTGTCCACAAAGAAGAAATGCCGAAGAAATTAGGATTTAAACAGTTCAGTGAGTTTCCATATCACTAAAGAATGTATTGTTTTGTCCTTTTTTTTGTTTTTTAACTTTTTGAAAATAGAAAAAGAAGCCTAAGAACCAGCTTAGTAAATATCCCTGGTGTTAGTAGTATTTTATTGTGTACTTTGAGCCAAAAGAAATTTACACTGACAGATGAGTCTTAGTCACTCTCCTTGTATGTCAAGTAAACTGTATTAACCTCATTAGGTCACAGGAGAGCCCCAAGGGTTTAGTAACCCTTCCTTTCATACCGAAAATATCAAATAGAATGTACCAAAAAATTAAAATATAAGAATCTTCTCTTGAAACCAAAAAATAGTATAGCAATAAAAGAGATTACATTTATATAAAATTTTATTAATTTTAGTAGAAAATAAGATAAATATGTACCAGCTGGGTGCAGTGATGGCTGAAAATGTTAATGTGATCTTAAGCTACATAAATAGATGTACAGCAGCTAAAAATAAGGAAGTTACAGTTTTGCTGCTCTCTATCCTGGTCAGAGCATAGTAAAATCTTATATTTTGGTAAGAGTGCCACACTTTTCAAAAGGCTGTAGACACACTGGACCACAATCTGAAAAGAGTGACCAGGATAGAAAAAGAATGCTAAATGAAGTCATGTGAAGAATAGTTAAAGATTCTAGAAAACATTCAGAATATCCAAGGACAAGGATGTATCTGTGAGGACAAGGAGTGGAACAAGGACCAATATATTACATATTAACAATGAACATCCATTGAGAATTTATTACATTTTAGGCACAAGTCAGGTAATAGATAGATTAACTTATGAGGAAACAGTCTCTGAGAAAGGAATAATTGGCCAAAGTTGATGGAGTTGGGACACAAACTCAAGTAGTCTGACTCCAGAGCTCACATTCTTAAGTACGGTGTTATCTTGCTAATGCAGCAACCTTTATTTCGATTCAATGAAAGAACTCTCTAACTGTCCAGAATGTTTAAAGAAGATAAGTTATCTTACCCCTAAAATAGTGAGTTTCCTGTCACTGGAAGAATTGTAGGGAAGCCATATAACCACTTTGAGGCTAAGGCAGAGAGTGTATGGTCATACACTTCAACTGCATGTGCCAATCTCCTTTGCAAGTAGGTGTGGGCCAATGGCTGAGTTCTAACTGATGAAATGTGAGTGAAAGTGGCACATGCCACATCCAAGCTGCACATTACCCTTTGTATATGATCTTCACCTTCTCGCCCCATCTGCTGGCTATAAGGGTTATCTTGAGACCTTGGTTAATTAAAGGAAACAGAACCGTAAGATGGAAGAAATTTGGGTCCCTGAATGACACAGCCCCCTCCTGCTAATCCACACTGGAATGCAACATGAATGTGAAAGAAACTTTTTTGTGATGAAGCTAATAAAAATTGAGATTTTTTTTAAAGCAGTTACCCTGCTCTAATACTGAGAGTACACTGTGGGAGGAATTTAAGTATTTAATGGGTGGTTGACATATTTATCTTTTAAAGTTTACTCAAAGTTGACAATCTTTTTTTTGTTGTTTTTTTTTGTTTGTTTGTTCGTTTTTAATAAAAAAGCAAAGTAGATTTTGAGAATATTTCAGTAAAGAAACACATAATGAAATGATTAATATACTCTTGGACCAAAAAACAAAACAAAACAAAAAAAATCCAGTGCTCTGAAATAAACAAATTCTTGACTTATAGATATCTGAGCAGCTAGGCTTAAGACCAGAAAATTAAAAAGTATAGAAATATGAACAAGAATAAATAATAGGTTTGATTTTCCTGAGTCACTACAAGTAGTAACTTTTAAAAGTAATTTCTTCATTGAGTTACAACCAAACACAGAACAACACTATCACGCCAGACAATTTTCTAGGGGCTAGAAATAGTTATACAAAACCCCATGCTCTGTATTTGAAGAGTTCATAATATAGGTCAGTGGTCTTCAAAGTTCTGAGGGCATAAAAATGATCTGAAACCTTGTTATAAATAAGGATTTCTGGACCTACCTCCGGAGACACCAATTCAGAAGGCGTGGGGACAAATCAACATTTAATAGAATGCCTATGACATAGTATATACTCAGTAAATAGCTTTGATAGATCAATGACTGAATTTAAGGAACATGCCTGAAGACTCTCATGCAGAAAAAGTTGACAGTCTGAATCAGGAATCAATTAATAAGATGCTTTGGCTCTGTGGTTCGAAATGTTCTGGAAAAATAGAAAAAAAACAATGCCACTTCTTTATGAAGTTGACCCTTGTTTCCTTTTAAAGAAGCTGAATTTAGTCTAAAAGTAAGTAAGAAAAAGTCTAGTACCAGAAGAGAAATAGAGACATATCCAGGAATTTTAAGCAGAATGAAGTCATAGGAAGCTGTTATTTTCCTGCATTTTTTTTTTTTTTAAGTAGGAAAATTCCACCCAAGAAACAGACCAGTTGATACTGCACCCGTGCTCCCACATCTGGCACTTATCTAGGTCAAGTCCTGGAGAGCAGCCCCAAACTCTGGTAATAGACAACCCATCCTGTCACAGGGACACACAGCACGTACAGCCGTTCTTATTGCCAGACGTTCTCATCCAGCTTTCTTCTGGGAGCAGATTCCATGCCATTTAGGCAGCAGACTGATGAAATTACACAGGCAAGCTGACCAAACTGCCCTTCCCTTCATACATTGATCCCTTTGTCCCAGATCCAGGAGGCACCGTCCTTGATGTTCGTGTTTCTATTGTTTTGCTTTCAGGATTTAGAAGAGCAGCCTGTGGATTCAGATGGCCTGAGCTCAAAACTTACTGATAGTTTTTTAGATGTATGCGTTAGGACAAGTCATACAACTTTTCTGTGCTAAAGTTTACTAGTCAATAAGTTGAAGGTACTAGCAATGCCTATCTCATGGGGTTCTTGGGAGGATTAGATAATTCCTATAAATGCAGTGTGTGCAACCAATAAATTCTAGAGAAAAGGTGAACTGTGGTTAGATGTCATCTGTTAAAAATTCTAGTTTCTCCTATGGCTTCAGAGCTGTAGGTGCCTTGCTGTAACTGGTTTGAGACTGATTCTGTACCGCTGCTGCACGATGAGGGTTCTGAGCTTTCCGTCTAGCACTCCTACATGTGAGCACGCGTGGGCTATTAGTGGCCTCCGTCTTCCTTATTGTGGGCCTGTGTCATAGACCTATGTATTAGCTGTGGCTGTATTTCATAGAGGAAAGTGCTAATGTTTATTGCCTTGATGACTGACACATAAAGAAGCATAATTTTTCAGATTAATTCACAAATTAATTCTTTTTTTAATTTTTAATTTTCAATTAGAGTTGACATTCAATATTATTTTATATTAGTTTCAGATGTACAGCATAGTGGTTAGACATTTATATAATTTACAAAATAATCTCCCTTATTAGTCAAGTATCCACCCAGTACTATACATAGTTATTACTATTATTGACTATTTTCCCTATGCTATGTTTTACATCCCAATAACTATTTTGTAACTACCAATTTGTACTACTTTATCCCTTCACCTTTTTTACCCAGCCCCACAAACTACTGTCTCATCTCACCAGTTTGTTCTCTGTATCTATGAGTCTGTTTTCATTTTGTTTGTTCACTAATTTTTTTTCATAGATTCCACATATAAGTAAAATCACATGGTATTTATCTTTCTCTGTCTGACTTATTTCACTTAGCATAATACCCTCTAGATCTATCCGTGTTGATGCAAATGGCTGAGTAATATTTTTTATAGATGAGTAATATTCCATTGTATATATGTACCATTTCTTCTTTACCAAAGGGTCTATTAATGGGCACTAGGTTGCTTTCATATCTTGGCTATTGTAAATAATGCTGCAGTGAACATAGGAGTGCATATATCTTTTCAAACTGGTGTTTTGCTTCTCTTTGGATAAATATCCATAAGTGGAATTGCTGGATCATAAGATAGTTCTATTTTTAATTTTTTGAGGAAACTCCAACTGTTTTCCATAGTGGTTGCTCCAATTTGCAATCCCACCAACAGTGTATGAGAGTTCACTTTTCTCCACATCCTAGCCAACACTTGTTGTTCCTTGATTTATTGATGATAGCCATTCTGACAGGTGTGAGGTGATATCTCATGGTGGTTTTAATTTGAATTTCTCTGATAATTAGTTACACTGGGCATCTTCTCATGTCTATTGGCCATCTGAATGTTCTCTTTGGAGAAATGCCTATTCAGGTCCTTTGCCCATTTTTTAATTGGACAGTTTGTATTTTTGGTATTGAGTTGCATAAGTTCTCAATAAATTTTTGTTATTAACCCCTTATCATATGTATCATTGGTAAATATCTTCTCCCATTCAGTAGGTTGTCTTTTTGTTTTGTTAATGGTTTCCTTTGCTGTGCAAAAACTTTTTAGTCTGATGTAGTGCCATTTGCTCATTTTGTCTCTTGTTTCCCTTGTCTGAGGAAATATATCAGAAAAAATATTACTAAGAACAATATCAGAGAGTTTGCTGCCTATGTTTTCTTCTAGGAGTTTTGTGGTTTCTTAAATTTAAGTCTTTAATACATTTTGAGTTTATTCTTGTATATGGTGTAAGAAAGTGGTCCAATTTCACTTTTTTGCTTGTATCTATTCAGTTTTTCCATTACCATTTATTGAATAGGCCGTCTTTATCCTATTGTATATCCTTGCCTTTGTCATAGATTAAGTGGCCATATAGGCATAGATTTATTTCTGTTCCATTGATCTGTGTTCTGTTTTTATGCCAGTACCATGTTTTGATTATTATAGCCTTATAGTATAGTTTGATAGCCGATAGTGTGATATCTCCAACTTTGTTTTTCTTTCTCAAGATTGCCATGTCTATTCAGGGTCTTTTATGGTTCTGCATAAATTTTAGGTTTATTTGTTCTAGTTCTGTTAAAAGTGCCATTGATATTTTGATAGGGATTGCATTGAATCTATAGATTACTTTGGGTAATATGGACATTTTAATGATGTTAGTTCTTCTTGCCCATGAGTATGTGTATGTTTTTATTTATTTGTATCTTCAACTTCTTTCTTCAATGACATAATTTACTGAGTATAGGTCTTTTACTTCCTTGGTTAAATTTATTCCTAGGTATTTTATTGTTTCTGATACAATTGTAAATGGAATTGTTTTCTTAATTTCTCTCTCTGATAGTTCATTATTGGCGTATAGAAATACAACCAATTTCTGAATCTTAATTTTGCATCCTGCTACTTTACTGAATTCATTTATCAGTTCTAACAGTTTTTTGGTGGAATCTTTAGAGTTCTCTATATATAATATCATGTCATCTGCAAATAATGACAGTCCTACTTTTTCCTTTCCAATTTGGATGCTTTTTATTTCTTTTTTCTTGTCTGATTGCTTTGAATGGAGCATTTAATCTATTTTTTATTTAATTATTGATAGGTACATAGTTATTGCCATTTTATTATTGATATTTATGCTGTTTATTTTTTTTCCCCTTCTTCTTTTTAAGAAGTCCCTTCAACATTTTTTGTAATACTGCCTTGGCTTTTTCCTGTCTGGGAAGCTCTTTATCTCACTTTCAATTTTAAATGATAACTTTGCTGGATAAAGTAGTCTTGGTTTTAGGCCCTTGTTTTTCATCAGTTTGAATATTTCCTGCCATTCCCTTCTGGCCTGTAAAGTTTTTGTTGAGAAATCAGCTGGCATTTGTCTGGAAATTCCCTTGTCAGTAACTAGCTGTCTTTCTCTTGCTGCTTATAGGAATCTCTCTTTGTCTTTAACCTTTGCCATTTTAATTATGATGTGTCTTGGTATAAGTCTGGGTTTACCTTGTTTGGGGCTCTCTGAGCTTCCTGAACTTGTATGTCTTTTTTCTTCACCAGGTTAGGGAAGTTTTCAGTCAATATTTTCTCTTGTTGTAGTTGAGCTTTGATTGTTGTTCATGTGTCAGTGAGTAGGACTGGTGGTCTGAATTGTCCATGCCCACAATGTATGAGCTATTGTATGGGGGCTGACCCCTGAGAGTCGAGTTAGCCTCAGCAGATTTGTGTGCCTGTTGAGACCACCTTTTGGGTGTGCAGCTTGTGGGGCTAATCAGGTGGTACTCTGTTGAGGTCTAGCGCCAGCCTCTGAGTTGTTGGTTCTGGAGCCCTTTGGGAGGGGCTCCCATACAGGCCAACATCAGCTGCTGCCTGTGACCTGCCCAGGGTTGCTTGGTAGGAGTAACAAACCTACTTGTGTTTGGTCACGGCCTGACTTGAACCTAGAGGTATGCGAGAGAAGCCACACAACGAACCACGGCCTAAAGCCACTGGTACTGAGCCTGGGGCATCCCAGCAAAAAGCCCAGAGCACTTCAACGTGTGAGACTGCCTGTCGGCTGCCCATAAGGCTCAGCAGCTGAATGAGCATTGGGGGTACCAGAGTTGGATGAGTCAGAGTTTCAGGGAGTCACCAGGCTGGGGCAAATGGTGTTCCCCAGGTTGGTGCAGATTCAAATTTGTTGCCAGCTCTGAGTTTGTGGCCACTCATAAGTTTCAGCTCACACTGAGGCCAGCTGCTGCCCACCTTGGACCTGCAGACCCTTGAGATTTGTTCAAGCAATACTGCAGCTTGAATGGGACTTGTTACCTGCCACTGAGGTCTGTTGACTGCTGCTAAAGACACCTCCTGCTGAGAGCATAGGGCAGGGCTGGTTGCCTAGAAACCACCTGAAATTGCCACTAGGCATTTTGCAAGTTGGCCATGGTGGGGTCTCAGGGAGTCACCAGAGTGGAGCAAGGGGACCTTACCAGTTCAATGCAGACTCAGTTTTGGCCATGTGAGAAGTGGTTCAACACAGGTAAGATGGTGCCCTTCTGTAGGCTGCACAAGAGGAGAGTTCAACAAAGGAACAGTGGAGGCTATTCCTCCAGCCCTCTCCTTGAAGCTGCACAACTCGGTCTTTCCCTGTATGTCTTTGGCACCTCCTGAGCTGCCGTCTCTCTGTCAGAGCCAAAGATGAGTGCCTGCAAGTGAATGAGTCTGTGCAATTTTAATCTGGTTATGGGAGAAGGCATGCACAGCGTTTACATAACCCACCACCTTGATGGGAACTCCCATAAATTAATTCTTTACTTTTAAGTTACAACTCTTGATTTCTGAGTCTTAGATTGTAAGTTTTAATTATCTTTGTTCTATAATGTCCACGTCAGTCCTATCCTGTGTAATATAGGGAAACTGAGGTACAAACGATAATATCCAAAGAACATCAGCAAATTTTTTTGCCAAGCATTTACATATTTTTCTTGTTACTTTCAAAAACCCATTCAAATATTGTTACATCTGTTTTGCAGATGGGAAAATTAATATTCAAATGCATTAAGTATCTTGTCCAAGTCCTCACAGCCAGAAAGTCGAGAAATGGGATTTGAATTAAAGCTCTCCTACCACAGCTCATGCTTTCTTTATTACCCTGGGGAATAAATGCAGGAACAAACTTGCTTGTATATATTTAAAATGTTTAGCAAATACCTGTTTTCTACTAAGATCTTGTACTCACTGAGTAAGATCACCTAAAGTCTACTGGTTACTTGTCCTTTGGCCTTTATTACTGTCTGTGAGATTTTATTCTCCTTTAGTTAAGTTTCATTGTTATTAAAAATAATTATTTGATTGTAAACGAAAAAGTCCCACAGAACATGTTCAACAACATGATTAATGTCAGTATGCAATACCTAACATATAAAAATCTTCATGTCAAACAATGATCAAATTAACTAGGAAAGACATTTTTATACATTGAAATTATATTTTTACATAGCCAGGTTGCCAATGGCTACTTCTTAGAGCTGAAATTTATATTGACTGCCAGGTAGCTTCTCAAGGTAGTATTTGGGATCTATCTGTTAACTCATGGCTGTTACCATTCAACTGGTCAACGTTAGTTAAAATATAATCATTTTCACTTTTTTTGTATGAACTCTATAAATTTTCAGACTAAATTCAGTTTATTAGTTATTTTTTAATTCTTTGATAATAATATCAAATAATAATAACACTCTGCCTTTCCCGAATGAAGAGTTTGATTATGATTGCTAACTCTTTTTTCTCTCTTAGCCTATTAAAAGAGTCACAGGTGAAATTAGCATGGCTGAACAAGAACAATGCAGGAGAAACACTTGACTAGGAAAGCAGAAAAAAATTCAGTGTGACTCCAAACCCATATATATATATATATATATATATATATATATATATATATATATATATACATATATATATATATATGTATGTATATATATTGAACACTAGTTGTGTACCCTGTTGGAAATTAAAAGGTAATATATGTTCTCTTTTTGGATCTCAAACATTTAGTATCTAGTTTAGGGAACTGAACTTATACATTAAATATAATTGGATAACACTCTGAGTTAAAATATCTATGAGCCAAAGTCTTTGGCACAAACATTCAGTTAATTTGAGAAGTCAGGAAAAGCAGAAATTACTGTGTACTGGAGTGGGTTGGGAACATGAGATAGGGATTTGACATGAGACTAGAGAAAGGGTGAGATTCAGAGAGATGAATCAGCAAGAGTGCGAGCACGCAAAAGCTGAGACAAAAACAGATTGCCAGGAGAAAAGAGAAAGGAGAGAGGCAGATAAGCAGTGGATTTTGCTCTAAGGAACGCAATATAAAGAGAGGTGGCGATTCTTAATAGGCCATGTTGAACGAAATGCACTTTTTGCCCTCACTGGTATGTCCAGAAATTCAGGTTTGGAAGTTCAGGCTTACGTGACAGTAAATATATGTTTGGGGGATAAAAGGCCAGTAAACACTTACTTCAGTCTTTGAAGAGAAATCTATTCCACATTATGAAATATTTGTTAAAGCCCTGGTTTCAAAATACTTGCTCTACTTCTCCAAGTCACATGAAGGAATGTTTCTTTTTGCCAAAACTCTCTGACCTTACATTAACCGGTTTCTCCACTGCAGCTACTCACGCTCTCTTTAGCACCATGTGTTACTTGTCTTCAAATAAACCTCTTGGATGATATTTTTACAAAGATATTCATGCAATTCAGTGTCTATGTCTTCATAAATTTTACCAGGAATGACATTTCTAGTAGGACACCACAAATCGAAATGGACTTTCTCTCTCCAGCTCCTGATGGCTTCTGATTGTGGACACTCTATTACAAAATATGTTAAGAACATGGGCAAAATGCTTTATTTCCTTAATTGTCACTAAAATTTTCAAGATATTTATGTTGATATAGGAAGTTTTAACTTGCATCCTCAACACATTCAAATTTTTTATGAGTTTTATTCAGATAAATTGCCTCTCATGTTCAGAAACTCTTGTACACCACAGACTAATTTGGGAAATTAGTGTATCTGTTCAGGCTAAAAATGAGGGCAGGGTACTGGCTATTTTTGGAAAGTCACTAATAATATCATTGATGATATCAATAGACCATTAATTATTACTTGTATATTTCATTTCAAGGGCATAAAAGTTATCTGGGAATGTGTTAAAAATGAGGATTCCTTGGTTTACCTCCAGAGACACTAATTCAGAAGGTATGGGCCACACAATATGTACCTTCATATGTACTTCTTAGACTTCAAGATGTAAATGTGATGAGATTATAGCTGCATTTACCTCATACAACTGCCGAGTGACTTAAATGAGATGTTACATGTAAAGAAACCAGTCAGTGAACTTTACCTACTTGACACAGAAAACAGTAAAGTTTGGTTAGGCTTCTTACTATTTGAAATTTGAATAAGAGTGTTCTGCTAACACCAAAAATAGTAGACTTTTTTGCCAGATCAAAAGCTTATGGCTGGTCCTTCCCTCTGTCCCCATTAACAGTTCATATAATGTTTAATGTTTCTAAACTTATGTTCTCATATTAATTTTCCATTTTTGGGTGATCTGAACTCAATAGTAATTGTGTTTCTAAACATTGGATGCATTTTTAGTTGACTGAGTTTTGTTCCACTTTTGGTCAACTTTTTGTTTTAACTATGGTTAAGCTTAAAACAATAGAAAATGATGCATTTTCTCTCCACTGTAATCAAGTCAGTAGAAAGTTGAGTTTATGAACAAAATTCTAAGTTATGAATGTTCCCATTATTTTCCTTACTAGGATATAAGAGCTTGACTATCTTGCAGCAAAGAATTAGCATGGGGTAAAACTTTATTACAAATATTTTCAGGTAATAGAATGCAATATATTTCACCTAACTTTTTTTTTTAGTAAATTATTTAATCTCACTTTAAAACACTTTGAAAACATTCTCTAGATATGAAGTTTATAAATAATTTTATAGTACTGCCACAGATTCTCACCAACATATAAGATTATAACCATGCCTTAATATCTTTCTGTAAACTATAGTTTAAACAAAGACCTGTCAGGACAAAGGCAAGCATATATTTTATAAGTGCTGCGTATCAGGCCTCATATGAAAAAAATCAGTACCTGCTTATCTCTTAGGACCAAAGACCTGGTGTTCTTGAAATCACCACCACACTTCACACTTATCTCCACGTGGAAATAGGTGGCTAGTGTTGAATTCTAGTGAGAATGACACCTCTGAAATCTCTCAGCTTCACAACTCTTGTTAGAGCCCTTAGAGGATCTTCTCACATAGCACCAAACAATAATTTCAGGAGGACATGTTCCTAGAATGAATTGGTTTCTAAAATTAAAAAGGAGACCAATTACAGGGAAAGGCTAAGGCTAACAAAAAAAACCAAGAAACAGTATAACCTACACAGATGGTCCAGAAACTCCAGGAAATGCAGGAAGAAATAAATTATTTGTGTTTGAACCACACTATTTGACTAAGTCCATATAACAATGATGTTTATGCAGATTTCCTAGCAGAATTACTTGTGAATAAGATGATCGTGTTCTCAGTATTTGGCATATGACCTAGAAAGACCAACAATTCTGGTGTACCAGGGACTGAGGAGATTCCAGGGATGTGAGATATTCAGTGTTAAAACCAAGAAAGTCCCAGGCAAACCCGGATGCGTTGGCTCCCTGTGTGAGCCTCCCCAACCAGATGGCTGATAAACACTTTCTTAGGCTCCAACAAGTTGCTCCACTGCACACTGGAACTTCCCTGCTCAGGTTAGGCAAAAGCTAAATTGCAGCAAGAGTGAATGCTTCGTTATTGTTTCTTCAGTTCCCTTCTTTGGCATCTGTTCCTTCTTTTCAGTACCCCTGTTTGTTGAGAGACTCAATGTTCTTTTCCTTCCCTAGAGCTTGTTCAAGATGACTTTTCTTTTAGCTCTTTTCCAAACCACTTCTGTTATGCCAAAGTAAAACAGTCCCATGTCACAATTGCTCACAGCCTTTTTCCTGCCATATAAAGACAGGATTGGCTGCTCTTTCTAATGTGTGGCTAGATAAAAAGCATCCTCTCCTAGGTTACAAAATACTACATGGAAAAAAGTTACCTCTAAAGTAATCCTCAAGAAGAAAATATTTTAGTAGTATGATAGAGGTGATGGGAAGGAGAGATTGTTCTGTAAGGCAGAACTTTCAGCACCCCCAGAAAAAAACGTCTATCTGTTATCTGCATACCTTACATAGCATTGCACTGCCAGTGGTACACAGTGGATAGATATAGAGATAAATAGCAAGTATCCCAATGGTTACAATCATAAAAAAGGCATGTGTCATACCTTTGTGAGAGTCTCCAGCTTTCTTCCTCTTCAAATATATTTCCATTATAAATGGATCTCAAAAGCATAATTGCCAAGAAAGTCTATGTCCATGAATATTTCAATGTCTCTCATGAAATGTGTTTCTATCGTTATCCATACTATTGTATGTATAGTATTCTGTACAAACTAGGCTCTCAGTAATTATTGATTGGCCAGTGAAGGGTCATTACCTAATAATGTACCATGATCATTTATGCAGGGGAAGCATAGGAATCAGTATGATCCCATAGGCATCTTTTTTTTTTCTTTTTACTTTGAGAAAGAAACTGATAGTGGCTTGTCTTGGGTTCTTTATTGGAGGGAATGGGATATGAAAAGAAATATGATAGTAACATAAATGTTGAGGCACAAAACAGTAAAGAATGAGAGAAAAAAAGACTGCATAAAATTAGAGGCAAAAGAATCAAACCTATTAAAAACTGAGATTTTTTTCCTACTAAAATACACATTCAAAGAAAAAGATTCTCAACAGCAAGCCTTTATTCTTAGCAACAAAAAGCTCACCACCATCTCCAAACTGCTTTAGGAGACTAATAGTAGAGTCAAACCTAAAGCACCTGAAATTTAAAACAAAAGCCAATTTACATTTCATTTCAGAAAAGCCAACAGATGGTCCAGATAATCATTTCAAAATTTAGTTTACAACAAGAAAAACAAATATGGAACCTAAAGTCAAAGAAGTTTAAAATAAAAAGCAAAGCAATAAAAAAAATAAACGTACAGAAGCTCCTAGCACTTCCCTCAGTGTATATAATTCTGGAACTTCTCTTTTACCCCAACTTCTCACATCCAAGGCAGGGGCAGGCTGAACACTTCAGAGATTGTGACTTCCCCAGATGCTACCACATTCATAAATCACAAACTCCAAGAGAATGTAAGAATCTTTGTTAAAGGCCAAAGTTCTAATTTGTCTCCAATGTGGACTTTAAAACAAAACCAAAAGTTTGCTTGAGAATATCTGCGTATCTATTAGTTTGAACCATGTTAAATTGCAGTTTTTATAGATAAAAAAAGAAAGTGTGTATATTGGCCATTTCCAATGATTGAACCTAATACATTATTATTTTGATTATAGAATTGTTAAGATCTTAAACATATGCAGCTAAATATAGAATTAGGTATATCTCTATTTCCCTACTTAAAAAGTTTCTTTCGGTCACTAATTGTTCCAACATAAGGTCTAGAGTCAAGTTCAGGAGCCCAAAAGGTCCAGATCTGAGTTGTTTCCACATCTCTCACTTATTCTGCTGTCTTGGTCAGTTGTCATGTTCTGAGTCGTCACATGAAACATCATCCACTTTCTCTTGTTGGAGTGAATTTCATTCCTGGAGATTCACTGGCTTTATTCATACACTTTACACACTAGTTTTAGTTTCCAAATTAGTATGTTTGTTGATGTTAATGCTGCTGCTTTCACACATTTCACATCTTCTTCTACTCTCTCTTCGGCTGTATATTTCTTACATTTTTCTCTTGTGCTGCCATCATCTTGTACATACGGCCTAAGCATGTGTTCTTTTTCTTCTCTTTGGCACATTTCCTTTGCTGCTTTCACATACACAAAGATGGGTCTTTGTTTCTCCCCTGAAATCTCATAGTTTTGTGGGCAAACTTTTTAAAAAGGCCACTGAGAAGAGAATCCCTCCAATATGGGAAACAATATCACTCTTTCTCATTTCATGGTTTCTAGAAACAAAACCTAACGAACTCATTGTCTCCACTGAAGTTCCAGTTCAAGCAGAACTGGTGTGATCAAACTGAACTTCTGAGTGCTGCTTAAAACCTTTGGTAGCTATAAATCAAGTAAACAGACCATCTCCAAGTCTTTGCGGTCTATTACATAAAGGAAAAAAGAGTTAGTAATCAGTTAGTCTGTGTGTTGTATATCATATCAACTCTAGTTCAAAATACAGGGTTTTGATTAAACATATGTGCAGATGGGAGATGAGTCTGTAAATGGGGTTATTGTCCTGCTCATGGGAGGTGGAGTATCATTTGGAGCAAACCCAAGCCATCAGCATGTTGTGTCAAGGGCTCAAGAAGAATAGTTTATGACAATGCTCTCTCAATATCCCTCAGAAGTGGTAAAAAAATTTCCTATAGCCATTTCTTTATATGACAGATGACATTTGGTAGATAAAATTGAGGTGAGCAGAATTATTTATATACTTTTGAACACCGATCTTTATTTTTTTCAAGCAGTGGGGCTCCATAGAAAGCTCTGGTCTAGCCAATACAGGACCACACTGTCTGTACATAATCTGAAAACAATAATAATCCAATCTGTTATCATGCATCACATTTCTAAATAGGATCAGTAAAATATTCCCTGAAAAAAATATTTTCTTGGTCTGCATTCTAAATAATTGTGATTATCACTGAGTTGTATAATACGTGGAAAAGTTTCTAATTAGCACATTTTTATTACTTATCCTTAAATAAATATTTGATCTGACATGAAAATTATTTTGGAAAATGGCTAGGTATATAGTCAGCCCAACTCACACGGACCCAGGTAAATGCTTAGGGCACCCTATTCTGTGTGGTACAGTGGTGCTTTCAAATCACAGATTCAAAGTCAGTGGGAATACAGTAATTGTAAAGATAAACACTGAACTGGAGTCGCTTCAGTGCTTTCACTCTATGGAATGGCTTGGAATCTCGACTTGTTTGAAAAGCAAGTTGTAATATTTTTATTTTTTTATGCGCGCATTTTTAATACATGAAGTATTTTTCAAGCTTAAATAGTATCATTAAAAGTATAATTCTCCTTTTAAAAATTGGTGTTTGCTTTAAAAATAAAAAATGAATTGAGAAAAGAGTAATTATTACTGATTATTATAGGATTGTTACCAAAAATAAATTTGTGGGATAGAGGAGGAAGGTGTTGAAATGCTTCAGTCTGAGTGTCAAACACACCAATATGCCACCAGTTACAGGGAATACTTAAGATGGAGCTTGGAACTCCCTTTCATTTTCACCCTTCTAGGAGGCTGTGTGACAGGTGGCAGGGCTTGGGCCACAGGAGACGAGGGAGAGGATCTCCACTCTGAGCACAGAGACCCAGATTCCACTGATTCTTAATGGTTTTTGTTAGCACAGCCTTCAGAAACCACTGTGGAAAGACTCTGAAGTATTTCTCTGATTTTTAAAAAATATCGTCTGTATCTTTGGAAATTATAAGCTCCCAGACTTCACATGATGCAGAGGAAGATGAAGCTGGCTGTTCCCAGCTAGACATGTAGAAGACAAAGAGGCAGCAGAGCACTGTGAAAAGAGTGAAGGTTCTGGCTTCCGATGGCCAGATTTGTTACGGCACTGCTGCTTGGCTGTGCTCAAGTAAGAGTATTCAACCTCTCTGAGTCTGTTTCTCATTTTGAAATCATTCTAAACCTCACATGGTTGCCGGGAAGATGCAATGAGATGAGATGAAGAGTAGTGCCTGGCTCACAGTAGCATCATGATATAGTCACCTGTATACACAGCTAAAAAGAGAGATGTCTAGAATCTCTCTCTCTCTCTCTCTTTCTCGCTCTCTCTCTCTCTCTCTCTCTCTTTTTTCTTCTCAAAATGGTTAAAGGCAGAAAGTGTGAAGAACCCAGGAGGACTGACTCAAGAATGGGGTGCCCACAGGTCCTGATCTGCCTGAAACAGTTCTAATTGAGGCTGGCTAGCCTGTTGTGATTATCAGTACTCCACCTTTATTCTCAGAAGTGTCCCAGTTTGAAAACATTAGAACTGCTGTGAGGATTAAGCAGCAGAACTTTCTTCCATTTCCTCAAGGAGGAAAATAAGCTCAGAAAACATGAATGCATTATTGATGATCGCATGTAGTAAGTAGAAGAAGCTCCAGTCATACCCTGAAATCTTTTCACTGATCATGTATATAACTGCTCTCCTAATAATCTTAATTTTTCATATCTTGCGCCAGCCGGGGCTAGATTATGTATACCCCTATAGGTTCTTTCTCCAGCTACAGTGGAGTCCTAGATATCCATGACCACAGAAACACCATGTAAAAATTGAGAGGCCAGAAGGCAAGCAGCCCCTAACCTAAGATCAGAATTTTGTCAGTTGTTTTGTTTCTTGGTATGATTGTCTCAAATTATGCAGCCGTGTGCATCCCAAGCCATTGGTTACTTGAATCTTTTTGTTCCATTCTGCTTTGATTGATTTCTTGCCTACCAGTCCTGAGGTCTTCCCTTAGTGTCTAATCAGGAGACTTTCAGCTGTAAGTAACATAAATCCAGATGAATTTGCAAGAGAACTGAGAAGTCCATGAGTAAAACTGGCTTCAAAGTGATCTCAATTCAAGAACCGGGCCATAGTAACAACTTGGTCCCTCATTCTTAACTCTTTAATGTAATGTGATTTACATTCTATTCAATTCCTTTTCAGACAGGTTCTCCCCAGTGAGGCGGCAAAACAGCTGCTAGTAGCCTCAGACTCAAATAATGCCATTTTAATATTCCCAGAAAAGAGAACTTCTCTCTTCTCACGTTTCAGCGAAATGCCCGGCATTATATTTCACAGGACTGACCTAGGTCAAGTCCCCAACCTGAGGCAGAGTGCTAAAATGCTCTGAACTGACCAGGTCTGGTTATTTGGTCACTCCGGGAGGTCCAGGGAAAGATGTTAGTCCCACTCAATCTGAGAAGTCACAGAGGAAAAGGGATGTTCCCCGCGGGAAAATCAAGGCACCATCAACAGAAAGGGAATGGATACTAAACAGACAGAAGTAATGGGTTTCTTTGCACAGACCTACTCAGATATGCAGTGCCCCTGATTTCTGTCATGACTCCTTGGGGGCTATTGGCCTTTGGGGGCTGAAATTTTTTAACCATCAAGCTTATCCCTAAACCTCTGTAGTTACCTCTGAGCGCAGCTCTGCATGGATCCATCGTGATTGGCAGCCATCGTGTGAAATAGAAAAATACTTTAAAAAGCAGAGCTAGAAGATGCTCAGAGCTTCCCCAACCACTTTTGCTTGGAAAAGAAGGCTGGAATCTGACACAATGTATTGCTGCTTTTTAAGTTCTCCCAACATGGTTATTGGGAAGAGTACTGAATTCTGAGTCAAAAATCCTGAGGAAAGAAGAGCGGCTGATTCCATTAGGGCTAAAGAAAAGAGGCCTGGTTAGAAGAAAAAGTGGAAACTCTTTAGTCACTCTTACGAATAACTAATTTTTAAGGTGGGTGTTTTTAAATACAGTCCAGAGAATATTTTTGACATAATTCTGAAATCAAACTAAGTTTACCTGAATTGAACAGCAAGACATTAGTCCAAGCACCCATTCCTGAAATCCATGAAAGAAAATTCCTGTCTCCTCTCAGAGAATAAATTATTAATAAATGCTTAAGAAAATAAAAATATCAAATGTTGCATGAAAGCATATTAGAATTTTAACAATATTTGTAAAATAAAAAAGAATTCACATTATTTGGTTAAATCGTGTTTCATTTTCCAAATATGGAAAATAAAACAATACATTAAAAAAAAAAAAAAGGCCAGCCCTTTACACAGCAAATATTAACTTATACTCCGAATGGAGTTTTAGAAGAACAATATTTGAGAGGAGTAGCTCGTAGTGGCAGAAAGTTAAAAATGAGGTGCCCACATTTAAACTTTAAAAATGTGTAGAAAAGCCTCTTCCGTGCCTCATGTAGTTAAGTGTCCCATCACACTTTTACAGTGATTCTGTGACCCGCTCAGAGGAGGCCCTCATACATTACCGTATCTGAGATGCCTTCACTGTTACCCAGTCTCTATCCTTTTACTCAGTTTTATTTTTTCTTCATTGAATTTACCACTTCCTGATGTTATATTACATATTTATTTTTTAATTTGTTCAATTGTCTGTTTCCTTCAGTGGAATGGAAACCAACTGTGTCTTCTGTTTATCACTGTACTTTGGGGACCTCAGCAGAGCTTGACACAGAACAGGTGTCAACAGCCATCTGTTGAAAAAAATAATTGTAAAATGGACATCTGGAAATAGTTTTGATAACAATTAAGATAATATGTATAATCACTTTTTTTATTACTTTAAGTTTAAATTTAAAAATAGAGCCTGATGAAAATTTCTACCAGTTTCGCAACCTACAAAACTCAGACTTTATGCTGCTGAATATGACCCTGAACACAAGTGTTTTTGGGTGAAAAAACAGCTGTTGTTGTCTATTTTCCTAATAGTTATCTCATTGTTGGCCCATTCTTTAGGTAAAAAGAAAAGCAAAAACAAACAAAAAATCCAAGCCTTCTAACTTTTAGGTACCATGTGAAAACATAATTTTATTGTGAATAGATGGCAAATTATATTTTAGGAGAGACCTTTTCAACAGTTCAACAGCTAGATAAGTCATTATCTGTTGCTTGATAATCTTATATAAAATAGTAACTAAATATAATTTTATTTTTTTCCATTCACATTAGTATTTTTTTAGCAGATACTATATAATATAGTGCAACATAATAGAAAGATCAAGAAATCAGGTTTTGGGGTTAGAATTCTGGATCCATTGTTTGATAGCTGTGTGAGTTTGGGCAAGTTACTTATCTTCTGGAATCCTGTTTCCTCATCATAAAAATGGGGAAAATAACAAAAATTATAGCATCAAACTCATGGGGGAAAATAAAAAGATGTAAAACTAACAAACTACGACTGCAAAATGCCCCTTTAAGAATCTTTTAAAATAGGGTCTGGCATTGAGTAAGTACTTGCTAAATATTTTTTATTAGTATTAGTATTGTATTAGTATTTCTTTCTTTATTCTAGGGTCTTTTTTAACCCAAGAGTTTAATATTTCAACTTTTCTGTGTGTTGGTAACTTGAATCAACTTTACCACAGTTACCCTGCTTAAAAATCTAAGCCCCTGTATTTAAACCATGAACCTTGCACCAAGTAGGTTATATGAAAACCAAATTTACATGAGACATTGTAGACTAAAGTAAAATAAAACAAAGTTCACCACAAAAAAAAAACTCTGTGTGTGTGTGTGTGTGTGTGTGAGGTGTGTGTGTGTGTGATTCTCTTTGATTGTCTGTATAAACTGGCTGCCATGATTAATAAGACTACTTTTTATAAAGAAAATGAGATAATAACAAAAGACCTCTTTATGCTTAACTTTTTCAGAGGCAAAAAAGAAAGAGACAAAACAGCATAAAATGAGACCAAGTGATGAAAATTCATTCACAATGATTACTTTCAAGAGTAATTTCTCTTGGGTAATTCATCGGCCTGTTACTATGGCTCTCCAAAGTGATAGCTAATGTAAACGAAGCTATTAAAAGTGGATTATCATGGTAAGAATATACTCAAGCAATAATACATTAGAAATCTATCCAAAGCATTTGGGGAAAAATTCAAGAGAAGAAATGTCCTTTTTTTTATTTTCTTATTTGAGTTAATGGCTACAACACACTCCTTCTCTGACTAGTAACCAGCAGGCATTTAAAAATATCCAGCTGGGAAAAAGAAAAACAAACTCATTTAGATGAAATAGGAACCTACCTGGGTTGTCAATATCTGTGTTTGGTCTCAGGACTCAGATTCTGAGCCTGATTCTTTGTAAGATTGTGGCAAATGTCTTTATTTTTGCCATCTTTTGTTTACTTTAGAAAAAATAAAATTTATAGATGGGTGTCAAAGAATCTAAAATTTATTAATTTTAAAAGTCTTTCTAGCAAATATGTATGGCTCTTTCAAGGTTATACTGTGGGGAAAAGTTGAGTGCTATGTACTGTGAAAAATTTTAAAGTACACCCTCTTTCACAAGCTCATGCAAATAGTCTTTGGAATGCACACATTGAGTAGCTGTTGTTTTGCTCTCTAAGTACACATTGGTTATTATGACTAGATTCACTGAGCCAACTGGTTTACTAGGTTAAGCAATGGCTCTATAGGCAGGACTGAAGTGGAAAGCAGCAGATAGGGGAGTAGCTGGAAGTTGTATTTAGATGAGCACCCAGGGAGGGCCATGCAAAAGAAGATAAACTTATCGTAGGCTTTTCATGAGCAGAAGAGGCGGGTAATTCTATGTAGGGCAGAGTCTCTTGTTTGGAATGACAAATTCAGAAGACGACATGCAATGAAAATCACACTTTCCATAGACCGAATTTTCAGGTAGGAGGACTGATTAAGAGAAAGTAAGTCACTTTGGCTGAGGTTCATTGGCAGAGAGCTCTGAAACCAGTAAACTCGTGAACTAGTAAAGAAATTTGACCAGATTAATCTCATTAATGACAGGAGGAGGAGTCAGAAACCATAATCCATAAATCACTGGGGTTTGATGTTAGAAGTTATTTTGAGACTATTCCATTTGAAAGAAGAAGGCACTTGACATTCTTTTTTCTTTTATTCTTTTTTAAAAATTTATTTATTTAAATTAGTTTCAAGTATACAGTACATTGATTAGACATCCTTTATATTCCTTTCAAACAAAGGGTTAAACCAACCTATGAGTTGACTCAGAAAAACTTTAAAAGTAT